>NC_136791.1:5593678-6017049 GCF_951216825.1 Electrona antarctica | reverse complement strand
CAAGTCAAGTCGTTGTTGTTGCCTGGGTTTATACTGCATAAGGGTCCAAATACAGAGGTGTTCCTGACATATAGCCAACTGAGAATGTGCATATCGGTTGATATGTCAAGATATCACAGATGTCTATTGGACATGAGGCATGATTTATTGATTAGGCAGAGGCAACGGTGCTTCTGACAGCCATGTGTTCAATGTGATGTTTCAGTGATCAGAGAGCCCATGTTTCACCCGTGTCTCCTGTCCTGACTTCACTCAATCACAGTATTAGTGCTGAACCGACTGCTCCCGCTCGCACGCTTTCACTTCAGGCACGAGGACGCTAGGAAAGCATTCTGTGCTCTCTTGATCTCACCACATACATACATGCATGAAAGACAGCACTGTGCCTTGCGCAATATTGTTCTTAACGTTAATGAGAGCCAACATGGTTTGATTCATGTAATGCCCAAATCATACCTATGCATAATCCTTAATAATCCTTAGCTTAGTGTAATAGTGTCTAGTGCCGGTGCTGCGCTTGGTGTAAGATACTGTAGCTAAATGTTATAATAGTTTTGGATTTGTCATTATAGTTTAGTTTTAGTTCGTTTTGATTTTCTTTTTTTTGTTAGTATTTAGAGCGGGTTTGCTAGTTATTATTATTATAATACGCTTAGTTTTAGTTTAGTTTTTATTAGTTTTAGTTTTATCAGATCGTTTCAATCCTGCACAATGATGAATGATTCAGGTGCAGGATTGAAAAGGGCCAGAGTAAGTATTGTTTAATAAAAACTCAAGAAAATATAGCATTTAAAAAAAAAAATATTCAGTTACAGATTAAGTTTAAAAATATATTGCCAAAAACAAAAACAACGGGCATTTTGTCTAACATTTCAGTTAGTTTTAGTTCATTTGTAAACAAACAATACAGTTTCAGTTACTTATCGTTTTTTCTTTTCCTTTTATAGTTTTGATTTAGTTCAGTTAAAATGTTTTTTTTTGTTTTAGTTTCACCGTTAGTTTTAGTTAACTATAATAACCTGCCACAACCCTATTACCACCACAAGCACCAGGTGTTTTAACCTGCCACAACCCTATTACCACCACAAGCACCATGTGTTAATAACCTGCCACAACCCTATTACCACCACAAGCACCAGGTGTTAATTAATAGGGCCCCTTGTGTCTATGGCGGTGGTTCAAAGTGGGGTCCGGGGACCCCCAGGGGTCCTTGAGGGAGTTCCAGGGGGTCCCCACCTAAATGATAGTTAGGAACCAAATGGACCCTTATGGGTCTGTAACTCTGGTTCCATGTGTACACTCTGAGTTAACATTGATTTAACGATATAAAATGGGGTTCCCAGAGAGAAAAATGCCATTAACCCATTTTGGGCGGGAACCCCTTTTGGTGTTAGCATTATGCTATGCTTTAGCTATTGAAAAATAGCAGATCTACAAGCTCATAGCGCGCCACCGAGTGGCGCGCTATGAGCTTGTAGATCTACTATTTTTGAAAAATCTAAGAACGACTGACATAGAAACATAGCTTTTTCAGAAAACTGTCAGGATTTAGAAGACATTTTTAGAATCTGATCTCAGGTCAAAATGGGTTAAATGCAGGGGGTCCGTAGCCCGATGCATGTCCAACCGGGGGTGCTTGAAATGAAAATGGTTGAGAATCACTGCTAGAACCGTCATACAAATCTTCTCTTATTGGGGTCCCTGGCATATCTTTTCAAATGTCAGCAGGCTAATAAATGTCGATTTAGGGGTCCTTGACATGAAAAAGTTTGAGAACCACTGGTAAAATGGTGCATTTATATAGCGCCTTTATCCAAGGCGCTTTACATAGATTGTGCATTACATTCACCCATTCACACACTGATGGCGGCGGAAACCATGCAAGGCACCAACCAGCACATCAGGAGCAATTAGGGTTTCAGTGTCTTGCTCAAGGACACTTGGACACTAACTCTAAGGGAGCCCACAGGGTTCAAACTAGCAACCTTGCGGTTACCATCCAGCCACTCTAACCCCTGAGCCACCGCCGCCACTGGTCGATGGTATGTATGGGTAGTGTAGTACCAACCTGGCCCAGGAGGAGGAGCTGGTCAGCACATTTCTTGGTTTGTTCATAATTGGATCTTTTCACCTCCTGCAGGTGGACTCGATCCAGCTGGAATTTCTGCAAAACACGAGTTAATCAAGACCATGTCACTTCACAGTTAATCAAGACCATGTCACTTCACAGTTAATCAAGACCATGTCACTTCACAGTTAATCAAGACCATGTCACTTCACAGTTACTCAAGACCATGTCACTTCACAGTTAATCAAGACCATGTCACTTCACAGTTAATCAAGACCATGTCACTTCACAGTTAATCAAGACCATGTCACTTCACAGTTAATCAAGACCATGTCACTTCACAGTTACTCAAGACCATGTCACTTCACAGTTAATCAAGACCATGTCACTTCACAGTTAATCAAGACCATGTCACTTCACAGTTAATCAAGACCATGTCACTTCACAGTTACTCAAGACCATGTCACTTCACAGTTAATCAAGACCATGTCACTTCACAGTTAATCAAGACCATGTCACTTCACAGTTAATCAAGACCATGTCACTTCACAGTTAATCAAGACCATGTCACTGCACTGTTAATCAACACCATGTCACTTCACAGTTAATCAAGACCATGTCACTGCACTGTTAATCAACACCATGTCACTTCACACGCACAATGGGGCATTTTTACGCACAAAATATCATGTATAAAGACAGATGATCAAAGGTGTGGTTGAGAGAATGATCACCCTCATGTGTCTAGGTGTGTGTGTGTGTGTGTGTGTGTGTGTGTGTGTGTGTGTGTGTGTGTGTGTGTGTGTGTGTGTATGCGTGAGTGAGATATATAGAGATATAGAGAGAGAGATTAGATTTTTTGAGGGGAGCTAGCCCCTCCTATGTCCAGCTTTGAGGGTTTGTGTAAACACAAACATTGAAGACAAAAGTGAGGACGCAAATTGTGATTGGCCAGAATGAGATGATGTATGATGACGTATGATGATAAGAGCGCCCCTCACTTCACACAGGTGTGATTTGTTAGGTTTTAACACACTGTTGACATAATCACATTTCATATTCCATCCGCTGCAGAGCGGATGGAATTCAAACAAATGAGCGAATGGTGATTTTAGATATAATACAAATTAAAAATTAATAAATTAGTACTGTTAACTATCTGTAAAACTATTTTTTTTTTTACAAAATGTGAACGTCATGACAGGACTGGGGCAAAGACATACAGTACAAGTGAAGAATGTATGTGTTGGGCTCTATGGCTCTATGTTTTGTTTGTGCTTGTATCGCTGCGTGCGTGCGTGCGTGCGTGCGTGCATGTGGAAATCACGAAGCAGATATGCGTTATGCTTTTGTGAAGATGAATTCTCCTCTGAGGCACAGCCATTGTTATGAATCATCACATAGATAAAAAATTCACTTAGTTTAACTTGCTGCTTGTATTGAAAACGTTTGTGTGTGCGTGCGTGCGTGCTTGCCAGCATTATGCGTAGCTGATTGCTAAATAAGTGTTTCTGTTATAATAAAGAATAAAGTACAACAAAACATTTCCAATTTCGAAATGCCAGAGAGAGATCAATATTTACAAAGAATAAAAAACACCATCATTTTAGAACATCCATTAACAGAAAAACCTCCAAAAGCTTGGAAGAAATCTGGTGGGCTGTCATGGCCATCCTTTCTCATTAAAAAGAAAAAAAAGGAAAGAAAAAAGGAAAGGAAAAAGATAATAATCAAAATGCTCTTTCCTAGGCCTCATACAGACGTATCAAACACATGGTCGCCTCAGTGTTTTTCCAATGGGAGTCACATGGTTTGACCTATATGATCCGGTCGGGAGCGGATGATATCGTTACGTCATGTTTGTAGTATTGTTTTGTAGTCGACAGGCAGGAACAATCAAACGGAACTTCCTTTTCCCTCAAACCGATTTTTCAATCAGCAATCAAACACAAATGTTTGGTCAAACCATGTGACTCCCATTGGAAAAACATTGAGGCGGCCATCAAACACTTCAACAACTGTGTCCTGTACACTATAAGCCATACCTCCACAACTGGTGGGTCAAACTGAACAACCAATATGTCAATTTGAAGCTATGATTCTCTGCTTTCATATGAAAAAAAACATGAAAAAAATGTGGTCACAATTTCTGTCTGAAAGGGAGCTGCGATAACACTGCATACAGAAGAACGGGTTCATGAAGAACTACCACGGCTTCTCCGCCAGCCCTCACAGATCTTTGATTAAAAGCCTCCACTGTCACCTAGGCAACAAACATGGATGTCTTGTCTCCACTTGGTTGGTCGCGTGGCTGCCATGCCAACAGGCAGCCGTACGGGAGAGAGAGACGGAGGAAGGGGCCAATCAATGAGGCTTATATTAAGGTAAACTTTTGCCAACACAGTCTACGGTGGGGGGGAGGGGGGAGGGGGGATCTGTGGTCGATATTAAGTTTGAAAAAGTCACGCTGCATTGTTTGTCAAAGCTCTCTACGCTCCACCACCAGCCTCCCTCCTCTCCCCCTTTTCATGCCGATCCAGCCGTGTCATCGACGAGAGACATTGATCTTCCCAATGACAAAACCCTGCACAAACAAGGACATTTATTGTTTTTTTTTTTTCTTTCATTGCTGCTCACTATAGCTGGGTATATTGACCCAGTGTGACAAGGGAACGAATTCGGTGGGAGTTCATGGAAGGAAGCTGAAATGGGGAGGGGTGGGAGTACATGGAAGGAAGCTGAAATGGGGAGGGGTGGGAGTACATGGAAGGAAGCTGAAATGGGGAGGGGTGGGAGTACATGGAAGGAAGCTGAAATGGGGAGGGGTGGGAGTACATGGAAGGAAGCTGAAATGGGGAGGGGTGGGAGTACATGGAAGGAAGCTGAAATGGGGAGGGGTGGGAGTACATGGAAGGAAGCTGAAATGGGGAGGGGTGGGAGTACATGGAAGGAAGCTGAAATGGGGAGGGGTGGGAGTACATGGAAGGAAGCTGAAATGCTACATTTGAACTGCAAAAGGCTCCCTTCAAGCCCCGGGCTTAGTGAGAGACTAGGAAAAAAGAAAGAAACACAACCACTTTTAAGCCATTTTGACCTGAGATCAGATTCTAAAAATGTCTGTTTGAAAATGACAGTTTTCTGAAAAAGCTATGTTTCTATGTCAGTCGTTCTTCGATTTTTCAAAAATAGCAGACCTACAAGCTCGTAGCGCGCCACTCGGTGGCGCGCTATGAGCTTGTAGGTCTGCTATTTTTCAATAGCTAAAGCATAACATAATGCTAACACCAAAAGGGGTTCCCGCCAAAAATGGGTTAAGCCTGGCGTCCCTATTTTGGGGCATGTCATTATAGGAGACAAATTTCAAGAAAAAAACGAAACAAAACAATGTTTTATTGCTTAAGCTTATGTAGTCACTATTCATTAATTCAGTATACCAAAATCCATTTGAAAAAAGGTTTCTCAGGTTCCCAGGTCGAATATTGATATGCGATTAAAATGCCATTAATCGAGATTAATTAATTACAAAGCCTCTAATTAATTAGAAAACTTTTAATCGCATCCCAGTCCTAAGACATACACACAACAGTCCAGGTGCTGCACGCACACACACACACGCACGCACGCACGCACGCACGCACGCACGCACGCACGCACGCACGCACGCACGCACGCACGCACGCACACACACCCCCCCCCCCCCCCCCCCCCCCTCTCTGTGTCTCTCTCTGCTTACTTGGAAGTAGGCGCTCTCGCACAAGGTGTCGTGGCAGATGTCCAGGTGGCTCTGCTTCTGGGAGACGACGACGACAGGTTGGGGGGTCTCTTTCTCGTCGCTCTGGGCCGGGGGGCGCTCCGCCGTGGGCACGCTCAGCTGCCGAGCCTTGGAGAACGACTGGAGGTAGTGGGCCGCCACCGTCCAGAACTGGAGGTCGGACTCGTCCCCGAACAGCCTGCGGTGGGTGTGGTGCAGCGCAGCACACAACCAGTAGGTGGGGGGAAAAAAGTACATCATTCAATAGAGAGTATGCACCAGAGTATATAAAAGGATAGAGACTGATCTGGCGTGAAGCTCTGTCCCCTCCGCTATTCATGTCAGTGGAAGTTGCTCAGTGGTGTTTTGAAGCACCCGGAAGGACCGTCTCAAAACGTCTACTTCCGCATTGGACCACCACATTTTGGTGGTCAAATGCGGAAGTGCAACCGAGCGCTCAATGTTAAAGCCCAGCTGCACGGGGTTTCCCGGTCATGAATCCACGGGTCCGCCTGTAGTCCCTCCTCTTACCACTAGGGCCCAGAGCTTCAACGTTGGAGTGCCTCACTGGCCCCTTGATGCACATGTATGATTTCCCATCGGGACACGCCCCCCTCACCTAGACCAGTGGTTCCCAAACGTTTTCGTGTCAAGGACCCCCAAAAATACATTTATTAGGCCACGGACCCCCCATTTGAAAACATATGCCAGTGACCCCGATAAGGGAGGATTTTTACGGCTCTTGCAGTTTTTCTGAATCATATTAATTTCATGGACTCCCAGTTTCACACGCATTATGCTACGGGGACCCCCGATTTAATGGCATTTCTATATCTGGTACCCCAATTTATATTGTAAAACCACTGTTTAATTTAGTGTACAAATGGAACCAAATGGACCCTAACAGGTCCATTTGGTTCCATTTGTACACTCTCTGAGTTACAGACACATTTGTTTCCTAACTATCTCTAGCTAGGTACCCCCTGGAACTCCCTCAAGTACCCCTAGGGGTCCCCGGACCCCACTTTGGGAACCCATGATCTAGACTGAGTGGCAAAACATTGAGCAGCATGGAGTGTTGGACTTTGGAAGCGCTCGTTGGAAATCACTCAACCATCCTGCGTACCACCTGTTTCTAAATGTCACATAATGCAGGAGGCAGCAAAATGTTGTGTTATTGAAAACAAGCACTTCCAAACTCTGACACTTAGAAAAATAATCAAATGCAGGGCATTTCTTGACAGAAAGTAGCTCATAACGTTTCTATGGTGGATTGTTATGAAACAAAAACTTAGAAATAGAAAGAGGATAATTCAAGCTTTTCGTACAGCTGCAACGTTGGTGAGTTTAACATTGTTTAATGCAATCAGACAGGACTTTTCTGTTTGGATGAATGGGCTGTCAAGGCGAAAAGGTAGTAGCATTATGAGCTTGTAGATCGGCTATTTTCAAATGGCCGAAATGTATATAGGGCTGTAAGTGGATAATGTATGTTATTAATATACAAAGTAACTAGTAACTAAAGTTTTCAAATGCATGTAGTGGAGTAAATGTACAATATTTGGATCCAACATTTGGTGGAGTAGAAGCAAAAGTATTGGAAGTTGGAATTACTCAAGTAAAGTACAAATACCTACAAATTGTACTCAATTCATTGACCACCGACACCCCCATCTGGTGTTTGAAAAAGGTACTCAAAGGACCGCCCAGTCTATTAATACGGCGAGACTCTTAGTTTAAAAGCTGTTTCACTCGGAAGCCGACAGTCAGGAAGTGAATTATCGTGAATTATTATATGTAACGGGCGCTTCGATTGTTATGTAATTCACCCAAAACATACATGTTGTATCCGAGGATCATATCGTTTAGAGTAATGAGCCACGAATCTAGCTTGTTTTGAGCCAAAAAGAAGAATCCTAGACATTACGATTCTAAAAACCTATGTCCCCATAGACCGCAAAAGCCAGGGGAATTTTCATTTCCGTTTTTTTCCCCCTTTTCTTTATTGCACTGCTACCGGAGTGTTATGAGCGCGTACAGGACACAGTTGTGAACCGCAATCAATTGATATCAAAATAGGCGCCAAAAGGACCTTTCAGAGGGCGTCAAAAGACCCTATCGGCGCCGAGTGAGTTAAGTACAGTTAACCCATTTAGACCTGAGGATGATTCTACAAATGTCTTCTAAATCCTGACAGTTTTCTGATAAACCCTATGTTTCTATGTCAGTGGTGCTCAACCCTTTTCATGTCAAGGACCCCCAAAAATATATGAAATTGGCCACCAACCCCCATCTGAAAATAAGTTGTTCCAGGGACCCCCCCAGAAGCAAAGATTTGAGTTAAAAACGTTCGCTCTGAAAGAATAAAGATTTGCACAACATTTTCACGAATTTTCAAATCTACAAGCTTGTAGCGGCGTGGCACTCGGTGCCGCGCTATGAGCTTATAGATCTGCTATTTTTCAATAGCTAAAGTATAACATAATGCTTAAAACACCAAGAGGGGTTCCCGTCTTGAATGGGTTAAGTAAAAGTACTTAGTTACTTTCCACCACTGCCTGCGGGATGCATCACAACCACAGCAAGGCTTTAGTTGAACCCAGTGTGGATAATGAGCTCCATGACATTAGCTTACTGTAGTTAGCTACTGTAAGTAGGCTGTATTCTGTGTTGTTCTGTACCATGGCGCTTTGTTCTCTAACGGTCTAACCCATTTAGACCTGAGGACGCATCTGTGTCGCCTTATAGCTTTTAACCACTTTAACCCATTCTGACCTGAGATCAGATTCTAAAAAATGTCTTCTACATCCTGACAGTTTTCTGAAAAAGCTATGTTTCTATGTCGTTCTTCGATTTTTCAAAAATAGCAGACCTACAAGCTCATCAAGCTCATAGCGCGCCACTCGGTGGCGCGCAATGAGCTTGTAGATCTGCTATTTTTCAATAGCTAAAGCATAACATAATGCTAACACCAAAAGGGGTTCCCGCCCAAACTTTAGCAGTTGAAAAATAGCAGATCTACGTGCTTGTAAATCTGCTATTTTCGCAAAAATCGTTTCACAGTGAACGTTTTCAACTCAAATATTCGCTTCTGTGGGGGTCCCTGGAACAACATATGTTCAGATGGGGGTCGGCGGCCAATTACATATTAATTTTGGTGCTATGTGCTGATATAGAAACAGGTTTTTCAGAAAACTGTCATGATACTAGAAGACATTTTGTAGAAGCTGCTCTCGGCTCTTAATGGGCTAATGACCACGTCCATTGTCCAAGCCCACGCTTCGCCCCTGGCATCAAGCTAGCTTTAGGACCTTTCATGCCTTTCGTTATTGTCAGAGTTTTGCAGATTACACAAAGCTGTTGCTAGGTTACCTTTACCGATCTAAGACAAAGTGAAAGTGTTATTCTGTGCAAAGCAGGACCTTGGGTGTTCTCAGGTAAATTAAGGGTTTAATAATGCAATGGAAAAAACGGGGAAAAATTACAGTTCAGCTCAGAATAACTCTTCTAGGCATTGCCTGCAATGCCCGGTGGGAAATTAAAAACTGGGGCGAAGAAGACGCAAGAAATGAGGCTTGTCGACATTTCCCTCGCCTGTCAGGCATTGTGTGGAGATGCAGAAGAGTGGTGTACACCACCACCACGTCTGGTTATTACATCCCAATCTGTCAGAGTGGTGTACACCACCACCACGTCTGGTTATTACATCCCAATCTGTCAGAGTGGTGTACACCACCACCACGTCTGGTTATTACATCCCAATCTGTCAGAGTGGTGTACACCACCACCACGTCTGGTTATTACATCCCAATCTGTCAGAGTGGTGTACACCACCACCACGTCTGGTTATTACATCCCAATCTGTCAGGACAAACACAGAGTGGTGTACACCACCACCACGTCTGGTTATTACATCCCAATCTGTCAGAGTGGTGTACACCACCACCACGTCTGGTTATTACATCCCAATCTGTCAGGACAAACACAGAAACTGACACGTTGAAAACGTGCATTATGACTGCCGTCTGCCGCACTTCTCAAAACAGCCAGCCAGCCAGCCAGCCAGCCAGCCAGACAGACAGACAGACAGACAGACATACAGACATACAGACAGACAGACAGACAGACACCAGAACACAAATCCCTCAAGTCACTGTCAGACAGAATGTCATGCTTTATTTTATTTTTTTGTAACCCATTGTTTCACCCAGTGTTAATTATCTAATGTAATCCTGGGCTCTACAGGCTTTCCCCGGTTGGACGTAGCGTGTGGAAGGAACACGTTATTCCAACCAGTTCCTTTCCCCTCCATCAGGCGCCCCGGCTGGCCAGGGGGAGGCAGTTTTAGAGACCAGGATTACTGCATGGTATTTGTGAGGGTACCTACTGTACCCTAGGGGACACGGGGAGAACATGCAAACTCTACTTGTAAAAGAGACTTTAGTCTCAATGTGGTTTTTCACTGGTTAAAAAAAGGTTATGGTACCACAACCGTGACCCGAAACGATGACGTGCGTGACGCCTGATTGACACTTTTGTCAGATCTCGTCACAAGATCTGACAAATACCAGATCTTCAAGCTCACGACGTGTCGCACCGCGACACGTCGTGAGCTTGTAGATCTGGTATTTCTGGTGTGCAACCAAGTATAAATCGGGCATTATCGTGTGGTCTTACCTTCACGGTGACATGTTGGTTTATGGTCAACGGCCATCATTTCACAATTCACACACGCAATTACCCATGAGGCCGTGCAACGGCGGCGAGCGGCGACTCACCGCGAGACGAGCAGGCAGCGCTGCAGCAGGTTGAGCTCGGGGTCCTGCAGCACGCTCTTCATGTCGCTGCGTGGGGGGGGGGGAGCCAATCAGGAGTCACAGACGTCACAACAACACAGTTAACAGCCAATTACACTTCAGCATGCGCACGCACGCACACACACACACACACACACACACACACACACACACACACACACACACACACACACACACACACACACACACACACACACACACACACACACACACACACACACACACACACACACACACACACACACACACACACACACACACACACACACGGCGGGAGGGGGTCTGCTGCTTATCTGTTATCTATAGGGATTGCTGCAGTGTTGATTTTGTCGATTAGTACGAAATGTTCGTCGACTACCTTTTTTCACTGACTAATTGAAAACTAAGATACGGTGACTAAAACTAAGACTAAATATATTGACAGTTTCGTCAACAAATAAAAACTAGACTAAAATGGTTGCAAGGGACTAGTGGACAAGAGATCCAGTATAAGAAAAAGACAAGTAATTTTACATTTGGTTGCATGCTGAAAATAGCCAATGTAAAATCAGCCATTACGACGGCATCAAGGCCCGCCAAAATACATTTTAGTCGACTAAATCAACCAGATTTAGTCTAAAACTAAACAGGCCGTGCCTGTGTGAATTCACTAAAGCAAACAAGCATGCATGTATAAACCCACACAAGCATACAGTACTGCAATAAAAAAGAAACCCACGAAACCCTCAATGTGCACGCACGCACGCCCCAACTCATGCTGTCACATTCTGGCCAGCTCCGGAAACAAACAAGGCACTATCAGACTAGTTCTCCCAGCGTGTGCCAAGAGAAGGCCTTGTGCTGCTGCTTTAGAAGACGGCACAGAGTCATAACTCACTTAGACATAGCGTTGAGCTGCTCCTGGATCAGCCCCTTTATCTCCTCTTTCTCAGTGTAGTCCCTGGAAGAGAGGGAGAGAGAGGGATCACTCTCAGCACGCTACAGAGACTAAGCCCACCCCATGCTATGATGCTCCCCAACATGTAAACCCTGGACAGAGGTTCGTTCCGTAGGCAGCTCAGAGCAGTGGTAGGAAAAGTACTCACATGTTTTACTTAAGTAATAGTATCCATACTGAAATACTTCGTTACAATTTTTTAACGAATTCAAAAGTTTAAAAAAAAAGTATTGGTATCAAAATGTACCAAAAGTATAAAGTACTTATTATGCAGATGTCCCATTTCACAAGTTTTCAAATGTATAAAAAAATTATATATAAAAAAATATTTTGAAAATAGCAGATCTACAAGCTCACAGTGCGTCGTGATGAGAGGCATTGTGAGCTTGTAGATTCGGCTATTGTATTTACATGTAGGGCTGATGATGTGGTTAATGTATTTTTGTAATGATAATCAAAATCTACAAAGTAACTAAAGTTTTCAAATGATTGAAGTGGAGTAAAAGTACAATGTTTGCCTCTGAGTACCTCAACATTTTTCTTAAAGCGCAAACAACATGCATTTTAAAACTGCTTTTAATATTTAATATCATATTGTCTATGTCCCTCAGAGCCTTTTCTCTGTCCCAAATCAGTCAGACTGAGGAGGTGAGAAATAATACGATCGCTCTCATCTAATATTTATGTCGAGGTTCGACGGCATCCACAGAGCACCGGCAAGATATTAAGCAAGATATTGGGGCAGGAGGGGGAGGGTGAGCGCTGGATGGAGGAAAAGCTCAATAATGCCAAAGGTCAGCTAAATGGGGATAATGCGTCAGGTTGCAGTTAAGAGGCATCTCTCTCTTGAGAACCTTAACCCATTCTAGACGGGAACCCCATTTTGTGTTTATAGCATTATGTTATACTTCAGCTATTGAAAAATAGCAGATCTACAAGCTCGTAGCGCGGCACTAGGTCTGCTATTTTTGAAAAATCTTGAAAATGTGTTGCAAATCTTTGAATATATTATATTCTTTCAGAGCGAACGTTTTTCAAATCTTTGCTTCTGAGGGGTTCCTGGAATAACATATTTTCAGATGGGGCACGGCGGCCAATTACATAACATTTTTGGGGTTCTTGGACATGAAAAAAGTTGAGCACCACTGACAGAAAAATTGGTTTTCCAGAAAACTGTCATGATTTAGAATCGTCCTCAGGTATAAATGGGTTAAAAGGCCAGACCAAAGGCCCCTCCAATGCATGGCTTTTGAAATGACGTCATAATGGCCAGCCACGTCGATCTATGGACTTAGAATTTTGTTTGTTTGTTTAGAGCACCTTTAACAAAAATCATTTGCCAGCCAAGTCTATGGACTTTTAAACGTTTGTTTAGGGCCCGGATTTGACGACGTAATGTTGTCATGTGGCCAATATTAAATACATCTTGTGACTGTATCCACAAACAAACGTTGTCCTACACAAACATTACATTCCCATTGACAATGAATGGAGAATTTTACGCCATAGTGTCTGAGAAAATTTAGACATAGTGTCTATTCTACGTCATGATGATGTACGATGATAAGAGCGCCCCTCACTTCACACGGGTGTGATTTTATTTTATGCAATAACAGACTGCATTCATGTCTCGTAACGTGTATATAGTGGCAGTGAATCTACAGTGAATGAAACAGACTCTGCCACAATTTTGTGCAGGCTTCTAAAAGTCAAAATCATGCTTCATTTCAACATTACCAGGCGGCCCTCACCTCACATGAGTGTGATTTTTAGTATTCCCATGGTGACCACTGACCTATGGCTTTATGGAGGTGAGTGTGTTTCACACTGCTGGTAATTGGCATTTCCTTTATGGCAACATTAATCCGAGTGTTAGGGTGTGTTAGCACGGCACCGTCTCATCACACTCGACAGCCCATGACAGCCGTGACATCAATGCCGATGTGTTGAGAGTCAAGACACTTAACCCCTTCTCCTGGTTCACAGGTCCCCACTGGCCTGCGTTTCTTCATGGCAAAATAACATTCGTTTGTTCCCGAATTCTGATGTGAGCATGTGTAGAATGTAACGTACGCTAAATGGTAAATGGTGCATTTATATAGTGCCTTTATCCAAGGCGCTTTTACATAGATGCATTACATTCACCCATTCATACACCGATTGCGGCGGAAGCCATGCAAGGTACCAACCAGCACATAGGGAGCAATTTGGGGTTCAGTGTCTTGCCCAAGGACACTTCGACATGTAGACAGGAGGAGCCGGGATTCGAACCGGCCTGCTCTACCTCCTGAGCCACAGTCGCCCCATACGCTACATACAGTACACATTGTGCAACTGCTGATAATATCAGACAGACACTCAAATGGTTTGATACCCTCCTCCTGGACAATGACCATTTTGCTCTTACGTCATACTTGAGGAGAAGGAATCAATAATCACTAATCAATATGGTCAATTGATAAGAGGTTCCACCTACACTTGGGTGATGTCCATGGTGTAGGATCCTGACCATGGCTGCAGCAGCAGGAATGCCTTCAGGGTGAGGGCAGCCCGGGGCAGCAGCAGGTAGGGACACCACACTGGGTCTGAGGAGGTCCCCACATATACAGAACATTAGGGACACCACACTGGGTCTGAGGAGGTCCCCACATATACAGAACATTAGGGACACCACACTTGGTCTGAGGAGGTCCCCACATATACAGAACATTAGGGACACCACACTGGGTCTGAGGAGGTCCCCACATATACAGAACATTAGGGACACCACACTGGGTCTGAGGAGGTCCCCACATATACAGAACATTAGGGACACCACACTGGGTCTGAGGAGGTCCCCACATATACAGAACATTAGGGACACCACACTGGGTCTGAGGAGGTCCCCACATATACAGAACATTAGGGACACCACACTGGGTCTGAGGAGGTCCCCACATATACAGAACATTAGGGACACCACACTGGGTCTGAGGAGGTCCACAGATATACAGAACATTAGGGACACCACACTGGGTCTGAGGAGGTCCCCACATATACAGAACATTAGGGACACCACACTGGGTCTGAGGAGGTCCCCACATATACAGAACATTAGGGACACCACACTGGGTCTGAGGAGGTCCCCACATATACAGAACATTAGGGACACCACACTGGGTCTGAGGAGGTCCCCACATATACAGAACATTAGGGACACCACACTGGGTCTGAGGAGGTCCCCACATATACAGAACATTAGGGACACCACACTGGGTCTGAGGAGGTCCCCAGATATACAGAACATTAGGGACACCACACTGGGTCTGAGGAGGTCCCCACATATACAGAACATTAGGGACACCACACTGGGTCTGAGGAGGTGCCCACATATACAGAACATTAAGGACACCACACTGGGTCTGAGGAGGTCCCCACATATACAGAACATTAGGGACACCACACTGGGTCTGAGGAGGTCCCCACATATACAGAACATTAGGGACACCACACTGGGTCTGAGGAGGTCCCCACATATACAGAACATTAGGGACACCACACTGGGTCTGAGGAGGTCCCCACATATACAGAACATTAGGGACACCACACTGGGTCTGAGGAGGGCCCCACATATACAGAACATTAGGGACACCACACTGGGTCTGAGGAGGTCCCCACATATACAGAACATTAGGGACACCACACTGGGTCTGAGGGCCCCAGATATACAGAACATTAGGGACACCACACTGGGTCTGAGGAGGTCCCCACATATACAGAACATTAGGGACACCACACTGGGTCTGAGGAGGTCCCCAGATATACAGAACATTAGGGACACCACACTGGGTCTGAGGAGGTCCAGATATACAGAACATTAGGGACACCACACTGGGTCTGAGGAGGTCCAGATATACAGAACATTAGGGACACCACACTGGGTCTGAGGTCCCCACATATACAGAACATTAGGGACACCACACTGGGTCTGAGGTCCCCACATATACAGAACATTAGGGACACCACACTGGGTCTGAGGAGGTCCCCACATATACAGAACATTAGGGACACCACACTGGGTCTGAGGTCCCCACATATACAGAACATTAGGGACACCACACTGGGTCTGAGGAGGTCCCCACATATACAGAACATTAGGGACACCACACTGGGTCTGAGGAGGTCCCCACATATACAGAACATTAGGGACACCACACTGGGTCTGAGGTCCCCACATATACACAACATTAGGGACACCACACTGGGTCTGAGGAGGTCCCCACATATACAGAACATTAGGGACACCACACTGGGTCTGAGGAGGTCCCCACATATACAGAACATTAGGGACACCACACTGGGTCTGAGGAGGTCCCCACATATACAGAACATTAAGGACACCACACTGGGTCTGAGGAGGTCCCCACATATACAGAACATTAGGGACACCACACTGGGTCTGAGGAGGTCCCCAGATATACAGAACATTAGGGACACCACACTGGGTCTGAGGAGGTCCCCACATATACAGAACATTAGGGACACCACACTGGGTCTGAGGAGGTCCCCACATATACAGAACATTAGGGACACCACACTGGGTCTGAGGAGGTCCCCACATATACAGAACACACACACACGCACACACACACACACACACACACACACACACACACACACACACACACACACACACACACACACACACACACACACACACACACACACACACACACACACACACACACACACACACACACACACACACACACACACACACACAATCACTTTTCCCATCAACTGCAATGGGCTATATGCTATATCCACTTTGGAAATAACTTGGGCCCCTTCCCTGCTTCCTTCACAGGTGTAACCGCTGACACTAATGAAGGTTCTGTTCCATCCTGGTCAAACAGAGTCAGGGTGCTGCTGTTGTACGTGTTGGCTCACTGGAAACACTCTGCTACACCAGTGGGTCTCAAAGTATTGTTGAGCGGGTTCCAAATGGCCCCGTAAGGGTGTGTAACTCTGGCTCAGAGTTATGGGGGTCCTAGGACCGAAACGTTTGCTTTTTAATTGCACTTTGAGCACAGAGCACTTTATGAGCATGATAAAATAAAGAAAAAATATTTTCTTAAGTCTCAGTTAAAGGAGTTTTACTTCTATTTTCTATACGGTGAGAGAGTCTTTTTTCTTTTTCAAAGTTTCCCTTATGTTTTTGAGACCACCGCTACCGTAGTCAAGCCTGGAAAGAAGAAAAGGACAAAGAAATTAAGGCGCAGCAGTTTTCTCAGTGCTTCCTTGAAATTAAAAAGGTTTGAGAACCACTGCACACTAAATGGAACGGAGCCTGGAATAGCATGACCCGACGAAGATGTAACTGAAACATCGAAACGTTGTCGCTTTTTTTTACTTGCACCCCGATAATAAAATAAGGGCTTAAAACTATCTGAGTTGCTCCAGTGCCTCCTTTTCTCCTGAAATAGTATCATTGGTAACACCTGTGACCTGTGAAGGATGTAGGGAAGTGGCCCGGAAGCAAGGACGATTATGAAAGGAAGAAGACATGAAGTCGGGGTTGCGTCATGACACTCATCGGTGGCAAATCTCGCACCGGAAGTTCGATGAAATACATGGCAGTGGATGGGAGCCTGCTGGACAGCTTGTAAACAAACATTATTTATGAACGATTGAGACCTTTGTCATATAATCGGTTCAGGGATATAAAAGAACATATCGTTGTTTTCTAATCACTTGCTGTTCGATATGCACAGTACATCAAACGGTGGACAGTCTCGCGATACTTGGCACATACAGAAACATACTTTGTGCTCTTTAGATACGTCTATGAAATGACAGTGTACACATCGGAAAGCAACACAGCAGGCAATTATGTCTTCTGTTATTTTCCTGAGCCGAGTATTGTATAACCCATTTTGGGCGGGAACCCCTTTTGGTGTTAGCATTATGTTATGCTTTAGCTATTGAAAAATAGCAGACCTACAAGCTCGTAGCGCGCCACTCGGTGGCGCGCTACGAGCTTGTAGGTCTGCTATTTTTGAAAAATCGAAGAACGACTGACATAGAAACATAGCTTTTTCAGAAAACTGTCAGGATGTAGAAGAAATTTATAGAATCTGATCTCAGGATTTAATGGGTTAAAGGTCACAATCATTCAGAAATAGTGTTTGTTCATACAGTATGCTTGTCCACTCGGCTCCATTGACTCCAATATACCGTGTTGTTCCACCAGAGTTTTGGCTGCAGTTTGCCACCGAGTGTGATGAATCTGCCGGCTGGAATTACAGGGTATAGAGAGAATGATGCTGGTGACCTTTCCTTTTAAGTAGTGATGCACCGAATATTCGGCCGCAGAAAATATTCGGCAGAAAATGGCTAAAAATGCATTTTCAGCCTATTCGGTTTCGGCCCAAATAGGCAGAAAATATATCACCGAATAGTGTATGCAATTAATGCATTCAAAAGAGCTGAATAAATGTTTTATGGACCCATAATAATGATTATTTTTGAAGTTAGCAATGGTAGGAAAAAAGATATATAATATTAATCATATTCGGATATTCGGTATTCGGCCAACTGTTTCCTATATTCGGTATTCGGTTTCGGCCAAGAATTTCTCTTTCGGTGCATCCCTACTTGTAAGCTTCCTTGCCTGGAAGTAGGAAGAGTAAAGGTGGTTGCACACTGGACGCGTTTTTTCGGAAAACCGACGGAAAAAACGCCGCTAGAAAATCTTAAAACGCGTGTCCGGTGTGCAGGGACCTTTACTGTATTGATTCTGTGTGCACAGAGCCCACTGTGTTACCGGTGAGGTCCTGCTCGTCCATGCGGTAGCTGGCAGACTTCATGGCCATCTCCAGCACTCGAATGCAACCGTCGTCCGAGGCCAGCACCACCTTGTCCGACGTGCACCAGTCGATGTCCAGGATGCGGTAGTTGACGTTCCGACCGATCCGTATGCTGCTCACCATCTGCACCTGCAGGAGATCAATTTACAATTTAGGCATTTAGCAGACGCTCTTAATCCAGAGCGACTTACATTAAGCAATAACAAAAACAAATAACAAAAGCATGGCATACATCACATATATAAAACGTAGTTATCATGACTCAAGCGTAAACTAAGAACGTAACAGTGGAGTATCTAGGTAAACTATACATACTATACTATATTATATATTATACATGTGTACTATAAAGTGCTATGACTACATAAAAATGCAATTCTAGTGCTGTCTACGTAACAAGCTATAAGTCTGTTTAAAATACTACCTAAGTCTACATAAAGTGCTATCTAAGGGGCTAGGCTAGGGCAGTGCTACGGGCCATGGTGGAGTCTGAAGAGGTGGGTTTTCAGACTACGGCGGAAGATTGGGAGTGAGGCTGCAGTACTGATTGTGATGGGAAGTGCATTCCATAGTTTTGGAGCCAGAAGGGAGAAAAGTTTGGGACGTGTGGAGCGTTGAGATCCAGGGAGGGACTATAGTGTTGACTTTGACAGCATTTCGTCATCATTTCAGTCGACAAGATCAACACTACGGAGAGGACCCGGAGGGGTTGAGAGGCGTGAAGAAACCACTAAATTGCATCTTTGTGTGACATCGTCGTGACCCCAATCAACCCCTGCTACAAAGCCCTTTACAACATTCAGAGGAAATGACAATGATTTGATTGAAATAATAAGTAGCTGGTGCGGGCTGATTGAACGGATCGTTAGTGCCGGACAGGAAAGCTTGTCTGACACACACTGCCGAAAGTCTGGGGCTTATGGTGGCAAAAAGACCCGCAGTGGAGAAAACCCCGGTCCCCACGATGGCAATTATTTTTGTCTGCATCGCCTCAACAGAGCCAGTATCCCTAAAGAAGACCTTGTGGCTGTCTATTAGGGGTGTAACGGTAAAGTAACTGCATCGCCTCAACAGAGCCAGTATCCCTAAAGAAGACCTTGTGGCTGTCTATTAGGGGTGTAACGGTATAGTAACTGTATCAAAAGATATGTAAACAGCAAAATATTGTATCGTACCGTTTGACTTTGTATCGTATCGTTTTGCGATGGAAATAATCGGTATTGAATCGTTTTGCAATGTAAATAATCAATTTAATCAATCCTAAGTACTTGCATTGAATTTAGCAATTTTAAGAAGAAAAAAGAAAAAGATGGGTTTAATTACTTTCCCATTCCATATAGCTACACTTGGTCTATTGATAAATGTGTGTATTCTCTGTGTTCATGTCAAGGCGTGGGTTTGTCCATTATGTGTGTGTTCAAATACAATGTCCATCTATTTGCCAGAGAATCACTGTTTACTCATTTATATCCATACTAATAAATCTTTCCCTTAACAGGTCTACTGCATAACCCGCGTTCCCCGCTATTTAATCCAATATTCTACGCTGTTCACTGTTAAAATGTATTGTTACACTACTGTCTAAACAGCACTGGTTCCCATGTGCGGGACGGGTCACGGACACATTTTTAATGCGTCCCTTTACTTTTGGCTTACTACATTTTGTTTTTAATTAGTATTTAAAAACATTTTCAAAAAACATTCCCCCCCAAAAAAAGCTAAACTCCAAAATGCAATGATTTTTCCCCCATAGCGGGGCAGATAGCGGAAATAATCGTTCACTTGCGGATACAAGCACCAAAATTGGTACACATACTCCTTAGGGATTGCTCTTTTGATAAAACCATTGTGCCAAATAAAATTTCAATATGGCGCCCATTTTTCAAGATGGCCACCATTGAAAATACAGTAATATTGCATTTCGCAATAAAATCCCATAGACTTGTGCTATTTGAATGGTCTTGGTGTCAAATCATACATTGTTCACTATGTAGAATCCAAATTCGGACCCATGGACTTACTCACTGGCTTCCTTGTACAATATATCAGTCCCGGAATCCTAATATTCTGCTAAATTAGAGGTTTGTGTTATGTATGACTCAGGTAAAATGGATGGTAGTGTATAACTTAATATTGTTGGAGGTTTAGTGTGTGTGTGTGTGTGTGTGTGTGTGTGGGGGGGGGGGGGGTGTCAACGTACATTCAGGGCACACTGGTGGCACCGCTCCTGTGAAACTCAGCATGGGGTTCAGTATCAGCTGAGTAATTTGTTGGGTGTAGCTAAATAATGACTTCAGTGTCCCAAATGTTGTCTAATAAGGCCTGCATCTTTTAGCTAGATTACATGTAGTGTACCATGTATGATGTTCAGTTAGACAACCGTGCCTGAATTGACAGGGTACCAGCACGGGAGAGCCGAGCCAATGGTAAGGGGGCTATACATGACTTATTCATGGTCTTACCAACATGGTGTACAGATCGCACAGGACTTAAATTATACTGGATGGGCTAGGTGTATATGTTATTGTCGAACCTATTCGTATCCCATACCTTATTGTGCATGATGGCGGTAAAAGGATAATCCCTCTTCACTGAATACAGATAATGGTCATACTGTGATACCTTGATTACCATTCACCAAGATGTCTAATATGGACCCAGGACCGCCTAAATTCAAGACTGACTGGAGCAAGTGTTGTCTTTGCAAAGAGAAGAATAGTATGAGCTCTCATCACCACATGCAAGACAATCACAACAACAACTAATATTCCCCTGGTGGTGACATTGAATAAACTCTGAGGAGGAACAAGGCGCAATATCACGAAGGTTGTCGCATTATGTTCAACAACACGAAACTGGAGAGAGTGAGAACCACAAAACGAAAAGCAGAGAGTGATCACCCAGTGGAATGCCAGACCAAGTGGAGTAGAACCAGCATTAAAAGCAAAAGATGTTTCAGATGTGACGCATAATCTGAACTCACAAGAAAGCTATGACGATGAATCTCAATAAGAGAGTTAATGAATGTGCCCAAACTTTAAATGACGGAAAACTTCTTGCAAAACTCAGTGGTGGAGATGTTGTTGCACAGGAGCTCCAATACCATGCTGCATGCTTGGCAGACCTGTACAATAGAGAGAGGTCGTACCTCACAACCACAAAGAGACTGGAAGAGGAACATTCAACCGAAGAGGATGCCCAGTTGCCCATCTACAGGAATTCTCAGAGCTAGTCACATATCTAGTGGAGACCATCAGATCTGGTGAGGGTCCTTCAGTCCTCCGACTTGCAGACATAGTTCACCTGTACGCCCAGTGCCTGGAACAGCTGGGTGTTGATGCACCTGCTGTCAACTCCACAAGACTGAATGAAAAACTGCTGTAAGAAATACTTGATTTGGAGGGACTTGTGGTCCAGCATATATGTCTTCACAAGATGTTAGCTGCTTTGCTAAGGACAATAGCTTCACTATAAGAGTCAGAGGCTTCTGACAAGCCAAGGAAAGCCAAAAGAACATCCCTGCTTGTGAGCCTCCAACTCAGGTATTTCTGACAGCAGTTTTTCCTTCAGTCTTGTGGAGTTGACAGCAGATGCATCAACAACCAGCTGCATTCCACTCTGCTTTTAGTTTTGTGATTCTCACTCCAGTTTCGTAATGCAACAACTTTTGTGATATTGCGCCTTGTTCCTCCTCAGATTTTCTTCAATGCCACCACCATCATCAAGTCTGTCTGGATACATTGTATTAATATGCATCTCATTCATTGTGTGAAAGAGGGGAATATTAGTTGCAATCATAGTGTAGCCATCATGTTGTGATTGTCTTGCATGTGGTGATGAGAGCTCTTTACTATTCTTCTATTTGCAAAGACAACACTTGCTCCAGTCAGTCTTGAATTTAGATGGTCCTGGATCTATATTTGCAATCTTGGTGAATGGTAATCAAGGTATCACAGTATGACCATTATCTGTATTCAGTGAATCAAGGCAGAGGGATTATCCTTTTACCGCCATCATGCACAATAAGGTATGGGATATGACTAGGTTCGACAATAAAATATCTGATCTACACCTAGCCCGATCGTTCATCCAGTATCATTTAAGTCCTGTGCGATCTGTACACCATGTTGGTAAGACCATGAATAAGTCATGTATAGCCCCCTTACCATTGGCTCGGCTCTCCCGTGCTGGTACCCTGTCAATTCAGGCACGGTTGTCTAACTGAACATCATACATGGTACACTACATGTAATCTAGCTAAAAGATGCAGGGCTTATTAGACAACATTTGGGACACTGAAGTCATTATTTAGCTACACCAAACAAATTACTCAGCTGATACTGAACCCCATGCTGAGTTTCACAGGCTGTATGTTGACATACTACATACTACATTGGTACATACTACATTGACCCCCCAACCCCCCCCTACCACCACACACACACATACACACACTAAACCTCTAACAATATTAAGTTATACACTAGCCAGTGAGTAAGTCCATGGGTCCAAATGTGGATTCTACATAGTGAACAATGTATGATTTGACACCAAGATCATTGAAATAGGACAAGTCTATGGGAATGTATTGCAAAATGCAATATTACTGTATATTCAATGGCGGCCATCTTGAAAAATGGCCGCCATATTGAAATTGTATTTGGCACAATGGTTTTATCAAAAGAGCAGTCCCTAAGGAGTATGTGTACCAATTTTGGTGCTTGTATCCGCAAGTGAACGATTCACCTGTAATTTGCATGTTATCTGCCCAGCTACCAGTAACTTTATGAAGAAGTAAAAGAAAAATCGAAAATCAGCTATTTTCACTCGTTTGTGTCTCAGAGTCAGGAGAATGTCCAATTTCTGTTTTGGGTCACGGGTTCAAAAAGTTTGGGAACCACTGCTATACAGGATATCTGAGACCCCGCCTGGAATATGCTAGCCCAGTGTGGCCAAAGCCCACAAAATCACGCTCAAATCCAAGATCTGGAGCATGTTCAAAAGGCGCCTCCTTCTTGCATGAGAGGAGACGGCCACCCAAAGCCCTTCTCCCTCAGTTCTCTACGGCAGTAGAGGAGACGGCCACCCAAAGCCCTTCTCCCTCAGTTCTCTACGGCAGTAGAGGAGACGGCCACCCAAAGCCCTTCTCCCTCTGTTCTATACGGCAGTGGTTTCCAGCCCTTTTCACATCAAAGACCATTCTTTATCCCATTTTGGGCGGGAACCCCTTTTGGTGTTTTAAACATTGTTATACTTTAGCTATTGAAAAATAGCAGATCTACAAGCTCATAGCGCACCACCGAGTGGCGCGCTACGAGCTTGTAGGTCTGCTATTTTTGAAAAATCGTGAAAATATTTATTTCAGAAAACTGGAGGATTTAGAAGATTTTTTTTAAAATGTTGAGGTCAGGCCTAAATGGGTTATTGGGCATTCCAGCCACGGACCACCATGTGATTAGATTTAGCCTCTCAGACCAAAACTAAATAATATTTTGTGGTTGTTGTTGGATAAGATTTTGTCCATAATTCCATGCTGTATTGATGTTGTACCATTAGGAGAGATAACAGGCCAACGTTTATCAAAATAGCTATTCTTCTACATTCTCTAATTCTGTAGACTTCTTGTAAATTAGCTGACGCAGATGTTTAACAAATGACTCTTGAGAGCATAACATTAAACTAAATGGTAAATAAATGGTGCATTTATATAGCGCCTTTATCCAAGGCGCTTTACACACATTCATACATCGATGGCGGTGGAAACCATGCAAGGCACCAACCAGCACATCAGGAGCAACTAGAAAAAGTGCCCTTCCGGGCACAGGTCTCCACCAGGAGGATAGGAGTGTGTGTGATGTTTGGCAAAATGTTTAGGAGAATTTCTTTTCCTTCATTTTGTTGAGGAAATGCAGAGCCAGATCACTCATAGCATCTCTGAGGATAGAATTCTGGATGAGCAGGACATGTGCAGCATTTTGTACAAAACGGGCCACTCCTGAAAACTTTGGAAGGCAATCTTAGCCAATCAGTGTACAATCTGAGAAATCCAACAGACTCGTCTTGATCACATGACTACAGAGATCATGTGTACCGATTTGAGGCATTTTGTTCCAAAAATGTGTTTTGCAAAAATCAACCTGTTGGTGGCGCTATAACAGGCCAATGTGAAAAGGGTGGGATATATTCCTCAGCCTAGTAAGAAAATGTGTGAAAGATTTCACGTAAATTGCATGCTGCGTTCATGATTTGAGGCTATTGTTCAAAACGGGGCAATCTTGCAAACTGTGAAAGCCAATTATAGGCAATTAGGATGGAATATGAAATATCAGACAGATCCGACTTGAGCACATGACCATAGAGATACTGTGTAACGATTTGTGAGATTTTTGGACAGAATCTGGAGGAGTAATATCAAAAAATGTGTTTTACAAAAGTCGGCCTCCTGGTGGCGCTATAAAAGGCAGATGCGGAAAAGGCAGGTAAAAGGTTTGTCCTTGGCCTCTAGGGAGTGTGCATGCAACGTTTCACGCAGATCGGTGTAGTTTTAGGTAGAAAATGTGAAAAGCTGCCTCATGGTGGCGCTATAACAGGCCGTTCTGGAAAATGTGGGGCAGAGGTTCATCGTTGGCATCCAGGGAGTGTGTGTGCAAAGTTTGGCATCGACCGGGTTAACGGTGCCGGAGATTAGCTGTTCACAGACGGACGGAAGGACGGACGGACGGAAGGACGGACACACGGACGGAGTGCAAAACATACTCTCTCCCCATGCCTTCGGCCTGGTGGAGACAATTAAGGGTTCAGTGTCTTGCTCAAGGACACTTCGACACTAACTCTGGGGGAGCCCGGGTTTGAACTTGCATCCTTGCGGTTACCATCCAGCCACTCTACCCCTGAGCCACCGCCGCCCCAATGGACTCGTACAGGTCCATTTGGTTTCATTTTACACTCTCAAGAGTTAAAGATCTATAAGGGTCCATGTGGTTACCAACTCTCCATCATTTAATGTAGCTGGGGACCACCTGGAACCCCCTCAAGGACCACTGGTGGTCCCCGGACCACTGGCTGAAAGCCACTGCTCTATGGGACAGAAGGAACTAGAAAAAGTGCCCTTCTGGGCACAGGTCTCCACCAGGGCAGGTCAGGTTGTGGCCTCCTGGTGGCGCTATAATAGGCCAATGTGAAAAGGGTGCCATTTCTTCATACGCCTTTGATGGCAATTGGATGATTTGAGGCATTTTGTTCCAAAAATGTGTTTTGCAAAAATCAACCTGTTGGTGGCGCTATAACAGGCCAATGTGAAAAGGATGGGATATATTCCTCAGCCTAGTAAGAAAATGTGTGAAAGATTTCACGTAAATTGCATGCTGCGTTCATGATTTGAGGCTTTTGTTCAAAACGGGGCAATCTTGCAAACTGTGAAAGCCAATTATAGCCAATTAGGATGGAATATGAAATATGGGACAGATCCGACTTGAGCACATGACCATAGAGATACTGTGTAACGATTTGTGAGATTTTTGGACAGAATCTGGAGGAGTAATATCCAAAAATGTGTTTTACAAAAGTCGGCCTCCTGGTGGCGCTATAAAAGGCAGATGCGGAAAGTGCAGGTCAAAGGTTTGTCCTTAGCCTCTAGGGAGTGTGCATGCAACGTTTCACGCAGATCGGTGCAGTTTTAGGTAAAAGATGTGAAAAGCTGCCTCATGGTGGCGCTATAACAGGCCGTTCTGGAAAATGTGGGGCAGAGGTTCATCGTTGGCATCCAGGGAGTGTGTGTGCAAAGTTTGGCATCGACCGGGTTAACGGTGCCGGAGATTAGCTGTTCACAGACGGACGGAAGGACGGAAGGACGGAAGGACGGACGGACACACACACGGACGGAGTGCAAAACATACTCTCTCCCCATGCCTTCGGCCTGGTGGAGACAACTGGTGGAGACAATGATCTATGCACTGATTTATTTAGCACAATAAAACTTGAGATGATGAATCAAAACAAACTTCTAATCCCATTGGTGTGATTAGAACTGCTCGATATAAAAGATCCATGATCCGTTTCATCACATCCCTCTTCAACAACTGTGCGAGAAAATAGCCTTACGAACTGGCTGTCGGTTGTCTTGTCATGCATACTAAGCTGACAGAACCAGAGGCTAAAACCAGCCTTAATAAGCCAATATTTGCTTGAACCCATTTTGACCTGAGATCAGATTCTAAAAATGTCTTCTAAATCCTGACAGTTTTCTGAAAAAGCTATGTTTCTATGTCAGTCGTTCTTTGATTTTTCAAAAATAGCAGACCTACAAGCTCGTAGCGTGCCACGCTATGAGCTTGTAGATCTGCTATTTTCAATAGCTAAACTATAACATAATGTTTAAAACACCAAAAGGGGTTACCGCCCAAAATGGGGTAACCAGTGGTGGTAGAGGGATAGAAGCTGTGGTGGAAAGTAATTAAGTACTTTTACTTAATTACTGTACTTAAGTACCATTTTGAGGTATTTGTACTTTACTTGAAGATTTCCAATTTCCAATACTTTGACTTCTACTCCACTACAGGCAAATATTGTACTTTTACTTCACTACAATTATTTGACTTTTGTTACTAGTTACTTTGTACATTTTGATTATTATTACAAAACATGTTTGACTTCAGCCCTATATACATTGCGGCCATTTGAAAATAGCCGACCTGCAAGCTCACAATGCGTCGCAATTGTGAGCTTGTAGATCTGCTATTTTCAAAATAATTTCATACATTTTGATAACTTGGAAATGGGACATTCTGCACAATGAGTACACTTTTGTACTTTCACTCAAGTACATTTTGAATTCCGGACTTTTACTTAGTTCTACATTGATACTTTTACTTAAGTAAGAAATGTGAGTACTTTTTCCACCAACCAATGTTTAAACATACAGGAGACATCACACACATTGTTCTTTTGGAGGGGAATAACACGTACACAAGTACAACCTCTCAAAGTCAAAGTCGTACGATTTGTCACACACGTTACCGCAGTGAAATTTGTTCTCCGCATTTGACCCATCTCTTGGAGCGGTGAGCCACAGCCAAGGAGCGGTGAGCCGCAGCGTGCGCCGCGCTCGGGAATCATTTGATTAGTAGATTTGACCCCCAATCCAACCCATTGATGCTGAGTGTCAAGCAGGGAGGCATTGAGTCCCATTTTTTACAGTCTTTGGTATGACCCGGCCGGGGATCGAACCCCGACCTCCCAGTTTCAGGGCGGACACTCTAACCACAAGGCCACTGAGCTGGTTCTCCTCTCTCCTTGTTGTAGCCTACTGCAGTCTGGTGTCATTGTTGTAGCCTACTGCAGTCTGGTGTCATTGTTGTAGCCTACTGCAGTCTGGTGTCATTGTTGTAGCCTACTGCAGTCTGGTGTCATTGTTGTAGCCTACTGCAGTCTGGTGTCATTGTTGTAGCCTACTGCAGTCTGGTGTCATTGTTGTATCCTACTGCACATTGTTGTATCCTACTGCAGTCTGGTGTCATTGTTGTATCCTACTGCAGTCTGGTGTCATTGTTGTATCCTACTGCAGTCTGGTGTCATTGTTGTAGCCTACTGCAGTCTGGTGTCATTGTTGTAGCCTACTGCAGTCTGGTGTCATTGTTGTAGCCTACTGCAGTCTGGTGTCATTGTTGTAGCCTACTGCAGTCTGGTGTCATTGTTGTAGCCTACTGCAGTCTGGTGTCATTGTTGTAGCCTACTGCAGTCTGGTGTCATTGTTGTATCCTACTGCAGTCTGGTGTCATTGTTGTATCCTACTGCAGTCTGGTGTCATTGTTGTAGCCTACTGCAGTCTGGTGTCATTGTTGTATCCTACTGCAGTCTGGTGTCATTGTTGTAGCCTACTGCAGTCTGGTGTCATTGTTGTAGCCTACTGCAGTCTGGTGTCATTGTTGTAGCCTACTGCAGTCTGGTGTCATTGTTGTAGCCTACTGCAGTCTGGTGTCATTGTTGTAGCCTACTGCAGTCTGGTGTCATTGTTGTAGCCTACTGCAGTCTGGTGTCATTGTTGTAGCCTACTGCAGTCTGGTGTCATTGTTGTAGCCTACTGCAGTCTGGTGTCATTGTTGTAGCCTACTGCAGTCTGGTGTCATTGTTGTAGCCTACTGCAGTCTGGTGTCATTGTTGTAGCCTACTGCAGTCTGGTGTCATTGTTGTAGCCTACTGCAGTCTGGTGTCATTGTTGTAGCCTACTGCAGTCTGGTGTCATTGTTGTAGCCTACTGCAGTCTGGTGTCATTGTTGTAGCCTACTGCAGTCTGGTGTCATTGTTGTAGCCTACTGCAGTCTGGTGTCACTGTACATTTGTTCATGCATGCCAAATATCTTGTCCTGTACAGTGTGAGCCACTGGCAACTATATATATATATATATATTTTTTTCTTATAATTTTTATCCCACAATTTTGTAACCCATTTTTCACCCCTGTGTCAATTATCTAATGTGATCCTGGGCTCTATACACACCCTCCTCCAACCTAGTCCCCATATATGGGGGACATGGGGAGAGCAACGGACTTGAACTCATGCTTCCTTCATGCCTGAGTGTCCAAGTTGCTCCTTTACACCTGACAGGGGGGAGTTTCCCTGGTTGGACGTAGCGCGTGGAAGGAACACGTTATTCCAACCAGTTCCTTTCCCCTCCAGCAGGCGCCCCGGCTGGCCAGGGGGAGGCAGTTTAGAGACCAGGATTACTGCATGTTTTTTGTGAGGGTACCTACCCTAGGGGGACACGGGGAGAAACAACTATATAAACATGTTGTTTTATTGTCCTCCGAAAAAGACAACATCTTAACATACCATTACAGAGACCTGAAAAACAACCTTTGTTTGTAAAAAAAAAAGGTTAAGCCCAAGACATTATACAGTAAGAAAACTTAAACCTTGATTGTGATGTCATGGGGACTTTAAGTCATTCAATATGGCATTTTCAAATCCCCTTTTCTCTGTCTTATTTCGGGGCTGTATGGGAGCCATTACAATGCAGCCGTCAGCGAAGCACTGGTGCATTTCAGATATCTCTCCATTTGATTCCCCCTCTACTCCCTTTCTCATCTCTGGCTGTCGCTCTCTACTCTCCCCCCTCGGCAGCTCTCCCCACATCTGTTGTCTGCTTGTACCACAGGGGAGAGGAGGAGATCTCATTTTGGCTCCCCGTAGAAAATTCATTTCTCCCTTCATACTCCATAGGGGCACACCCACCCAGCCCCCATTTCTTTATGTTCCCCACCTCCGTGATTTGCAGTCATGCACCAGAGCATCCATCTTTGTCCAGACTCATGTGTGCCTCCATATATTTTAAGTGTTCTCTAAGCGCCATACACGCTCAACTCTTAACCCATTTTGACGTGAGATCAGATAGAAAAAAATGTCTTCTACATCCTGACAGTTTTCTGAAAAAGCTATGTTTCTACGTCAGTCGTTCTTCGATTTTTCAAAAATAGCAGACCTACAAGCTCGTAGCGCGCCACTCGGTGGCGCGCTATGAGCTTGTAGATCTGCTATTTTTAAATAGCTAAAGCATAACATAATGCTAACACCAAAAGGGGTTCCCGCCAAAAATGGGTTAACTAGATTTGCTGTTTAGACAGCGGGAGGCTGGTCTATATTAGATATTAGACCGAGTGATGAGTTGGAAAGCCTGGAATACAAGGTAGACATGTACTTAAATGAGGTATAATGAAGGCTGCGCCGGGAAAGTAGCCATCCCTGAGAGAAAAAAAAGACCATTGTGGAAAACAGATTTACAGAGAGTATATATAATATAGTCCATCTATTCATATTACAGATAATTCTAGTATGAGTGTCCACGGGAAGCCTTTAACCTGTTCACACGGGCATATGCAAAGATACAGTCTACCATTCATTGTCAATGGAAGCCAGCGACGTCAAGATGCAAAGATACAGTCTACCATTCATTGTCAATGGAAGCCAGCGACGTCAAGATGCAAAGATGCAGTCTACCATTCATTTTCAATGGAAGCCAGCGACGTCAAGATGCAACGATGCAGTCTACCATTCATTTTCAATGGAAGCCAGCGACGTCAAGATGCAAAGATGCAGTCTACCATTCATTGTCAATGGAAGCCAGCGACGTCAAGATGCAAAGATGCAGTCTACCATTAATTTTCAATGGAAGCCAGCGACGTCAAGATGCAACGATGCAGTCTACCATTAATTTTCAATGGAAGCCAGCGACGTCAAGATGCAAAGATGCAGTCTACCATTCATTGTCAATGGAAGCCAGCGACGTCAAGATGCAACGATGCAGTCTACCATTAATTTTCAATGGAAGCCAGCGACGTCAAGATGCAAAGATGCAGTCTACCATTCATTGTCAATGGAAGCCAGCGACGTCAAGATGCAACGATGCAGTCTACCATTCATTTTCAATGGAAGCCAGCGACGTCAAGATGCAAAGATGCAGTCTACCATTCATTCTCAATGGAAGCCAGTGACGTCAAGATGCAAAGATACATCCAACATTTGTAGCTGCTGCAAAAGCAAAACAAGTTGAGCTGGCTTCAACTTCAGCTACAAAGATACAAAGACACAAATACGCTGTGTAGCTTTGCATCTTTGTAGCTGGTTTAAACTTCAGCTACAAAGATACAAAGACACAAATACGCTGTGTAGCTTTGCATCTTTGTAGCTGGTTTCAACTTCAGCTACAAAGATACAAAGCCACAAATACGCTGTGTAGCTTTGCATCTTTGTTGCTGGTTTCAACTTCAGCTACAAAGATACAAAGCCACAAAGATGCTGTGTAGCTTTGCATCTTTGTTGCTGGTTTCAACTTCAGCTACAAAGATACAAAGCCACAAATACGCTGTGTAGCTTTGCATCTTTGTTGCTGGTTTCAACTTCAGCTACAAAGATACAAAGACACAAAGACACAAATACGCTGTGTAGCTTTGCATCTTTGTAGCTGGCTTCAACTTCAGCTACAAAGATACAAAGACACAAAGACGCTGTGTAGCTTTGCATCTTTGTAGCTGGTTTCAACTTCAGCTATACAAAGATACAAATCCACAAATACGCTGTGTAGTTTTGCATCTTTGTAGCTGGTTTCAACTTCAGCTACAAAGATACAAAGCCACAAATATGCTGTGTAGCTTTGCATCTTTTTTGCTGGTTTCAACTTCAGCTACAAAGATACAAAGCCACAATTACGCTGTGTAGCTTTGCATCTTTGTTGCTGGTTCAACTTCAGCTACAAAGATACAAAGACACAAATACGCTGTGTATAGCTTTGCATCTTTGTAGCTGGTTTCAACTTCAGCTACAAAGATACAAAGACACAAATACGCTGTGTAGCTTTGCATCTTTGTAGCTGGTTTCAACTTCAGCTACAAAGATACAAAGACACAAATACGCTGTGTAGCTTTGCATCTTTGTAGCTGGTTTCAACTTCAGCTACAAAGATACAAAGACACATAAATACGCTGTGTAGCTTTGCATCTTTGTAGCTGGTTTCAACTTCAGCTACAAAGATACAAAGACACAAATACGCTGTGTAGCTTTGCATCTTTGTAGCTGGTTTCAACTTCAGCTACAAAGATACAAAGACACAAATACGCTGTGTAGCTTTTGCATCTTTGTAGCTGGTTTCAACTTCAGCTACAAAGATACAAAGCCACAAATATGCTGTGTAGCTTTGCATCTTTGTGTCTTTCGCATCTGCCTGTGTGAATGCAGCATTAGAGTGAGAGCTTTTGTGACATACTGACATTGTTGTTTAGGGACAATTACAGTCCCATGGAGACACATACAACAAATACAAATGCATACCTGAAAAGAAAGAAACTTTCCAGACCATTTTGTTTCATCTGAGTTATGAGGTGCAGCTCTGCTAGACTTGATCAATTATGCAGGGGGTGGGGGTGTCAGTCAATGCCATAGGCTATCCAGTAATTACAGATTATTTTTATTTTAATCCGGTTGATTTAAGAGTCTGTTCATTAATTTATGAGGGGTCATTGGAGGAATTCAGAGCACTCTGAAATAAAACGTTGTGACAGAAATATGATGTGAAAATGAAATAGTCAATGAACAAAAGAAGAAAGTGACCCTCACCAGCACCACACAATGAAAAACGGTATACTAGATCAGCCCTTTCTGGATCAGGGACAACTTGAAAATTCTTCAAAACGTAATATATAGCAGCCTCTATCGGCAGCTGTGTTAAGTGGTCAGATGGGTGGGCCACGTGCATTTTCAGAGCACGTTATGATTAATCAATATAGAGTAGATTGTGTTCCGACTTGGATATACTTTAACCCATTTTGGGTGGGAACCCCTTTTGGTGTTAGCATTATGTTATGCTTTAGCTATTGAAAAATAGCAGATCTACAAGCTCATAGCGCGCCACCGAGTGGCGCGCTATGAGCTTCGAAAAATCGAAGAACGACTGACATAGAAACATAGCTTTTTCAGAAAACTGTCAGGATGTAGAAGACATTTTTAGAATCTGATCTCAGGTCAAAATGGGTTAAGTTCCTATTTAGCAGTATCGCAATGAAACCTTACTTTTCAAGGCTTTAATGTTCGATTATCATTCAAATCTTAAGTGTTTCATCAATTATTTGGGGGTGCACATGCAATATCCTCACAGCCCACCACCAGTGTGCCCCTGGCCTACTCATTTCAAATGTATACAAATCATTTGAAAATAGCAGATCTACAAGCTCACAATGTGTCGCATCGTGTCACATCGTGAGCTTGTACATCGGCTATTTTCAAATGGCCTAAATGTACAGTATATACTGTAGGGCTGAACTGGTTAATGTATGTTTTGTAATAATAATCAAAATCTACAAAGTAACTAGAGTTTTCAAATTAATGTAGTGGAGTAAAAGTACAAAAGACTCCGAGATGTAGCGGAGTAGAAGTAATTGGAAATACTCAAGTAAAACACAAATACCATTTGTTTTACTTAAGTACAGTATACTCCACCACGCTTGAGAACCAATGAAAAGGATAACTTGTGCAATCCACATGGTTTGTGGCCGTTGCTGTGAGACAGCAGCAACTCAGCCAACACCCATTTTATTCATTTGATGATTCAAGTTTCTTTATTAGGAAAAAAGACCCCTTGAGATGTACCGTCTCGTTCTCGAGGGGCTCCCAACACAGATACATGTCACAATCATTTCATTTTCATCCCACTTCAACAGAGGGAGACGGCAGCACAGTTGCGGCTCCATGGGGATTGGCATTTATTTCGGATGGCCACGTCAGAGTGGTGGGTGGGCAGAGTCGTTGTGCATGACTGAATCAGAGACGGTATCTTTGGACGAACCCCCCCGTACTGTAGTAGACGAACCCCCCCTGTACTGTAGTAGACGAACCCCCCCCTGTACTGTAGTAGACGAACCCCCCCCCTGTACTGTAGTAGACGAACCCCCCCGTACTGTAGTAGACGAACCCCCCCCTGTACTGTAGTAGACGACCCCCCCCCCCCTGTACTGGACGAACCCCCCCTGTACTGTAGTAGACGAACCCCCCCCTGTACTGTAGTAGACGAACCCCCCCTGTACTGTAGTAGACGAACCCCCCCGTACTGTAGTAGACGAACCCCCCCCCTGTACTGTAGTAGACGAACCCCCCCCCCCCCGTACTGTAGTAGACGAACCCCCCCCTGTACTGTAGTAGACGAACCCCCCCCTGTACTGTAGTAGACGAACCCCCCCCCTGTACTGTAGTAGACGAACCCCCCCGTACTGTAGTAGACGAACCCCCCCCCTGTACTGTAGTAGACGAACCCCCCCCCCCCCCGTACTGTAGTAGACGAACCCCCCCCTGTACTGTAGTAGACGAACCCCCCCCTGTACTGTAGTAGACGAACCCCCCCCCTGTACTGTAGTAGACGAACCCCCCCTGTACTGTAGTAGAGAAGGCTAGGGTGAACTGACGAACCCCCCCCTGTACTGTAGTAGAGAAGGCTAACCCCCCCATACAGTAGTAGACGAACCCCCCCCCGTACTGTAGTAGAGAAGGCTAACCCCCCCGTACTGTAGTAGACGAACCCCCCCCTGTACTGTAGTAGAGAAGGCTAGGGTGAACTGACGAACCCCCCCCTGTACTGTAGTAGAGAAGGCTAACCCCCCCGTACTGTAGTAGACGAACCCCCCCCTGTACTGTAGTAGAGAAGGCTAACCCCCCCGTACTGTAGTAGACGAACCCCCCCCTGTACTGTAGTAGAGAAGGCTAGGGTGAACTGTCATCCCCACTACTGATACGGGAAGTCAGAAGAGAAGGGCCACAGTGCATGCTTTTCATTTTGCCTAAAAGTTTAGCCATTTCTTCTGTTATTTTTCCATCAAAGAGAACTGCAGTAAAAAGTTGACTTCCTGTGTAGATGGTAGTCTTGAACGGTTCTATTTTGTGGGTTTTATAATCTGAACTGAGGCCATAATTAAGAGGGACGGCCGGAGGGATTCGAATTGCGCCGTTGGAGATGTAATTCTCTGACAAAATCGATCCCGATTTCTGTTATTGAGGGCTCTAGCTCTGAATATGTTTTTTTTAATTAGCTACGAACATTGACAATCTATAATCACAATCAGCAGCGAGCGCTCATACGTGGAGAGGACACTGCTTTAAAATGCTAAACATCACCTCATCAACTCAAAATGAATATCCTATGGAGTGTACATACATACCTGTATGACTGAGCTGTGGAAATTGCTCTCTATGTAACTGTATTTTATTTTTTGTCCTGTGTTATGTCAAATGTGTATCACATCATATTGTATGAGCAGTCAGCTCAATTACCTTAAAATCTATGAAACTAATTATGAAAGGTGCAACATTAGCTTTACATTTCTTAAAACTTGAAGTTATTGCGAACGAAGTGAGCACTAACTATAGAAGCTGGCCAAAACTGTCTGTCTGTGTGTCTGTGTGTGTGTGTGTGTCACACTGTAACACCACCCGCCCGCCACCAGAGGGCAACTGAAATTGGAACGATACAGAGAAGAAATTGGAACGATACAGGTCTCTGTGTGTGTGTTTGTGTGTCAGACCGCCACAACAGCTTCGTTCGCTTCCCGCGTTTACACGTCTTACTTGTCTAGCAGTTAAGCAAGAATAGATAACTCCCCATCATCCCTCCCAGGCTTCCCCAACGTGGTACAGTACAGAAAAACTGTATACACAGTTTGCACTGGTACCCCTAGGCAGTGTCCCATGAGTTCAAACTGTCCCACAGTGCCTCAAGGGAAACACACACAGGCTGTGCAACGTAGCAGCACGGGTATCGACGCACATGAAGTGCCACCCAGAAGCACCAACAGGACACGGCACGCTGCCGCGCGGCAGCCACATTTGTGGTAACAAATCCGCTCCGTTTGCAGCCTGTGTGTGTTGCCCTTTTAGTACCGCGGGACTGAGGCTTGTATGGTTCTCTACAAATGTGACAAAATTTGACTGAGGGACTGCCATTGGATTTTTTTGAATTTTCGTTTTTTCACGTCATATGAAAGCAGGGAATCATAGCTTCAAATTGACATATTGGTTGTTCAGTTTGACCCACCAATTTTGGAGATATGGCTTATAGAGTAATGTCTTGCAGAAAACAGTGAGTTGAGAAAACAGGCTTGAAAGGTTCACTTCTGTGGTCTCTAACATTACACCTGGCTACATGTTTAAGCATTTATTTCATATTTACATGTCGATTTCAGCTCTGACACTTATTTCAGACATGCTCTAGTGTGAAGAGTCTGCCTGTGCTATAAACTCATTAACTCAAGTTTATCTCCTCTGGTGAAAAGCTGGAATTTGCGCAATGGCAGGCTCTCAGTCAAATCTGGTCACAAATGTGTGAAAAGAGAATACGGTCCTCACACTGGACTGAGCTCCAAACTCAATAATGTATTTTCTCACCACAGGGGACATCACATTCTGAGCATCACGGCTCTTCATCAGACCGTCTGATGAAGAAACGTCATGTCCACTGTGGCAAGAAAATAAATTATTGAGTTTGGAGCTCAGTCCAGTGTGAGGACCTTATTCTCTTTTCTGTTATTTACCTCGGCCCAGCATCTGGCGTTTTAGTTAAGGTGGCCTTACACTAGCCGATTCTTTTCAATCTGAAATCTGATAGCACCACACACTACAGGATAATCAGGCCCGATTATTTTATACAGCACACACTACAGTTTAAAGTTTAAAACTCGGGCGCACGTCGGGCGCAAATATCAAACATTCTTGATGTTGATCGGGCTGATCCCGAACGTGCCGTGAGCGGCCCCGAGCAGATCGGAGGGATTACGATTGGATCTTTTATACACTCACACTAGACGATAATTTATGCCCGAGAATCGCTCCCGATTGAGTCGGGCACCCCCCGAGCGTCAAAAACAGGCCCGGTTCTTAGTACAGGCCGACGAAGCGGCCGCTTCGAGCGCCACCTCTTAGGGGCGCCACTTAAGCCCTCGAAAAATATATTTTTGCTACACTGCTTTAAGTGGGGGGATATCGGTCGGGCAACTGGCAACCCACACATTCACATTGGGTGAGGTGACAAATGTTAGACGCTAGGGGGGGGTAGTCGCCACCGTCTAAAAATGAATCCTCTATGCTGCGCGTTGCCTAGGAGACAGGCTTAACAGCCGACCCTTCCGGCCCGGGTTGAACCGGAAGGGGTAAAAAGATAAACAACCAAAAAACATTGATTGGATTTCCCAAGCTCTGCATGCAGATATGATGCATATATATTTACCAGGCATGACTCCAACTCCAAGCATCACTCAACAATAAAATGTTTTAAATCCTCCACCGTACCAAAACCGCGCCAGATGTCCTAAAATTCGACTTATAACCGCTTATACCCGAAAATACATCTTTGCGCGAGTGCATGGGCGGGGGCGCACTCTACAGATCTCGCTTATAGCGCCACCTAGGTGCCAACCGGCCCTGGTCAAAAATGCCCGATTATCGGCTAGTGTAAGTCCACCCTTAGTGGATGTGTGTGCTCTTAGTGCTCTATTATCTTTTTTGTGTTATCTCTACAAATGTGTACCTCTTTGGTGTCCCAGACTTCTGCCCCATCTGTGTACATGACCAGCAGCTTCTGGTTGCCCTTTCCTGGGGCAAAGCGGATCTTCTTTACCCAGCCACGGTGAGTAGGGATCCCCCTGGAATAATAATACGTCAAGTTAGTCAAAGCTATTTGTATACCACATTTCATACAGAGGGAAACTCAATGTGTTAAAAAGAAATAAAGATAAATGCACTAGTTAACCTACAGTATGATTCATTGGCTGATTGTCTGGTCTTTATTGTTTTTATTGAATTAATTTGTTTGCCTACTTTTGTATCATCTCCTAAGCTTCTTTTAAAAATTGAAGGATTTCATAAATATTGAGCCCAGAAAAAAAAATCAATCAGCCTTTCAATCAGAGTGAAACAAACAAAGAAACGGACTAATTGATTAACTGATTAAAACAGATTAGAAAAGGCTGATTACGTGAGCGGAGTACATGGGAGCTTAACTCCCACGTATCCTACACTAAAACCGGCCAATGGGAGGGCAGGTTGACCTCTGACGTCACTCTGACTGAGCCATAACCATATAAGGAGTTCACAATGCAGCTACACCCAAATAACGTGTTGTCTAACCTCAATGTGTCGTCACGGCATCAGCCTCAAACAAATCAGTCAGCTCCAAACATGGGTACGAAAAGGGGGCATGTCCATATTATATGGACATCAGCGATCTCCATATATGGGCATAAAAGGGACAAGTACTGACAGTTGTCGAGAGCCACAGATCCGGCTATGCCCATAGCGGTCATGTGCATGTATTTAACCCATTTTGACCTGAGATCAGATTCTAAAAATGTCTTCTAAATCCTGACAGTTTTCTGAAAAAGCTGTTTCTATGTCAGTCGTTCTTCCGATTTTTCAAAAATAGCAGACCTACAAGCTCGTAGCGCGCCACTCGGTGGCGCGCTACGAGCTTGTAGATCTGCTATTTTTCAATAGCTAAAGCATAACATGATGCTAACACCAAAAGGGGTTCCCGCCCAAAATGGGTTAAAACTCAGAGAGCACAGCGGAAAGGACGCAAGGAAGTACGGCGCCCTAAATAAATAGAGGCATGAGCCGTTACCTGGACAAACGGGCCTTGAGGTCCCAGAAGTTGAGGTTGCCGTCCACATCTCCAAGAACCAGCGTATCACCTTTCCAGGCGATGCATGCAATGCTGCCCATACTGCCCTGCAATACAGGAAGAGATTACAGTCAATGCTGCCCATGCTGCCCTGCAATACAGGACGAGATTACAGTCAATGCTGCCCATGCTGCCCTGCAATACAGGAAGAGATTACAGTCAATGCTGCCCATGCTGCCCTGCAATACAGGAAGAGATTAACCAGTCAATGCTGCCCATGCTGCCCTGCAATACAGGAAGAGATTACAGTCAATGCTGCCCATGCTGCCCTGCAATACAGGAAGAGATTACAGTCAGTCAATGCTGCCCATGCTGCCCTGCAATACAGGAAGAGATTACAGTCAATGCTGCCCATGCTGCCCTGCAATACAGGAAGAGATTACAGTCAGACACCATGCAGGGGCATACTGTACATACAGTACGTGATCAAAGCCCACTAGCAGGACACACTCTCGTATTCCCATTCAGTCACATAATGTTCACATCATGTAGACTGAATGAGCCTAGTGTTGATTCTGTCGACTAACACTATGACAAACAAATCACACCCGTGTGAAGTAAGTGGTGCAACTCCATGTGGGGGTCCCTGGGGGGGGGGGGGGGGGGGGGGGTTCCAGACCCACAGGAACGCACCCAGGGTGCCGGCCCGATTCCGGCGAGCCGCCCCACGTCCGAAACAGTTGAGAAATGACAGAGTTACCATGTGGGGGTCCCTCTACTGTACCCTCTACTGTACTGTACTGTCACTGTACTGTACTGGCACACCCGAAATCACCATATATACAGTTAATATGTGTGTTAGGTTGCGCACAGGTGGTGAAAAACAACCATGCTGTTTTCGTGCTCAGACACACCCAGCCACACACATAGTCACTTCACTTGTCGACTACCTTTTTTCACTGATGAAAACTAAGCTATGATGACTAAAACTAAGACTAAATATATTGACAATTTTGTCAACAAATAAAAACTTAGACTACTGGACACGAGATCCAGATAAATCATTTTACACTTTGCTGAAAATAGCAGATCTACAAGCTCACAACGTGTCGCAGCAGTCAATATGGGCATATAGTGGATAGATACTTTATGTACAGATCTATCAACAGATCACCCCCATATTCTGGGCAAACCACCACAAAGAACGATGCTCTCCAGTCACATCTTGTCTTACAATGCAGATCTCAGCCCATAAAACGATTACACGAACAACAAATCACCCCCATAAGATGTGATGTTTGTTTGTGTCAGGACGTGAAACGAACGGGAAACACAGGAATAAATAGATGGGAAAAAAGTGGCAAAAGTCAAAGTGATATCAGCAGAAGTGAAAGACAAAGTGCCGGCGAGACAAGATACGATCAGATCACCTTCAGCGCAACAACTGCTGCTGAATGATGCCATAGAACTTTAACCCATTTTGGGCGGGAACCCCTTTTGGTGTTAGCATTATGTTATGCTTTAGCTATTGAAAAATAGCAGATCTACAAGCTCGTAGCGCGCCACCGACTGACATAGAAACATAGCTTTTTCAGAATACTGTCAGGATGTAGAAGACATTTTTAGAATCTGATCTCAGGTCAAAATTAGGCCCGACGTCGAAATTTAAAAAAAAAAAGTCTTCTGAAAGAATATATATTCAAAGATTTGTGCCGCATTTTCACGATTTTTTCAAAAATAGCAGACCTACAAGCTCGTAGCGCGCCACTCGGTGGCGCGCTATGAGCTTGTAGATCTGCTATTTTTCAATAGCTAAAGCATAGCATAATGCTAACACCAAAAGGGGTTCCCGCCCAGAATGGGTTAAGGGAGCAATTTCATCAGCTTGCTGACAGAGATATGAAGCTCCTACATCATCCTCCTACAAAACCTATTGGGATATGCAAATCCTCTCGGCGTAGACAACTTCGGGCCGTTTCATAGATAGTGCTTTAAATCCCCCAGGAGAACCTTCGCTGTCAGTCCGAGGGCATGCGAGAGGCGCAGCTAGTGGAATAGACTTTTAATCAATAGCAGAGAATGCTCAGAAAAAGGACAACTTTATATAATTAATTGCCTGCACACGGTGCATTGATTCAGTCGGAATGACTACTTGTTCATGGATGTTACGTGCATGTGCGCACGTGCGTACGTGTGTGTGTGTATGTCCTTGTTTGTTTGGCAAGGGGTTGTTGTGAGTGACATTGTGTTGGTAGTTAATCCATTTTGGGCAGGAACCCTTTTTGGTGTTTTAAACATTGTTATAATTTAGCTATTGAAAAATAGCAGATCTACAAGCTCATAGCGCGCCACTACGAGCTTGTAGGTCTGCTATTTTTGAAAAGTCGTGAAAATGTGGCGCAAATTTGGAATATATATATTTTTAAAAACTCAAATCTTTGCTTCTGGGGGGGGTTCCTGGAACAACACATTTTCAGATGGGGGTCGGAGGCCAATTACATATCATTTTTTGGGTCCTTGACATGAAATATTGAGCACCTTAAAAAATGTATTTTTTTCCTGAAATACCTCATGTTTCTGTAATAGTGGTGTTACAGAAACATGAGGTATTTCAGGAAAAAAATGACATTTTTTTAATTTCGACGTCAGGCCTAAACGGGTTAACAACGTACCGCCGGTGATGCAACAAGGACACAGAGTCAGTACACGTTCAATTAAAGGCCTTGTTGTGTCTAATTACAGCCATGAACAATAGGCTGGCAGAGAGATCGACTAGTGATGACAAAATAACCCCTTCTGACCTGAGATCAGATTCTAAAAATGTCTTCTACATCCTGACAGTTTTCTGAAAAAGCTATGTTTCTATGTCAGTCGTTTTTCAAAAATAGCAGACCTACAAGCTCGTAGCGCGCCACTCGGTGGCGCGCTATGAGCTTGTAGATCTGCTATTTTGCAATAGCTAAAGCATAACATAATGCTAACACCAAAAGGGGTTCCCGCCCAAAATGGGTTAAAGGCCTTGTTGTGTCTAATTACAGCCATGAACAATAGGTTGGCAGAGAGATCGACTAGTGATGACAAAATAAGCATCTGCCTCTAATAAATGTAGTCACACACCAGGTGTTTGATCATCATGACATGTAATCATGGTATTAACAAATATCCAGGTTCAATCAGATAACTCAGGGGTTCTCAACCCGTGGGTCGCGACTAGGGGTGGGTCCCGAACCTCGGGACCAAGCATGTACCGAACCACCAAACGTGCTTGGGTACCAGGTACCCATTACAATAATTCAATTTCGGTTCTCTCTATCGGTTCCCAGTTTCCCACAGACACACGCTATTTTTTGTCTTCCCTTTTAACACTTTGATTGCTGGAAGATCTCAACAGGCCTTATTTGGATGTTGCTGCCATTTAACATTGCACAAAGGCCTTGTTCGGGGGCCCACAGTAAAATGTTCTCTTATAGCGAGAATCACACGCCTACATCAAAAGAAAGCTGAACTTGTCCACTTCAATTAAAAAAATACATTTTGATTTTACCATGTTCCATTCTGGAGATATTGACCTTTTTGCAACACCTGCATTTGCCTGGAAGTGGTTATCTTGAACAGCGAGCAGAGTTATGGATGGTTTAAAGTCAGAGACATTGACAGGCAGATATAAAATTGAACCCAATAAATATCCTATACATCCTATACACCGAATGAAAGCCCTGAATGTGTACTTTTACGAGGAAAACAGTAAACATTGATCCCATCTACAGTTAGACAGTAATTGGTTATTGAATGCAGCTTGTGCCCACCAGATAACTTCAGAGAAGACATGGACGTGAACTCCTCAATATTCACAAAATAAGGCCTATAGCGACATATAAATACTATATACCGTATGAAATAGAAGACTCTCTGCTTTCATAAGAAAAAAACTTCTACTGTAGTAATAATAAAAATCACACCCATGTGAAGTGAGTGGTGCAACTCTGTCCCATATTCTGTTCTCTGCTTATTCAATACAGCTCGCTATATACGGACTGAGGCAGAAAGTCATGTAAACCTTTTATTTACAGTTTGGTCTGTAAACTTCTACTGTAATAATAAAAATCACACCCCTGTGAAGTGAGCGTTGCAACTGTTCTGTACTTATTCACTACAGCTCGCTATATACGGACTGAGACAGAAAGTCATGTAAACCTTTTATTTACAGTTTGGTCTGTAAACTTCTACTGTAATAATAAAAATCACACCCCTGTGAAGTGAGCGGTGCAACTGTTCTCTACAGTTGCACCGCGCAACTGTAGAGAACAGTTGCACCGCTCACTTCACAGGGGTGTAAATAAAAGGTTTACATGACTTTCTGTCTCAGTCCGTATATAGCGAGCTGTAGTGAATAAGTACAGAACAGTTGCAACGCTCACTTCACAGGGGTGTGATTTTTATTATTACAGTAGAAGTTTACAGACCAAACTGTAAATAAAAGGTTTACATGACTTTCTGCCTCAGTCCGTATATAGCGAGCTGTATTGAATAAGCAGAGAACAGAATATGGGACAGAGTTGCACCACTCACTTCACATGGGTGTGATTTTTATTATTACTACAGTAGAAGTTTTTTTCTTATGAAAGCAGAGAGTCTTCTGTTTCATACGGTATATAGTATTTATATGTCGCTATAGGCCTTATTTTGTGAATATTGAGTTCGGGTCCATGTCTTCTCTGCAGTTATATCTGGTGGGCGCAATGTGCATCCACCCAGTATCCAATTTATGACAAACTGTACATGGGATCAATGTTTACTCTTTTCCTCGTAAAAGTACACATTCAGGGCTTTCATTCGATGTATAGGATGTATAGCATATTTATTGTGTTTATTGTTATATCTGCCTGTCAATGTCTGACTATAAACCTTCATAACTATGCTTTCTTTTTGATGATGATGATGATTGCCGCCTCGCCTAATCTATCTCACTGCTTTCATTGTTTTGATCGCAGTAACATTGGGGGGGGGGGGGGGGGGGGGTCGGGGGGGGGGGTCATGGGCACATTGGGCAGCAAAAGTCTTGATCCGTACGGCTATAAAAAGTCCCATTCCACCGTTCGGTTCAGAACTATAGTATAACGGTGAGACGCGTTGTCATCAGCTGATTTTGTTTTTCAAGCTAGTGTAGGGGAACATGCCTGGGCATGCTAGCCTGGCACGGCCAGACTCATAGCGAGGGTTCACTGATGTTTCCTCCGGGGAAGAATCTTCAGTGAATCCCCGCTATGAGGCTGGCCAAGCCAGGCTATGGGCATGCAGCTTGGGGGCGATGGAGGGAAAAAAAAGCGTCACCCGGCTGTGATGTCGACGAGAAGGAAAAAATGACTTCCACAGATGACAACACCACGGTTTAGGTCGCGGAAAAGTTCGTTATACATTACACCCGGGTCGATTACGTCCCCGACGCGTTCATTGCGGTCTTATCACTACAATTATAATGAATAAAAAAGCGTTACAATCACACGTCTGAGCGATCTCCGATTATGACGGCTCTGCATGGCGATACGTGATCCACCAACGGAACACTGTCTTGTCGTGGCGGCCCCTCGATACTGTGGTTAGTTCGTAGTATTGTAGGCTCGGGGATCGTTTGGTCGCTACAGTATGAAGAAGGAAACATGCATCTGTCCATGTGTGTTGCAGACGTTGCATTGCAATGCCGATCTGGTGCATATGTGTTCAGGCAGCGTTCCGTTCAGCGTTCGTCATGTTTTTTTCCGAGAGACAGAGGAGAGCATGTACCCCCTCGCAAGATCCTCCTCCTGGAGAAACAGGAGGGGAGGGGGGAATCAAATGTCCGAGGTGGAAAGCCTGGTGAGGCGAGGTTAGGTGAAATTTGATTCTTTTCAAACACAGACTAGATCGGCATGGGCGCAGCCATTACACTGGCTTCTACACGTAAAGCGGCCCGCCCTCCTGTTTTCAGGAGGGGAGGGTTTTTTTTTTTTTTTTTTTTTTTTTCTGATCACGTGAGCTGGACTAAGCAGCAATGATAGGGCGATGGTTCTTCATTGTCCGGGTGGGTAAAAAGATGAATGAAAGTATGCTATAAAAAAGTGATTGAAACGTATTGATACGTGATCCGCACCCGACGTTTGATTAATTGATAACGTATTGATACGCGATTCGCGTCGGCTGTGTTAATAGACGCGGAACAGAGCTGATCTACAAGCCTACACCGCGTTGCATCAGCGACGCGGTGTGGGCTTGTGGCTTGCAGAGGCGGAGCTATCTCTCTGCATGGAACTAGGCTGAGGCTCCTCTAGTCTACAGACGGACAAGTTAATGATAATGATAATGAATTTATTTATATAGCACATTTCTAGACGAAGTCACAAAGTGCTTTACATCAAGAGAACAATAAAAGATCAATCCATGCAATAGCCGGCATAAAATACAAAACATACATAATAATACAATAATGACAGTTAGGAAAAGGCTTTAAGATAAAAGTGAGTTTTAAATGTGGATAACGTTACACAAACTTTAGCTGTTGGCTAATTATTCAATTAGTTATTAAAGTTTCTTAAACGTAATTTTCAAGTGAAGTTTATGGGAGGAAACTTTTAAGAGAGAGGACAGAAGTCTTGCGCCTTGCCTCAGCAGCCTCACTGCACTGCACAGCGTTGAATCAACATGAGATGAGAGAGATCGAGAAAGCGTTACGCGCGCCCGTGTGTGTGTGTGTGTGTGTGTCACCGGCGTCAGTTTAGACAGCTTGCCCAGTCTAACTTCAAAGAGAGGGGGCGAAAAAACAAGAAAAACAACAAATGATAGCCTACTCTGGCAGCCCTTGTGCATGCAAATTGCTGTTAGCAAACCACAGCATGCAAGCCTCCTTTGTTTTCAATGGTCCCTCCATTCGCACGTCGGCAAACCCGTTCTCACCTCTATCGGCCGGAGATGCACTATATGACGTTCCCACATGTCCTACGGTCTGAATGTGTTAATCAAAGGGTTGATGAAATCCTGATGCTAGTTTCATCAAGTTCATCAAGTCGTACGATTTGTCACACACGTTACTGCAGTGAAATTTGTTCTCCACATTTGACCCATCTCTTGGAGCGGTGAGCCACAGCCAAGGAGCGGTGAGCTGCAGCCGTGCCGCACTCGGGAATCATTTGATTAGTTGACCCAATCCAACCTATTGATGCTGAGTGCCAGGCAGGGAGGCATTGGGTCCCATTTTTACAGTCTTTGGTATGACCCGACCTCCCAGTTTCAGGGCGGACACTCTAACCACAAGGCCACTGTCTGGTCATCCTAGTTAGTATCCTAGTTTCATGAGGCACTACATTGTTCTCCCGGCAATGATCTTGCACGTGTAAGTCGCTAGCACATACGTAGGACACCTACTGATTGACAATGTCAATAAAGTTATTTGAAGCAGGTGCATTGGAACTCAACCCGGAAACGTATAAGCAAACATTTGGAAGCGTATGTTTCGCCATTATCGCACAGTCAGCGATCTGTAGGCATTTCATAACAGTATTTTACTTGCAAGTTCATTCAAATCATCAAATCATTGGGGCGACGGTGGATCAGGGGTAGAGTTTCCGGATGGTAACCGCAAGGTCGCCAGTTCGAACCCGGGCTCCCCCAGAGTTAGTGTCTAAGTGTCCTTGAGCAAGACACTGAACCCCTAAGTGCTCCTGATGTGCTGGTTGGTGCCTTGCATGGTTTCCACCGCCATCAGTGTATGAATGTGTGGGTGAATGTAATGCACACATCTATGTAAAGCGCCTTGGATAAAGGCGCTATATAAATGCAACATTAACCATTTATCTGTCCAGTGACATCATGGCTCATCAAGTAACTAGAGAGCAGCAACAACACCGCGAGGACTCGGCCTTGTGAGGATGGTTCTGAGAGCATTCTGAGGATTGGTAATCATCGTTCAATCTGCACTCAGGCAGCTTTACTAGGTGATAGCTCACTTTCATGGGACATCTGTGGCTCAAGATAGAGTAGGCTCAAAGGTAGAGTGGCCATTTGGGAACTGCTACATTCCAGGTTCAATCCGTTCCTGGTTTAGTGTCAAAGTGTCCTTGAGCAAGACACTGAACTAGAGCTGGGACTCGATTAAAAAAATCAATCTAATTAATCAGAGGCTTTGTAGTTAATTAATCTCGATTAATCGCATTTTAATCGCATATCAATATTCAACCCGAGAACAGTGAGAAACCTTTTTTTTCAAATGTTTTTTGGTATCCCAGTGAATAGTGACTACGGGATTCCACTCATTTTCAACATTTTACTGTCATTAATATACCTTAGAGTTGTTGTGTGGATATAATAAGAAAGTCCCCCCCATTCTGTGTTGCCTAGAACTGGAGGTCTGAAAAAAATCAGTAACATTATGAAGTACATCTCAGTGACATCACAAAAATGTACTTCATAATGTTACTGTTTTTTTCAGACCTCCAGTTCTATAGGCAACACATAATGGGGGGACTTTATTATTTCCAGTGCACACAACTCCATAGAAAAATGTTGAAAATGAGTGGTATTCCCCTTTAAGCAATACAACTTTTTTATCCCAACAGATAAACAAGAGCAGCAAGTGCCTATATAGTGTCTTCAGTGTGTATATGAAATACTCAAATCTGCTTTACATGGCGGGGCATGAGAACAAATAAAAACAACTTTATTATGGGGGAAACATTTCACATGAGGTTGGGGCTGACCCACGCTTGTCGCTTGCTACTTCAGTATGTTTCGCATCGAGGACAGCTTGACAGCTTCGTGCTGTGGTGAAATCACCGCGCGTCTCCGGTGGTCTGTGAGACATGTTAAACTGAAGCAGCTAGCAAGCCTAGCATATAAGCTAACGTTGGTCATAAATGGATCCTTTCCCTCTGACATTGCACACAGCCATGCCGCTATCCACGCGTCCATCCGATAGCTTTTACATCTAAATGTCCCATCCATGGAGCAAAAGCGATATAAGCGGCTTCTTCATTAGATTCATTTGGGTTTGGATTTTGGGCTTTCTGACGGAGCTGTAGCCTGTAGTGTAGAGTGAACAACAGCTGCTGCTGCTGCAGCTGCAGCTCGCGTGCCGCAGCCAATTCAGTACTACTAGAAACACAGTGAGAAACGTTCCGCGGTGAAAAAAAAGGTGCGATTAAATGCGTTCATTTTTTTAACGCGTTCATTTTTCTGTAGTTAATTAATCTCAATTAACGCGTTAAAGTCCCGGCCCTACACTGAACCCATAACTGCTTTCCATGAGGGTGGTTCCTTTGCATGCGGTTGCCTCCGCCATCAGTGTGTGAATGGGTGAATGTGCACATTGTAAATTGCTTTGGACAAAAGCGTTGCAGTCCACTTAACAAATGCAGGCCATTTTACTCTTAAAACCCTGGTTAATGCTGAGAATGTAATTTTATTTTATAATTTAGTTAATGTCCCACTGTCGCCACCAGGTTCGGCAAAGAAACAGTTCTAAAAGATCAGACCTGTCTTAAGTGAGTGGTACTGTACTGTACTGTACTGTACTGTACTGTACTGTACTGTACTGTACTGTACTGTACTGTACTGTACTGTACTGTACTGTGCTGTACAAACCCTCCTCCCTGGCCTGTGTGTGTCTGTGTGTTAGGCTGTGCAACAGTGACACTTGGTGCTGAACAAACGCTATAACGCTATTTTCCTGCTCGGACACAGCCAATAAAAGCCTTGATGCGGCGTATGAATCCGACACGTTTCTTAAAGTACTTCTTGGAATAGTTTGTTTGGTACATCCATCTTTTATTCCAACTCGTAGTGACTGGCGAGACTAAGAACAAACAGGGGGGACCAAAAAAACAGGGGGAAAGCCAGAAACCACAAACCGGAATTAGAGTTTTGTTTTTGTTTTTTTACCATCCGGTCTAGACCGGATCACACAAGGTGGAAAGTCTGGTGATGTGAGGTTGTCTCAAACCCGACGCTTGACTCACTGCCATCGACGTAGATTTATGTCATCTGGTGTTTCCAGTGATTACGCTAGAGGGCGCTCTTGGCTAACCTATGAATGATGCTATGACTTGCAGAGAAGAATACACCCGGAAATCATGGGCTCCAAAAGAACTCCAGCCCGTCCACTCCAACGCAAGGATTTATAATAAAAATGCTTCCATCTCCTATTTATTTTCCCAGGCAAAATCCATAGTGGCTGGCTAGACACAGGTACACTCACTTATTCCCATAATGCTTTTCTGTATTTTTTACGGTGGGTGGATGGAACAACGAGACTGCTTATCTACACCAAATTATCGCTTTTTGATTGCCGTTGTGATCAATACAAAAACTAATAAAAACACCTAATTAGATCTGCCCTCTGATTAGCTGTTCTTTGTCAGAAAGTGACTATTCTCAACTCGTGTCGTCTCGCCATGCCGTGTCGTTCAGTGGAGCTCAGCAACAGTGGTGGAAAGTAACTAAGTACATTTACTAAGGTACTGTACTTTAGTACAATTTTGAGGTATTTTTACTTTAGTGGAGCATTCCCCATTTTCAGCACTTACTTCTACTCCACTACATTTGAGAGGCAAATATTGTAGGTTTTACTCCTACATTTATTTGAAAGCTTTAGTTACTAGTTAGTTACTTCGTAGAGTTTGATTATTATTACAAAACATACATTAGCCACTTCAGCCCTATATAGATGTGAAAATAGCAGATCTACAAGCTCACAATGCGTCACATTGTGACGCATTGTGAGCTTGTAGATCTGCTATTTTCAAAATCTTTTTAAACATTTGAAAACTTGAAATGGGACATTCTGCATCGTTTCTACTTTTGGGTACATTTTGATACCAATACTTATGTACTTTTACCCAAGTACATTTTGAATTCAAGACTTTTACTTGCAACGAAGTATTTCTATATTGCAGTATTGATACTTTCACTGAAGTAAAAAGTATGCGATAAAGAGCTGTAGTGTACATATATGGACTCACGTCAGGGGGGATCCGCGCTCCATCCTTCACCGTGTTGCCCTCCACGGTGATGTGGTACACCTGTCCATCTGTGTCCGTGAACACAAAGTGTTCCCTGGCAGAGATGTTCTGACTGGTCTCCGTCTTACTCTCCGCATCCTGCAGGAGACTGTGAGGGCAATACATGCACGCACACACGCACACACATGAAATGTAAATTTATGTCCACATAATGAGAAGTACAGGAATACCTTGTACAAAGGACATAAACACTGCCAGTGCAGTTTGACAGTGGGAGAGCAGCCACAGTTACAACATGCATGGATGGCAAAGCATCGTTACATACAGTACAGCTGACATGTCGGACACAGGGCAGCAGACATAAATCATGGATAAAGGAAACAACGCCTCCTCCAAATTGAGCGGCTTCCTATAATGGCTGAAACTGAGCAGTACCTCGCTACACACACATACACACACACACTTTATCTCCACCAAAATTGGAGGTTGTGATTGTCTCTGATATTCAAAACAATGTAGTGCATATATTACCGGAGGCTGGGTATAAACTAGGGCATCTCTGTATGAACATTTGCAATCATCAAAATATGTTTTTAATTGATCAATTAAAAAGCTTCCCATGGTGCTTTTGAAAGAACTGCTAAACTCCAATAAGCCACAAATTAATTAAAAAAAAAAAAAGAAAAGAAAAAAAAGACTCCCACTGCTAAATCCTGAGTGTACAAATGTACCATTGTTCTGTGCACTGCTGTGATTGTTTAATGTTGACTGGTATATTTTTCAGATAACACATCCAGGCACTCGAGTCAAAAGAGGGAGCAGCTTTTACTAAAGTGCTTGGACCACAAGCGCCTGGATCTGTTTTATCTGATGTCTTATCCTGTCTGAGCCAGGAGCAGCTTTAACTCTGTTGACTTAGGTCTCCTGTCTGATCCAGGAGCAGCTTTAACTCTGTTGACTTAGGTCTCCGGTGAGAACCTCGTTCTCTGTCTGGTATATTTTTCACACTAACAATTCCACATAAATGTGTGTCATGACAACTTCTGTAAACACTATTAAATACTATTGTCCGGGGCCCGACACTCACCCCCAAATAATGTAGTCACGGAAATGTAGCGGAGATGTATTTATTGCGACCGAAGGTCACAGTTAACTATGGAATCGTGCGTAATACTGAAAAGTACAGTACAGCACCACTCACTTCAGACGGGTCTGGTTTTTTAGGCTAGTTTTTTTTTAAGATTATAAAAATGGCTGGGGCTGCGACGCTGTGAGTGGGTCATCAGCAGGTGCTTTGGCTGGGCACACAGCTTGGCAGTCATGTGGGCACAGGCGTGGCGGAGCTGCAAGGGCAGCTGGGAGCAGGGCACACAGCTTGGCAGTGTGGGCACAGGCGTGGCGGAGCTGCAAGGGCAGCTGGGAGCAGGGCACACAGCTTGGCAGTGTGGGCACAGGCGTGGCGGAGCTGCGAGGGCAGCTGGCAGCAGACAGGCGTGGAGGTGATAAACGGAGAGATCACGCCGCCACACTCTATGTATTGTAATTGTTGACGATAAAACGGGTTGGTAGTTGTTGAATCTGTTGTACTGGTCCGCATGTTTCTACAACATGCTTAACCCATTTTGACCTGAGATCAGATTCTAAAATGTCTTCTACATCCCGACAGTTTTCTGAAAAAGCTATGTTTCTATGTCAGTCATTCTTCGATTTTCCAAAAATAGCAGACCTACAAGCTCGTAGCGCGCCACTCGGTGGCGCGCTATGAGCTTGTAGATCTGCTATTTTTCAATAGCTAAAGCATAACATAATGCTAACACCAAAAGGGGTTCCCACCCAAAATGGGCTAATAGAAACTAACGTTTCAGTATTACCCCTATTGCTGGCAAGATCATCGGGACTTCCCACAGCCACACGTTCTGGTAATGAACAATAAGGCCTTATCACACGGCTAGCACTTTCAATATCACGCAACACTGATCATCCCCCTATCGCTTTTTCACCCTCATGCCATCAGGACAAAGATAGAGAGCCTTGCCATGGAAAAAAGGTAAATTTTAGTAGGAGTTTTGTCCCCTCAGCCATCGCGGCATCAAACTAAACTGCCTTGCCGATAGGATGGTTCTGTATACTGTGCACTGGGGACCATGTATAGATGTTTTTGTATGGTCTTGGTGTAATGTTTTCTGTACCATGTGTTGTTTTGTTGTGGGTGTTGTTGGACAGACCTGTGAAGATGAATATCCTTATCCGGGACAATAAAGATTATTATTGCTGATTAATATTACATCCACAGCTGCTGGTTTAACCCTTTTAGGCCTGACGTCGAAATTAAAAAAAAGTCTTCTGAAAGAATATATATTCAAAGATTTGTTGCCGCATTTTCACGATTTTTCAAAAATAGCAGACCTACAAGCTCGTAAGCGCGCCACTCGGTGGCGCGCTATGAGCTTGTAGATCTGCTATTTTTCAATAGCTAAAGTATAACATAATGCTTAGTTAAAACACCAAAAGGGGTTCCCGTTCAGAATGGGTTAAACCTTTCTTTTCAAAATGCACTACTTCATCATACAGAAAGTCCGTTTGATCGCCTCGATAGGGCAGACACAAAACAAAGGCGGTCACGGATAGCCTCGTTCCATTGGCTACTGTAATCACACAAATCAACGAGAGTTACTGGGTTTCACAGGAATCACGTGACGCGTGTATAGAATCAAATCAAATGATATGATTTCTGGCCATATCATGGGGTAGTTATTTAACCCATTTTGGGCGGGAACCCCTTTTGGTGTTAGCATTATGTTGTGCTTTAGCTATTGAAAAATAGCAGATCTACAAGCTCATAGCGCGCCACCGAGTGGCGCGCTACGAGCTTGTAGGTCTGCTATTTTTGAAAAATCGAAGAACGACTGACATAGAAACATAGCTTTTTCAGAAAACTGTCAGGATGTAGAAGACATTTTTAGAATCTGATCTCAGGTCAAACTAGGTTAAAAAACACTCAGGAATGTACAGTGCCCTCGCACTTGCACTAGGCTTTTCCATGACTTGACTGCTAATGAGGCGCGGTTGGCCCGCGATGCTGACCTGATGACAGACGACTCCACAATGCTCTGCTCAGCGTCCGACACAGTCTGCCGAGCGATGGCCTCCCTGGCTGCCATCTGCTTCTTCTTTAGACTCTTCAGATTATGAGATGGGGACCACTCCTGTTCGTACACACACACACACACACACACACACACACACACACACACACACACACACACACACACACACACACACACACACACACACACACACACACACACACACACACACACACACACACACACACACACACACGATAAACGATAAAACAAATATTGAGATAGAGCCGGGAGATAAGACGTATTTCTCTAATAGGTCCATAACAACACTATAAATAAGCTCCGGCTCCCGTCGTACAGTGGGAATAACGACGGAGGGCTGCAGTCCGTCGCGCCGCAGGCCGCAATCAGTATGGAAATGAGGCAACAATGAGGGAAGCCGGCATGCAATATTAAGGTTACATGGGCTGTTATTTGCACTGCGGAGGAATTTACTGCCACACCGTAAAGTTTGTCCAGCATAACTCTTCTTTTTTATGGGCCTTTCTTCAGCCCTAATGAAGCTAGCTGTTCCTTTGCTGAGCCCAGGAGAAATGTCTCCAGACTAATCCTTCAAACGGCCACTGGTAGGGAGGCAGAGTATACACACGACGGACACCATCGCCCGAGGCATCGGCATGGGAGTTCTGGACAGATTTGTTTTTTATAACGCTTATTAATCCATTTTAGGCGGGAACCCCTTTTGGTGTTAGCATTATGTTATGCTTTGGCTATTGAAAAATAGCAGATCTACAAGCTCGTAGCGCGCCACCGAGTGGCGCGCTACGAGCTTGTAGGTCTGCTATTTTTGAAAAATCGAAGAACGAAATGAAAAACATAGCTTTTTCAGAAAACTGTCAGGATGTAGAAGACATTTTTTAGAATCTGATCTCAGGTCAAAACAGGTTAATGTATGGTATATAATGGACGCGTCATTACCAGTGCAGTTCTTATTAATGTATGGTATATAATGGACGTGTCATTACCAGGGCAGTGACGGTGGGGAAGTTCTTATTAATGTATGGTATATAATGGACGTGTCATTACCAGGGCAGTGACGGTGGGGGAAGTTCTTATTAATGTATGGTATATAATGGACGTGTCATTACCAGGGCAGTGACGGTGGGGAAGTTCTTATTAATGTATGGTATATAATGGACGTGTCATTACCAGGGCGGTGACGGCGGGGCAGTTCTTATTAATGTATGGTATATAATGGACGCGTCATTACCAGGGCAGTGACGGTGGTTAGGTTCTTATTAATGTATGGTGTATATAATGGACGCGTCATTACCAGGGCAGTGACGGTGGGGAAGTTCTTATTAATGTATGGTATATAATGGACGTGTCATTACCAGGGCAGTGACGGTGGTTAGGTTCTTATTAATGTATGGTATATAATGGACGTGTCATTACCAGGGCAGTGACGGTGGGGGAGTTCTTATTAATGTATGCTATATAATGGACGTGTCATTACCAGAGCAGTGACGGTGGGGGAAGTTCTTATTAATGTATGGTATATAATGGACGTGTCATTACCAGGGCAGTGACGGTGGGGGAAGTTCTTATTAATGTCTGGTATATAATGGACGTGTCATTACCAGGGCAGTGACGGTGGTTAGGTTCTTATTAATGTATGGTATATAATGGACGTGTCATTACCAGGGCAGTGACGGTGGGGAAGTTCTTATTAATGTATGGTATATAATGGACGCGTCATTACCAGGGCAGTGACGGTGGGGAAGTTCTTATTAATGTGTGGTATATAATGGACGTGTCATTACCAGGGCAGTGACGGTGGGGAAGTTCTTATTAATGTGTGGTATATAATGGACGTGTCATTACCAGGGCAGTGACGGTGGGGGAGTTCTTATTAATGTATGGTATATAATGGACGTGTCATTACCAGGGCAGTGACGGTGGGGAAGTTCTTATTAATGTGTGGTATATAATGGACGTGTCATTACCAGGGCAGTGACGGTGGGGAAGTTCTTATTAATGTATGGTATATAATGGACGTGTCATTCATTACCAGGGCAGTGACGGTGGGGAAGTTCTTATTAATGTATGGTATATAATGGACGTGTCATTACCAGGGCAGTGACGGTGGGGAAGTTCTTATTAATGTATGGTATATAATGGACGCATCATTAATGTAGGGTATATAATGGACGTGTCATTACCAGGGCAGTGACGGTGGGGAAGTTCTTATTAATGTATGGTATATAATGGACGTGTCATTACCAGAGCAGTGACGGTGAGGAAGTTCTTATTAATGTATGGTACATAATGGACGTGTCATTACCAGGGCAGTGACGGTGAGGAAGTTCTTATTAATGTATGGTACATAATGGACGTGTCATTACCAGGGCAGTGACGGTGAGGAAGTTCTTATTAATGTGTGGTATATAATGGACGTGTCATTACCAGGGCAGTGACGGTGAGGAAGTTCTTATTAATGTATGGTACATAATGGACGTGTCATTACCAGGGCAGTGACGGTGGGGAAGTTCTTATTAATGTATGGTATATAATGGACGTGTCATTACCAGGGCAGTGACGGTGGGTGAAGTTCTTATTAATGTATGGTATATAATGGACGTGTCATTACCAGGGCAGTGACGGTGAGGAAGTTCTTATTAATGTATGGTATATAATGGACGTGTCATTACCAGGGCAGTGACGGTGAGGAAGTTCTTATTAATGTATGGTATATAATGGACGTGTCATTACCAGGGCAGTGACGGTGAGGAAGTTCTTATTAATGTAAGGTATATAATGGACGTGTCATTACCAGGGCAGTGACGGTGGGGAAGTTCTTATTAATGTATGGTATATAATGGACGGTCATTACCAGGGCAGTGACGGTGGGGAAGTTCTTATTAATGTATGGTATATAATGGACGTGTCATTACCAGGGCAGTGACGGTGGTTAGGTTCTTATTAATGTATGGTATATAATGGACGTGTCATTACCAGGGCAGTGACGGTGGGGAAGTTCTTATTAATGTATGGTATATAATGGACGTGTCATTACCAGGGCAGTGACGGTGGGGAAGTTCTTGGCCATCTCTCGAAGCAGGGTTCCAGTCCTGACATCCCATAGCTCCAGAGGCTTCTCTCTGAACACCACCACCAGGTACTGCCTGGGGACGTTTTTCAAAAAAAGGTTTACAGAAAGTGTTAAAATTACGTTTTTATGTGGCCACAGCCACCAGTTACACCTGCACCTTAGCACCACCCACCTGAACTTAAGCCTCGCCCACAGCTATGATAATGGCGAAGGGGTTAGGGGAGGGGATGATGTTATGATGTCACTAAAGTGGTGTATTTCGATTGGGCCTATTGACTTAAAGGCTTTCAGCTTTCAGGAAGAAACCAAAAATACCCCCCCTCCCCTCCCCCCGGAAAAATAACGGAGAAATATTGCGCTAGCTTACTTACTTACTTTATTTAAGTAAGCAGAACCCATCACTGCACGCTATACACATCAGTAGAATGGTCTTCACTGGCACTTAGAAGGAAACAACATGCTACCCTGTTCACTTACAAAGCACTACTTGGTAAACTACCCCTGTATCTGACAAAGCTGCCTAGAACCCAATACCTCAAGTTATGGTACCAGATCTCAAGATAGGCTTCTGTTGAAGGTACCAAAAACCTCTTCTAAACTGAGAGATACTGCCTTCAGGGTGCATGCTCCACGTCTATGGAATATCTGTCAAAACAAGTTGAAGCTGGATGTCCTTTGTTTCATGTGATATTTTTAAAAGATTTTTAACTGACCTCACACACTAGAAGAAGGCGTATGCACTTGCTTGTGTTTTTAAGATTCTGATTCTGTTTCTGTTTTCTGGTGTATGTGTGTTTTTGTATTATATATTTGTCATGCATGTAAAATCATTGCTGTAATTGTTCTTTGTTTGTATACAGGGTTAGGGGTTAACCCCTAACCCTGTATACAGGGCGCCATAGAAAAAGAGACCTTGGTCTCAATTGGATTGTATACGATACATGATCCAAAAAGGGTTCATATTTTTGAACAAGAAGCGGATGAGGAGCAGAAATGAAGTGCTAGTACATATATCCATCAGATCAAAACCACGGAGAGCTCCCTGGATTAGGAGAGACGAGGCATTCTTTCTGCCGCGTTAACAGCTAAGTGAACGGGAAGCTAATATGCTAGTTGAGTGAAGCGTACGGTGGCCGAAAGTCTGACTGAAATTTTTTTTTTTTTTAAAGGAAAAAAATCTGAATATTCTTCTCTCGCCTGGTATCATTGAGGATGCGCTAGGACGTGTACACACGTCCAATGCATCCGTCGATTGGATTCCCTATGACGTTTCCAGACGTCCTACGGATGGAATGTGTTAAAGGAGAATTCCATGCTAGAAGGCTTTCTTACCTTTATTTGTAGTTGTTACCAAAGAGGTCCAGGTGTTATTTTGTGCAAAAGCGCATTATTGTATTATTGGAGTGTTGTGCTAATACGCTTATTTCCATCGCTGAAAAAATATCCTCTCTTCATAATGTAAATAGTATCCCAAGTGGCACACTTTAATACTTATTTCAATGGAAATAAGTGAATTAGCACAAAAAGCCAACCCCCTTTGAGGGCTTATAAATTAGGGGAAATAGCCAAAAATGCACTTTTGCACAAAATAACACCTGGACCTCTTTGGTGGGGACGTAACAACTACAAAGAAAGGTAAGAAAGCCTTCTAGCATGGAATTCTCCTTTAACTCCATAGACACATACAAAACAGAAAAAGTAATTCACAGCACTCCATCTTCAATGATTTGTGAGTTTTGTGGTCTTTAGAGCTTCTAAGACGCTCGATGCCAAATGAATCTAGACCCTCTACAAACCCATTTATTCCAAATGGCCATTCTCCACCTCCTTTGACAGAAACATCTCAACACAGTAGCCTAGCAACACTCTTCAGACAGAGTTTAACTGGAGGCGCAAGTGGCGTGCCTGGGGAAGGTTCCAAATGACCAGACTGCAGGCAGGCACAGGCTTCAAGATATTAAATTCCACTGAAATTGAAATGGTAGATAGCAGCTACTCTTGAAACAGAGTAGCCTCTTAGGCCCCATTTACACTGGCAGACAAATCCAGCCTGAATCAGATCTGAGCCACATCCAGATTGGAATCTGATTTGTTTAAATGAGTCATGTGACCATTTAAACCAATCAGATTTCAATCTTGATGTGGCACAGATCTGATTCAGGCTAGATTTGTCTGCCAGTGTAAATCAGGCCTTAGATCAAACACTGACAACTACAATGGCTTGGTTTGAGGCCACGTCATGTACAATAAACGCATGTTGCAATGACTGATATGTACAATTACTGTACAACATGCATGGGCAACTGGCGGCGGAAGGCGGGGGGCACATGCGGCCCCCACCTTCACTTAATGTGGCCCTCAGGTTAACCCATTTTGACCTGAGATCAGATTCTAAAAATGTCTTCTACATCCTGACAGTTTTCTTAAAAAGCTATGGCCCTCATTTATCAACCGTGCGTACGCCAAAATATGGGTGTACGCCGAAATTACCGCAATTTTCGGCATTTACCATTTGCGCCAACGTTTGATTTTGATCTTGTGCCAAGACAAAACTCACGTCTGGTCGGGAGCTGTCGTACGCTTTGTCCTCACCTGTTTTTCTGTCGTAGAACAGCGGAGCAGCATTGTTTGACCAGCTGAGAGGCTGTCACAGGCATCGAAACATATGTATTCACTCCTAAAATGTTTATATAAAACTATGTATATGGGCTAAATGTAAAAAAGAAAAAAAAAAGTAAAGGAATACATCAACGATGTGTCTTTGTGTCATATGAAATTAGTAGGAGATTTCCAACTTTACAAGCAAGCAATTAAAATCGCGCATTTAAAAACAATGTTGCAAGTTAGATGCGTAAGCCATTTAAACAGTGTTTTGCATGATGAGCGCATACATGCGAGGATTTGGGCTGAGGATATTTCCATGACGGGACGTTGGAGAGTAGGCTATAGTGCAGCGCTGCAGCTGCGGAGAGTCCCAACATGGGTAGCCTACTGTAGCCGAATCTACAGCAGGCCGATGTCTTTCTGGAGTTACAGTAGCCTATGTGCAATCTCCTCCTCGTTTAATAAACCCGACGCGTCGCTCGAATGCCAAAATGTGCCGTGCCGGCGTGCCAGCGCAAAATTGGGGACCGCTGACCGCATCGGAGTTAGGTATAGGCTAAACCACCCAGCCAGGCTGCCAGCCCACCAGTGCCAGTGTGCCACATGAGGCTGGTTTAGGCTGCACATTTATATAATTGTCAGTTGACTACTGAGACTAGCGAGGTAATCTAAATAGATTGTCATGAACGTGCATGGTCGCGGTGTCATGAACGGACCACAGTGATAGAGACAGACAGGACAGGAGAGGAGGAAAACAGCAGCGTGTGTGTGCGCCTATTTGTTATTTAATTCATTGTTCACATGCAGGTTCAGATTTTCGTTCAGTAATATATTGTTGTAGGCTATATTAAATGAATAAATACTTTAATAATTTAATATAGGCTACAACTAACAACACACGGCAGGCGCGTAGCGCGGATCAAATGATTGACTGGGCAAATTAGCATGGGGGGGGGGGGGGGGGGGGCGCATCACCGGCCGATAGAGAAGTGTGAACTGTGAACGGTTTGGGGAACCATTTTAAAACAAAGGCGGCTTGCATGCTGTGGTTTACTAACCAGAAAGTTGCATGCACAAGGCTCAGTTGGGCCAGCTCTAAACTGACTGGGCCACGGCCCGTATGTGCGTGTGTGTGTGTGTGTGTGTGTGTGTGTGTGTGTGTGTGTGTGTATGGGCAGCAAGGCAAGCGAGGCGAGAGGAGAAACAGACAGGGTACTTTACAGCTACAGCTTTATTTAATTCATACAGGTGTTCGTTCTTTATTTATTTAAGATAGGCTACAACAAACCAGTTGGACTTGCAAGTTGCGTGTGCGTGCGTGCGTCTGTGTGTGTATGAGAGTGGGGGTGACTTTTTTATTGACTTTTTTCGTCATGTAACTATGGTTTCCAAGGTCGTACTGCAGTTGTTCATGTCGCAAAAACGAGGGCGAGGCTTGATTTCATAGGGCGTGCCAGATAGATTTCAGCCGTCACATTTATAAACGTCCGAACGAAATTAAGGAAGAAACAGCTGTCTGCGATCACTTTGTAAATGCCGACCCGACGTGGGTGTACTACGAATCCTACACTCGAATTTGGGCCAGATTTTACACTCGATTGATAAATGAGGGCCTATGTTTCTATGTCAGTGGTTCTTCGATTTTTCAAAAATAGCAGACCTACAAGCTCGTAGCGCGCCACTCGGTGGCGCGCTATGAGCTTGTAGATCTGCTATTTTTCAATAGCTAAAGCATAACATAATGCCAACACCAAAAAGGGTTCCCGCCCCAAAATGGGTTAAAAGAGAATACTGATATATTATCGATTTCAGCTGTTACAATTCCAAACATGCAAACATGACCCGCTTTCATTACTTCAGTCTAAATTAGGAGCTTAATAAGTAGTAATTAAAATGTTATTGTTGTTTTTGTTGTTTTTAATGTCCAATGTATTTGTGTTTAGTTCATAAAGTTAACATAACTATAATTAAAGGCATTTAAAAATATATACTTTTCAGGATTCCAATTCAAAAATAGCAAAAAAAAAATCAGGATTTCAATTCAAATAATAGCAAAAATAGCTGATCTACAAGCTGAAAACGCGTCGCATTGCGACACGTTTTGAGCTTGTAGATCGGCTAATTTTGCTACGACAGTAATATGCAACGTGGCCCTCTGCAGTGAGTGTGGAAATGTAGTGGCCCTCTCTCCATCGTCAAAGTTGCCCACCTCTGCTGTACGCAAACACCATAAATAACATAGTCAAACACCCAAAGTAACTTTCAGTAGAAGAAGAAGAAGAAGAAGATGACGAAGGAATATATTTAATTGAATTAAAGATAACTGCAGTAAGAGCTTTTATGGCAATCGGACAGGTGCTCAGTCATTTATGGTCAAATCGATGGCAGCTCACCTCAAAGACTAGCATGCGCTCTCAACTCAAAGAACTTGGGGTCAAGCTGAGCGATGATTCTTTACTACATAAACAATTTTGAAAAGAGCATTACTCACGGTAATTGAAATCTGGAGGTTAACCCATTCTGCGCGGGAACCCCTTTTGGTGTTTTAACTAAGCATTATGTTATACTTTAGCTATTGAAAAATAGCAGATCTACAGGCTCATAGCGCGCCACCGAGTGGCGCGCTACGAGCTTGTAGGTCTGCTATTTTTGAAAAATCATGAAAATGCGGCACAAATCTTTGAATATATATTCTTGGCGTCAGGTCTAAATTAACGAATGATAAAGAACTGGGGGTCAAGCTGAGCACAGATTCTTTACCACATAAACAATTTTGAAAAGAGCATTACTCACGGTAATAGAAATCTGGAGGTTAAAGCAGGTTTTGTGAGCACAAGAACAAGATTGGCGGTTCAAATCCCGAGCTGGCTGGGAAGATCGACTACCCCTACATGTCCTTGAGCGTCCTTAAACCCACCAGCTGCTCCTGTCAATCTGGACCGAGCCCAAGTGTATAGGTAGTAGGTACAGTGTGTGTTAACTGCTGAGCAGATGCCTGGTGTGATTGTGTGTATCCTTCCCTACAACTTCACTGGCCAGATTAAGTGATAGTGATGATAAAACACAGAGAACTGCAGTGTTCATTTTGACAGCAAATTTAGATTTTTGTCATTTGAATAGTTTATTTAGCTTTAGTCACATTTTAGTCACCTGCAATATTTTAGTGTTAGTCTAGTTTTAGTCGACTATGTAGTCACACTATGTGTGAAAAGAGGAGATAACGGGCAATTATGGGCACTGTATTTTGCCCGTAAACCTCAAGTTTAGCAGCATATACAGTAATATACGGTAATATACAGGTGTGATGGTACAATTCGGGAGTTTACCGGAGTTTGTTGGAAAGTTTAACGGGAGTTTCCTGTAATATACACATCCGTATTCCATGCTTTTTGCGCAGTGTAAAGATACGATTTTAGTAGACTAAATCTACAGTTGATTTAGTTGACTGAATTGAATTTTGGCGGGCCTTGATGCCGTTGTAAAGGCTGATTTTACACTTGATTTTACACATGCCGCGAGACATGGCCAAAGCATTTCCGGGGGTCCCCAGCCAAAAACGTTGAGAACCCCTGCACTAGTCCACCTCAAATTGACACCAATTAGCCCGCGGACCCCCATTTGAATAGATATTCCAGGGACCCCATTAAGAGAAGATTTGTACGGCTCTAGCAGTGATTCTCAACCCGTATAATTTCAAGGACCCCCCCAGTTTGACATGCATTAGCCTACAGACCCCCATTTAATGGCATTTCTTTCTACCCTGACCCCCAATTTATATTGTAAAATCAATATTAATTTAACTCTGAGAGTGTACAAATGAAACCAAATGGACCCTGATGGGTCCATTTGGTTCCATTTGTACACTCTCAGAGTTACAGACCCATAAGGGTCCATTTGGTTCCTAATCTATCATTTAGCTGGGGACCCCCTGGAACTCTCTCAAGGACCCCTGGGGGTCCCCAGACCCCACTTTGGGAACCACTGTGCTAGAGGTAGGAATGGATGAGTCAGTGACATCAGTGTCATGCGATAATTGCAGACAACTTTGCACTGCGAGGTTTCAAAGACCGTCAGCGCACACTGCTTTGGCTGTGTATTGTTGTTCTGTTATTCTTACGACTCAAGACAAGGTCAGGAACACAGTGAAACTTTATAATTCACTCTAAACTCTGACAAGTGGCACTTCTTCTGTCACATCTTTATCATCTTTTACGATCCAGACAGATGGAGGAAAATCCAGGACTCTCTGAAACTGGACAAACTGGTCTCTATGGAATAATTTGAATGGATAGTTCAGAAAATTCTTGTCATTAATATAGTGGTTGCAACTGTATTAATTGATTGCCTGAGCTTTTTCAGAAAACTGTCAGGATGTAGAAGACATTTTTTGAATCTGATCTCAGGTCAAAATGGGTTAATATATAGTTCTAAGAGCACCGCCCGCGATCATAATGACTGTGAATGTGTGGCTCCGGGCGACCTGGTAAAGGCACCAAGCGCCTCCTATTCCCCCGTCACAGAGACTGGCCGAGTAAAAACAAGGAAGTGTGGCTCGCTCTGTTGGGCGCAAAGCGGCGCAAAGTGTAGCTACTTTTGTTAATTAGGAATAGTTTTATGAGGTTAATATTGCTATATGTTTGTAACCGTAATAGAAAAGCAATAAGCCGCTCGAGGTCTATCAATTCTTGATACAAAAGCTTCTAGGCCTCAAAATCTATAAATCTCACACTATTAAGGCAACTGGGTGGTTCCACGCGCTGCACAAGGTGCCATTTTTTTCACTTGAGCACCTGCCCCTCTAAATGTATGTGCACACCACTGTTCTCAGCCATCATAAAATACCCGGTAACCTGAGACCTCTTGTGGCATATTGCTTCATTCTTTATGTCCCAAATCCCCATAGGTCCTCGGGGACTGCCCTTTAAGTCAGACCTCCCTTTAGTCAGACCTGTGATGTGGGTTACAAATCACCTATGCTGCAGGTAACAAATCACCCGTGGGTGATTTGGGAGGTCTGACAAATGCCCCGCTGCGCGCCTAAGTACCACTACAGTTGAATATAAGACGAGCGGTGTGGTGTTCAAGCAGGGTGTGGTTAAAAGGGTGTCGGAGTGTCGTTTTGAAGGGGTCTTAGAACTCACTTGAGATGAGACACTTTAATCATCTCAATGGCTGGCTCATCGTTCCCTCTCTCCCCTCGGAATGCAAAGCACCTGCCTGAGGGAGGGAGAGAGAGAGAGAGAGAGAGAGAGAGAGGGAGAGAGGGAGAGAGGGAGAGAGAGAGAGAGAGAGAGAGAGAGACAGAGAGAGAGAGAGAGAGAGAGAGAGAGAGAGAGAGAGAGAGAGAGAGAGAGAGAGAGAGAGAGAGACAGAGACAGAGACAGAGACAGAGACAGAGACAGACAGAGAGAGAGAGAGAGAGAGAGACAGAGACAGAGAGACAGAGACAGAGACAGAGACAGAGACAGAGACAGAGACAGAGACAGAGACAGAGACAGAGACAGACAGAGAGAGAGAGAGAGAGAGAGAGAGACAGAGACAGAGAGACAGAGACAGAGAGAGCGACAGAGAGAGAGACAGAGACAGAGACAGAGAGAGAGAGAGACGGACGGAAGATAAAAAGTTTAAGTTTGGGTAAAGATTGAAGAGAAAAATAAAGAAAATAGACTGGCCAATCACATCAAAGCAAACGTTATTTGTATAGCACATTTCTAAGGTCGAACCAAAGTGCTTCACATGACGGAGCATAATAACATAATAACAGAGAAGAGGATAAGAAGACAGATAAAAGAAAAAAGGAAGGAAAAGCATTAAAACAAAGTGTCAAAACAGAGCATTATATTAAAAAAACAATACGCAGTACATAGGTATATGGGTACATAGGTAGGCTATAAGGGCAGAGGTAAACTCAATTAGACATTAGCGCATTTAGACCTGATGACGATTATACAAATGTCTTCTAAATCATGACAGTTTTCTGAAAAACCCATGTTTCTACTGTATATCAGTGGGTCTCAAAATATTCCATGTCAATGATCCGCAAAAATATATGTAATTGGCCGCCGACCCCCATCAGAAAATATGTTGTTCTAGGGACCCCCCCAGAAGAAAATATTTGAGTTAACACCTTGATTACCCGGGGTTATTTAATCCATTCAATCAGAGCGCCCAGTGATTTATAGCAGCGGAGCACTTTTACTGACGGACCGGATGTTATCCCGGATGTGGCTGAAGTAGCTAGATGCAGCCAAAACACTCTAGAGGCGATTGACAACAACGGGAGGTATGATTAATTCCACCGCGACTAGCGACTGGACCTGAACACATAATCTTTGCTTAGAATTGGGCGAAATGATTTAGATCAAGAGATTAACGTTTTAAGATTTTCGGTCTCTTCGGCTAAACAGGGGGGGGGGGGGACATTTTCGATGACGTCCCACGGTTGCGCAACATCGAATGTTGCGCAACAGACGCTGCCAGCCTGTGGAGCGATGCGATCGGGTTTGATATCAATAATCTCAGTCCTATTAAACAATCTCCGTCCATGGCATCACACCGTACTAATCAATAGGACCGAGACCTCGGCCTGGGGCCCTTAAACTGTTAAAACACCAAAAGGGGTTCCCGTCCTGAATGGGTTAAAAGCGAGTGAGAAAAAAAAAACTTTAATAACTTTGTACTGGTAGTGTAGAAATTGTTTAATTGTAGTGGTGTGGCGGTGTTGGTTTAATTTTAGTGGTGTGGTGGTGTTGGTTTCATTGTAGTGGTGTGGCGGTGTTGGTTTAATTTTAGTGGTGTGGCGGTGTTGGTTTAATTTTAGTGGTGTGGTGGTGTTGGTTTCATTGTAGTGGTGTGGCGGTGTTGGTTTCATTGTAGTGGTGTGGCGGTGTTGGTTTCATTGTAGTGGTGTGGCGGTGTTGGTTTAATTTTAGTGGTGTGGTGGTGTTGGTTTCATTGTAGTGGTGTGGCGGTGTTGGTTTCATTGTAGTGGTGTGGCGGTGTTGGTTTAATTTTAGTGGTGTGGTGGTGTTGGTTTCATTGTAGTGGTGTGGCGGTGTTGGTTTAATTTTAGTGGTGTGGTGGTGTTGGTTTAATTTTAGTGGTGTGGTGGTGTTGGTTTAATTTTAGTGGTGTGGCGGTGTTGGTTTCATTGTAGTGGTGTGGCGGTGTTGGTTTCATTGTAGTGGTGTGGCGGTGTTGGTTTCATTGTAGTGGTGTGGCGGTGTTGGTTTCATTGTAGTGGTGTGGCGGTGTTGGTTTCATTGTAGTGGTGTGGCGGTGTTGGTTTCATTGTAGTGGTGTGGCGGTGTTGGTTTCATTGTAGTGGTGTGGCGGTGTTGGTTTCATTGTAGTGGTGTGGCGGTGTTGGTTTCATTGTAGTGGTGTGGCGGTGTTGGTTTCATTGTAGTGGTGTGGCGGTGTTGGTTTCATTGTAGTGGTGTGGCGGTGTTGGTTTCATTGTAGTGGTGTGGCGGTGTTGGTTTCATTGTAGTGGTGTGGCGGTGTTGGTTTCATTGTAGTGGTGTGGCGGTGTTGGTTTCATTTTAGTGGTGTGGCGGTGTTGGTTTCATTGTAGTGGTGTGGCGGTGTTGGTTTCATTGTAGTGGTGTGGCGGTGTTGGTTTCATTGTAGTGGTGTGGCGGTGTTGGTTTCATTGTAGTGGTGTGGCGGTGTTGGTTTCATTGTAGTTGTGTGGCGGTGTTGGTTTCATTGTAGTGGTGTGGCGGTGTTGGTTTCATTGTAGTTGTGTGGCGGTGTTGGTTTCATTGTAGTGGTGTGGCGGTGTTGGTTTCATTTTAGTGATGTGGCGGTGTTGGTTTCATTGTAGTGGTGTGGCGGTGTTGGTTTCATTGTAGTGGTGTGGCGGTGTTGGTTTCATTGTAGTGGTGTGGCGGTGTTGGTTTCATTGTAGTGGTGTGGCGGTGTTGGTTTCATTGTAGTGGTGTGGCGGTGTTGGTTTCATTGTAGTGGTGTGGCGGTGTTGGTTTCATTGTAGTGGTGTGGCGGTGTTGGTTTCATTGTAGTGGTGTGGCGGTGTTGGTTTCATTGTAGTGGTGTGGCGGTGTTGGTTTCATTGTAGTGGTGTGGCGGTGTTGGTTTCATTGTAGTGGTGTGGCGGTGTTGGTTTCATTGTAGTGGTGTGGCGGTGTTGGTTTCATTGTAGTGGTGTGGCGGTGTTGGTTTCATTGTAGTGGTGTGGCGGTGTTGGTTTCATTGTAGTGGTGTGGCGGTGTTGGTTTCATTTTAGTGGTGTGGCGGTGTTGGTTTCATTGTAGTGATGTGGCGGTGTTGGTTTCATTTTAGTGGTGTGGCGGTGTTGGTTTCATTGTAGTGGTGTGGCGGTGTTGGTTTCATTGTAGTGGTGTGGCGGTGTTGGTTTCATTGTAGTGGTGTGGCGGTGTTGGTTTCATTTTAGTGGTGTGGCGGTGTTGGTTTCATTGTAGTGGTGTGGCGGTGTTGGTTTCATTGTAGTGGTGTGGCGGTGTTGGTTTCATTGTAGTGGTGTGGTGGTGTTGGTTTCATTGTAGTGGTGTGGTGGTGTTGGTTTCATTGTAGTGGTGTGGTGGTGTTGGTTTCATTGTAGTGGTGTGGCGGTGTTGGTTTCATTGTAGTGGTGTGGCGGTGTTGGTTTCATTGTAGTGGTGTGGTGGTGTTGGTTTCATTTTAGTGGTGTGGTGGTGTTGGTTTCATTTTAGTGGTGTGGCGGTGTTGGTTTCATTGTAGTGGTGTGGCGGTGTTGGTTTCATTGTAGTGGTGTGGTGGTGTTGGTTTCATTGTAGTGGTGTGGCGGTGTTGGTTTCATTTTAGTGGTGTGGCGGTGTTGGTTTCATTGTAGTGGTGTGGCGGTGTTGGTTTCATTGTAGTGGTGTGGCGGTGTTGGTTTCATCTCCCTGCTGCAGCAGGACTGAAGCAACGGCAGTTAGTCTGATCTCCTCTTTTATTCATGGGGCTCCTTCCAACCCGCCACAGAAAGACATTATGCAAAATGTCAACAGATATTAAACGACCTTCAGGCTGTTTTGCTTTTTCACCGCACCCGTTCTTAAGGAAGCACTGATGCACTTGGGAGATGACATACTCTGTGGTCTGTTTAAAATGCATGAGAGAGGAAGCGGACGGGTCCCAAAGGTGATAAGGACAACAAAGACAAAGAGCAAAAGAGCAGTTATGTGTAATGTGACCTCCGCCTCTTCCATTCTTGTGGTGCCGGGTTAATGTAATCAGGCAGTGTTGATTTCGTCGACTAAAACTAAGACGTTGTTCGTCGACTACCTTTTTCCACTGACGAAAACTAGACGGAAATTAAATAAAAACTAAGCTATGATGACTAAAAGTAAGACTAAATATATTGACAATTTCATCAACAAATACAAACTACACTAACATGTTAGGGAGGGACTAGTGGACAAGGTGTCTAATTGGCTGCATGCTGCTGCGACGCGTTGTGAGCTTGTAGATCGGCGATTTTCAGCAAGTGTAAAAACACTCATTACGACGGCATCAAGGCGCGCCAAAATACATTTTAGACGACTAAATCAACCGTAGATTTAGTCGACTAAAATCTTATGATATTTCGTCGACTAAAACTAGGCTAACACTAAAACATTGCAGTGACTAAAAGGGGACTAAAACTATTCAACAGACTATGACTAAAACTAAAATCTAAATGTGCTGCCAAGAAACACTGTAATCATGCCCTTGTCACAGGTTGCAGATAGATCATTCTTGGAATCTACCCCGTTTACAATTGTGCTGGATAAATTTACAAGCTTAGGTATTGTGGTTACGAGTAAATTGAAGTTATTGAAATTAAATTGGGATAAAAAGATTAAACAATTGGAGAAAAATATAGTATTCTGGAGCACTTTGCCTATTTCAATGGCTGGGCGCATAAATGCTATAAAAATGGTAACTTTGCCTAGATTTTTATATATATTCCAGTCAATTCCAATAAGTATCCCTCAATACTATTTCAAAAAATTGGACTCTATAATTTCTTCCTTTATCTGGTTTGGTAAAACACCTAGAATAGCTAGGCAAAAGTAAGAACGAAGGAGGATTTGGACTTCCTCAATTCCGGTTATACTATATGGCGGCTCATTTAAACTTTTTTTATCTATGGTATGACTGCTATCCTGGATGTAATCTGGAGAATATGCCTTCATGGCTTAGTATCGAGCATTCATCCTGTTCTGGGTCGTGTCTTCCTGCATTACTTAATAGTCCTATTAAGATCAAGAAAAGTACTTATGGACATAACCCCATAATTCAAAATTCTCTGAAAGTATGGTCTCAGATCTTAGCATTGACAAAGGCTCCTAAAATGTATTTGGATTCTCCTATATGTTCCAATCCGGCTTTTCAGCCAGGATTGGCGGACCCGGTTTTTATGTCATGGAAGGGAAAGGGTATTGTGAACCTACGAAATGTATACTTTAATCAAGGTCGTGGTCAAGGTTATCTTGCCTCTTTCCAACAGTTGCGAGAATCCTTCCAGCTCCCATCATCGCATTTCTTCCGTTACTTGCAATTGAGACATTTTCTTAGAACACATATCCCACAGTATGAACAACAACCCAGTCATCCAGTTTTGGACAGTTTCTTCAACACTGAGCCCTTTGAAAAAGGTGCAGTCTCTCAATTTTATGACACCTTGCAGGCAGTGGTTAGCCCATCATCACGCTTGTTTAAGGACAATTGGCAAAGAGAATTGGGCATAGAGATTTCAGATGGAGTATGGGAGGACTGTATCGCCAACATTCACCATAGCTCTATCAATGTTAGGCACTCTCTGATTCAATTTAAGATTGTTCATAGGCTGCACTATTCCCCAACTAAATTAAACAAAATCTTTAAAGATTCTTCTCCCATGTGTGGAAAGTGTTTAACAGAACAAGGGACTCTGTCTCATCAATTTCTTCAATGTCATAAATTGCAACGTTTCTGGAGTAATTTTTTTTATTTCTTGGCTAAAGCATATAAATGGGACTCCCCCCCGGCACCTCTAGTTGCACTCTTCGGTGTGGTGGAACCAGATCAGGTTCAAAACAAATATGAGGCTCGGGCCATTTCGCTCGCTACGCTGCTAGCTAGGAAGTTAATACTACAGGCCTGGAAGTCGGATAAGCCTCCGACAGTTGATATGTGGCTAAGGGAGCTGGGAGGAGTGCTGCATTTGGAGAAAATTAGATTTACCCTGTCGAAAAGGGAACCCTTGTTTCAAAGAATCTGGTCACCCATTATTGAGATGCTTGTTGTGTTGGACTGAAGTGATTGAAACGATATTGTTCTGCCCCGTAATGTCATCTAATTACTGTAAATGTTTTTTTTAGATTGTGTTGTGTTGTTTCTGTCCTCGGAGTGCGGTGTAGTCATCAGCCATGTCGGTTATTATTTTATTGTTTTTGTCTTTTTCTTTGACTGTTATGTATTGTCTCTTTTTATTGTAAGTCTTGTTTTGTTTGTATGTTTCTGCTATTTTTTGACCAATCTGTAACTTGCTTGAATATTTTTGAAATGCCTGTATACCAAAGATTCATAATAAACAGATGTTAAAAAAATTTAACACTGTAATCAGGCTAATACGGACAAAACTTTTCACATACCGCTTTTTGTGTTTTTCCTCTGAAATACACAATGGCCAGCGTCTAGCGTCCTGATTAGCGTAGCTCTAGAGATGAGTGTCTAGCGTCTATCGTCCTGATTAGCGTAGCTCTAGAGATGAGTGTCTAGCGTCTATCGTCCTGATTAGCGTAGCTCTAGAGATGAGTGTCTAGCGTCTAGCGTCCTGATTAGCGTAGCTCTAGAGATGAGTGTCTAGCGTCTATCGTCCTGATTAGCGTAGCTCTATAGAGATGAGTGTCTAGCGTCTATCGTCCTGATTAGCGTAGCTCTAGAGATGAGTGTCTAGCGTCTATCGTCCTGATTAGCGTAGCTCTAGAGATGAGTGTCTAGCGTCTAGCGTCCTGATTAGCGTAGCTCTAGAGATGAGCAGCCCAGAGCGACGGGACGTTGTAATCACAGACAGTGTTTGTCAGACACGCGCGCGCGTCTCAAGGACAGAGGAACACACACACACACTCAAATGTGCATATGTATAGGTAGGAAAGGCACGAGCATTGCACACACACACAATAAAACATGCACAGTTGCTTGACACTTATTTTAAACTAAGTAATTAAACCCCTCTTTTTCTTTCTTCTCCAAAAAATGGCTAAATACCAGGCACAAAAATGTAGTGTTGATACAATCGATTATTTGCATTGCAAAACGATACGATACGATACATAGTCAATGTTGCCGTTTTCATTTCGATATACTTTGATTCTTGAAATAAAAATAGATTTTTCGATGCAGTTACTATATCGTTACACCCTTATTAATTATGTGCCAGTGTCTTGCACCGGAAAAAGCAGCTCTAAGCTTGTAGATCAGCAATTTCCATGCGCGACACCGGCATCGAACAAAGGATAAATAAATCAGGCATGAGACCCTGACAGCGGGGGCGGGGCGGGGGGTGGAGGTCATTCCACACCTTGGGAGCCAGGAGGAGGATGATGCTGGCAGGACTGCACCCAACCTCGGTTATTTCTCCACGGATAGTAGCTACATTTGCGGTCAAGGTCTCTTTTTGACCTTGTAAAAGCTCAGTAGAAGGTCTTTTGAACACACATGAACTTGTTTCAGCAACTCGGGAGAATTAGGAGTGTGTGCTATAAAATAGACTAACCAAAGCTAATCCTGTGGACTGTTAACTTTGACGACTCTTAGCACAAAGTCATTAAGGAAGTGGATTGGATGAACTGAGGGGAAAGAACATTTACTATCTCTGCCATTTTGGATGAACTGAGGGGAAAGAACATTTACTATCTCTGCCATTTTGGATGAACTGAGGGGAAAGAACATTTACTATCTCTGCCATTTTGGATGAACTGAGGGGAAAGAACATTTACTATCTCTGCCATTTTGGATGAACTGAGGGGAAAGAACATTTACTATCTCTGCCATTTTTAACCATTACACAGTTTTATGTAGTCAATGCAAAGTTCATAAACCTAGGCAATATAAAGTGATTGGAGAGTTCCAGGGTTCTACAATAAAAAGTTGGACAAGGAGCACCGTACAGACATTTTTAACACTTCGTACTAAAACAAATAAGGGAAAATAAACTAAACAAGTGGTTCGATTGATGTGTAAATTATATTTAACCCATTTTGACCTGAGATCAGATTCTAAAAATGTCTTCTAAATCCTGACAGTTTTCTGAAAAAGCTATGTTTCTATGTCAGTCGTTCTTTGATTTTTCAAAAATAGCAGACCTACAAGTTCATAGTGCGGCACTCGGTGTCGCGCTATGAGCTTGTAGATCTGCTATTTTTCAATAGCTAAAGCATAACATAATGCTAACACCAAAAGGGGTTCCCGCCCAAAATGGGTTAAGAGCAAAAGGCCTATAAAAGGAGCAAATAAAAATCACGGCATATGCCATATTTTATTAGCAAACTCATTCCCCTTTCGTCGTTCCATTGACGTTTTATAGCTCTCCCCATCCACATTTATTTTGTCGACTAGCAACGCCATCCATCTCTTCCCAACGTACTGTCATTTGTCCTCTACTTAACTCTGCCACCCTATGCCCTGCGTCCTCTTTACCCCCTCCAGGATCTATGGCCACTGATGGGGAAATGATTCTAGGGGCTCAGCAGGCGTTCAACCACAAGTCCCCAGAACGTGATACGATCTCATTCTCAAAGTCAGACACCCTTCAGGGATGCCTTCAGAGTCAGACTATGCTCCTGGAGAACGAGATTAGACGACTAAAAGACAGAAGTAAACAGAGGTAAGGGGATCAAACCCGAGAGAGCAATGCAGAGAAGATGGAATGATGTACTAAAGCTTACATGGTGGCCCTAAAAGGGATTAAATTGTTGATCAGTATGCAGTGTAGAGATTGGATGGATAACAAAGAGCCCTGCTAGTGGCCCCTAGAGGCTCTGTGTGTAGAGAGCCCTGTTAGTGGCCCCTAGAGGCTCTGTGTGTAGAGAGCCCTGCTAGTGGCCCCTAGAGGCTCTGTGTGTAGAGAGCCCTGTTAGTGGCCCATAGAGGCTCTGTGCTGCTCCTTACAAACAGAACAACGTGGGCAACTGGCGGCCCGGGGGCCACATGCAGGATATTCAGGTTTTCAATTAAAATATAGCAAAAATAGCTGATCTACAAGCTCAAAACGCATCTCATTGCGACGCGTTTTGAGCTTGTAGATCGGCTATTTTTACTACGACAGTAATATGCAGTGTGGCCCTCTGGAGTGAGTGTGGAAATATATTGGCCCTCGCCATCGTCAAAGTTGCCCACCCCTGAAACAGAACAACGTGGTTTGAACCGACAGACATTGGCATCCCCAATTCCCCATGTTTACTGGTGGGACTAAAACGTTCAAAACAAAACGAGAATTGTATGGGGGTACAAATATGACATTTTGAGGGTGGCGCTAGAGGCAACGTCATGGCATCCCTCAAACAGTTAGGGTTCATCCACCACACTCAGGAAGTATATCTGGCAGGTTACATATCAATCTGACCATTAGAGTTTGAGAGGAAGTGGACATTTTGGCCTAAAAGTAGTTCTGGAGAAACGGCTATATGGGTCACAAAATTCAGTAGGGCCATTCTCCAGAGCACAAATTAAGAAAGCAGCTTATAAGGGGAACCAATGGTTCAGCCCTGTCATGACACTAGTATATCAGAGGTACTGGCGATCCTTGATGCCTACTGTAGATGGTGAGTGCCAAGCAGGGAAGTATTGTTGATGTCGTCAACTAATACTAAGACAAAAAAATGTTCGTCGATTACCTTTTTTTCACTGACGAAAACTAAATGGAAACTAAAAGAAAACTAAGCTATGATGACTAAAACTAAGACAAAAACTAAGACAAAAAATATATTGAAAATTTTGTCAACACAAAAACTGGAGTAAAATGTTAGGAAAGGACTAGTGGACAAGATATCTAGTAGAAGTCATTTTACAGTTGGTTGCATGCTGAAAATAGTAGATCTACAAGCTTGTGAGCTTCTGGATCGGCTATTTTGATGCCCAGATTCCAGGTGGTGCTCCCTAGTCCCGCCCACTTCAATTTGCAATTCAGGCATTTAGCAGATGCTCTTTTCCAGAGTGACTTTCTAATAGAGCGTTGCGGTCCCGCCCCCCAATGAATGAATATCAGGACGGACACAAGGCCACTGAGCTGGTGGCGGGCATGGAGGTGCACGGCCTCCACTGAGCTGGTGGAGGGCATGGAGGTGCACAGCCTCCACTGAGCTGGTGGAGGGCATGGAGGTGCACAGCCTCCACTGAGCTGGTGGAGGGCATGGAGGTGCACAGCCTCCACTGAGCTGGTGGAGGGCATGGAGGTGCACAGCCTCCACTGAGCTGGTGGAGGGCATGGAGGTGCACAGCCTCCACTGAGCTGGTGGAGGCCATGGAGGTGCACAGCCTCCACTGACCTGGTGGAGGGCATGGAGGTGCACAGCCTCCACTGAGCTGGTGGAGGGCATGGAGGTGCACAGCCTCCACTGACCTGGTGGAGGGCATGGAGGTGCACAGCCTCCACTGAGCTGGTGGACGGCATGGAGGTGCACAGCCTCCACTGAGCTGGTGGAGGGCATGGAGGTGCACAGCCTCCACTGAGCTGGTGGAGGGCATGGAGGTGCACAGCCTCCACTGAGCTGGTGGAGGGCATGGAGGTGCACAGCCTCCACTGAGATGGTGGAGGACATGGAGGTGCACAGCCTCCAATGAGCTGGTGGAGGGCATGGAGGTGCACAGCCTCCACTGAGCTGGTGGAGGGCATGGAGGTGCACAGCCTCCACTGAGCTGGTGGAGGGCATGGAGGTGCACAGCCTCCACTGAGCTGGTGGAGGGCATGGAGGTGCACAGCCTCCACTGAGCTGGTGGAGGGCATGGAGGTGCACAGCCTCCACTGAGCTGGTGGAGGGCATGGAGGTGCACAGCCTCCACTGAGCTGGTGGAGGGCATGGAGGTGCACAGCCTCCACTGAGATGGTGGAGGACATGGAGGTGCACAGCCTCCACTGAGATGGTGGAGGACATGGAGGTGCACAGCCTCCACTGAGATGGTGGAGGACATGGAGGTGCACAGCCTCCACTGAGCTGGTGGAGGGCATGGAGGTGCACAGCCTCCACTGAGCTGGTGGAGGGCATGGAGGTGCACAGCCTCCACTGAGCTGGTGGAGGGCATGGAGGTGCACAGCCTCCACTGAGCTGGTGGAGGCCATGGAGGTGCACAGCCTCCACTGACCTGGTGGAGGGCATGGAGGTGCACAGCCTCCACTGAGCTGGTGGAAGGCATGGAGGTGCACAGCCTCCACTGACCTGGTGGAGGGCATGGAGGTGCACAGCCTCCACTGAGCTGGTGGACGGCATGGAGGTGCACAGCCTCCACTGAGCTGGTGGAGGGCATGGAGGTGCACAGCCTCCACTGAGCTGGTGGAGGGCATGGAGGTGCACAGCCTCCACTGAGCTGGTGGAGGGCATGGAGGTGCACAGCCTCCACTGAGATGGTGGAGGACATGGAGGTGCACAGCCTCCAATGAGCTGGTGGAGGGCATGGAGGTGCACAGCCTCCACTGAGCTGGTGGAGGGCATGGAGGTGCACAGCCTCCACTGAGCTGGTGGAGGGCATGGAGGTGCACAGCCTCCACTGAGCTGGTGGAGGGCATGGAGGTGCACAGCCTCCACTGAGCTGGTGGAGGGCATGGAGGTGCACAGCCTCCACTGAGCTGGTGGAGGGCATGGAGGTGCACAGCCTCCACTGAGCTGGTGGAGGGCATGGAGGTGCACAGCCTCCACTGAGATGGTGGAGGACATGGAGGTGCACAGCCTCCACTGAGATGGTGGAGGACATGGAGGTGCACAGCCTCCACTGAGATGGTGGAGGACATGGAGGTGCACAGCCTCCACTGAGCTGGTGGAGGGCATGGAGGTGCACAGCCAATTCTGTTGCAATCTGTTGCAATCCAGACCATCTTCTTTGGGACCAATTATCGTTGGATGGACCGACCGATCAACAGAGCCAACCCTAACCCGGCACTCACATCAAAACGACAACAAGAAGTCGGTAGTCATTCATTTCCATTGGCAGATGGCAAATTGGTGAGTGACAAATAAAAGGTTGAGGATATGTACTGTACTTCCCCTTCTTCTGTGAAACATTCCTGAATTGTTAAAACTAGTTATAAATGTGAAATTAATCAATATTGACCATGGCCTATTTTTCCTGATAAAATATGATCTATTTTTGATAGAATCTAAATGTTTGTACAGTATGCATTATGCATACTGTACAACATGCATATAGGTCTCCTCATTCCTTGTGTTTTCTTCTTGTCTGCAATTTTGTGATAGATGCTAAATAATTACACTATGCAGATAATACCTACTTGTTGCTTACTTGTTCACGTATGTCATATTACTTACATACTGTAGACAAATGCTGTTTGCTTGGCCACAAATGCTACTGTTAACCCATTTTGATATGATTTGTCACGACAAGAGTTGGCTTTGTCCGCGACGTAAACGTCTTTAAATAAATACTTTCTGAAAGGTCTATGAGGAAAATGAACAGGGATTTCTTTTCCGGGTCTCTCGAGGGGGCGGGACCGGGTCTCTCGAGGGGGCGGGACCGCAACGCTCTATTAGAAAGTCACTCTGGAAAAGAGCATCTGCTAAATGCCTGAATTGCAAATTGAAGTGGGCGGGACTAGGGAGCACCACCTGGAATCTGCACTATATAATTGAAGTAGGAGGGACTAGGGAGCACCACCTGGAATCTGCACTATATAATTGAAGTAGGAGGGACTAGGGAGCACCACCTGGAATCTGCACTATATAATTGAAGTAGGAGGGACTAGGGAGCACCACCTGGAATCTGCACTATATAATTGAAGTAGGAGGGACTAGGGAGCACCACCTGGAATCTGCACTATATAATTGAAGTAGGAGGGACTAGGGAGCACCACCTGGAATCTGCACTAGAGGGAGAGAATTAAAGTGAGTGAAAGAGTGACTGGAGGTACACGCTGGGACAGAAGCAGTACTCACCCAGTGTGTGTGGAACGAACGTGCATGCGCGTGCACGTGTGTGTGTGTGTGTGTGTGTGTGTGTGTGTGTGTAATGGACTCACCAGTGGGCAGGTCGATGTGCTGCAGTTCATTCCGCACCATGCCCATGTTGTTGGGGGCAGAGGTAGCAAAGCTCAGGAAGCTGGTGAGACTCACCCATTCAATCCCCCTGAACACACACACACACACACACACACACACACACAGACACAGACACAGACACAGACACACACACACACACACACACACACACACACACACACTGAGTAATTCTTCCATCTACCACTGAATTCCACTAACTAAAATAGTTTAAAATGCTTAGCAAAATCAAGCCAAGAGAAAGTCAACATTCTGGGAGATGAGCCCAGTATGGGCGGCCAGCAAGCATAATGAGATGCTAAATATACGCATGATTAATTACTACAATTTCACCCACAAAAATGTAGATGAGATGCTAATTATCTGGACCTCCCTCCCTGTGGCTAGGCTGAGGCAGAGGCTGTTACACTGCATGATTTCAATACAGTGTCCCTTATTGCTTCCAGCCAAACAAAACATACGCTTATAGAATTTAACCCATTCTGGGCGGGAACCCCTTTTGGTGTTAGCATTATGCTATGCTTTAGCTATTGAAAAATAGCAGATCTACAAGCTCATAGCGCGCCACCGAGTGGCGCGCTACGAGCTTGTAGGTCTGCTATTTTTGAAAACTGTCAGGATGTAGAAGACATTTTTAGAATCTGATCTCAGGTCAAAATGGGTTAAGAGACAGTTTAGTCCGTATAGAAGTATACAAGCATGTTATCTTAACTGAGCTACTGTAGTTAACACAGGAACAGAGAAAAGGAAAAGATAAGGAAGGTGTGTGTGTGTGTGTGTGTGTGTGCGTGCGCACCGACTGCGTGCTTGCGTGCGCGTATGAATTATGTATGTGCTTGTGTAGTGCATCGTTTATGTCACAGTTTATGCTTGTGCGCCTTCGCCCTGGCGTGTATGCCTTCATGTGTTTATTTGTTGTTTATGGCTTCATTTGAGCAGCGTCTGTAGTGACATAAATCAACGAGTCAACAAATGGCAAAGCTCTAGACGAGCAAACTGAAGGGAATGGATACACATTAAGTGTAGGGTGTAACGATATAGTTACTGTATCGAAATATCCATTTCAATTTAAAAAAAATCGATATGTAAACAGCAAATATCGTATCGTATCGTTTGACTTTGTATCGTATCGTTTTGCAATGTAAATAATCTGTATCGAATCGTTTTGCAATGTAAATAATCTGTATCGAATCGTTTTGCAATGTAAATAATCTGTATCGAATCGTTTTGCAATGTAAATAATCTGTATCGAATCGTTTTGCAATGGAAATAATCTGTATCGAATCGTTTTGCAATGTAAATAATCTGTATCGAATCGTTTTGCAATGGAAATAATCTGTATCGAATCGTTTTGCAATGGAAATAATCAATGTTATCAATACTATCAGTACTTGTGTATTGTATTTAGCAATTTTAAGAAGAAAAAGGAAAAAGCAGGGGTTAATTACTTTTCCATTACAGAATCCATATAGCTACACTTGATCTATCGATAAATGTGTGAATTCTCTGTGTTCATGTCAAGGCGTGGGTTTGTCCATACTGTATGTGTTCAAATACAATGTCCATCTATTTGCCAGAGCATCACTGTGTTTCCCTTAAAAACCTGCACTATCCACAAGTTTCACACATATTTAATGTATTTGCTAAATAGTTACTGTATCGATCTCAAATCATTGAATGTTATCGTATCGCCATAATGAACCAAAGTTATCCATGTATCGTATCGTCAACCATGCATTGTGATACGTATCGTATCACTGTTAAGATGTATCGTTACACCCCTAGTTAAGTGCCAACACGGGGATGAGACAGGGAGCTCATGAAATAAGTAAAACAGTGACAGGCTCTGATGTTTAATATTGTATGCAGTGTGTAAGTGCACTAGATTCAGTGACAGCTAACAAGCAGCGTCCATGTGTTAAGTGACAGCTAACAAGCAGCATCACGAAAGGAGAGCGAATGACAAAGCTCTGCTTTCTGAAGGAAGCAAAGCCAAATCCAGGTCCGTGCATGAAGCATGGATTCTTTGAGTTGCAAATTATTACAGCCACCTCTGTCTGTCGGAGGAGAAACAAAAAAAACATCTCTTGGGAAATAAAGTAAAGATTGATGTGCCGCATAGTGTAGCAGCTGAACACCATGCACAATCAAACTGCTTCTGGTGGCGGGCAGGTTGGCTAAATTGTGCATGCGTGTTGGCATGGCAACACGTTATAATATCACCCCCCCCAACACACACCCACAGCCTAAAAGGGAGTCGTGACAACTCAAAATGTAATTCTCAAAAAATACACCGTTTATATATTTTTGCCAACAGGGGAATCTTTTTTGTGGCTTTCGCCTTTATTTTATATTTTTTTATGGAGGGATAGAGAGTAGGCTGACAGGAAATGGGGAGAGAGATGGGGGGGGGGGGATGACATGCAGTAAAGGCTGTCAGGATCGGGAGTCGAACCCGCGGCACACTGCCAGACTGGATTGCCAGCCAAGGTGCCTGGACCGCTGAGCCATGGCCCAGGCCCAACAGGGGAATCTTATACAACAGTAACAATAACAACACCTGTTGGATGAAAAATGGCATAATTATATCTGGCTGCATTAGAGCTGGTTATGAACCTTTGAAAGTTTGTGTTTATGGAGAGAAACTTAAACTCACTGGGGGGAAAGCCTGGTTCTGCTTGCGGGGACGGTGTTCCCTTCCCTCCCAATCGATCTCTTTAGTGGTAGTAATTAATTCAATGCTGCGGCCAATTAATCACGTTGATATAGTTTCACTGCTCGTTAAGAGAATAATAATTAATGAGGCGAGGCCTGCCCTTTTTGCTGGCGTTTTGACCCTGTCGTTGTACGGTGCTGTGGGGGGACTACCGCTCTTGACTTTAAGTCTCATCAGGGATGGCTGCCACTTAAACTGCAATTAACCTTCCCAGCAGTAGAGCAGCACATAGCAGGGGGACGGGGGTTGGTCTGCATGGTGAACTGAAACAAAAAGGTAAATGAATTACCCGCTCCCTCAATTACCAGCTCGATATATACTGACTCCATCATTATACTAGTCTCGCGTAGACGCCAGACAACTATTCCACAATCTCCGAATGCTATATAGAGTCTGGAACTACACCTCCTGAATGTTATATAGAGTCTGGAACTACAGCTCCCAAGAGCCGAGGAACGGAAGCTGTCTCTGCTGCTCAAATTGGAAAGATATTCAACCAGTCAGTGGCCCTGTGGTTAGAGTGTCCGCCCTGAAACTGGGGGGTCGGGGTTCGATCCCCGGCCGGGTCATACCAAAGACTGTAAAAATGGGACCCAATTCCTCCCTGCTTGGCACTCAGCATCAAATGGTTGGATTGGGGGGTCAAATCCACTAATCAAATGATTCCCGAGCGCGGCACGGCTGCAGCTCACCGCTCCTTGGCTGCGGCTCACTGCTCCAAGAGATGGGTCAAATGCGGAGAACAAATTTACACTGCGGTAACGTGTGTGACAAATCGTACGACTTTGACTTTGAATTACGACGCAGTACTCACTGAACTGTAGTGCCATTGGAAACACAACCGAGACGGGAGCATAGAGTCATACAGGTGGGAGATTCATGCTATTTGTGTGCGGATAGTTTAACACAGAAAAGAATCATGGAATTAGCACCGACATAACTAGTGGAAGTAGAAATAACGCCGAAAACGAACTAGCCGTCTTAGCGTCAACAATCGACATGCTGTTTTGCTTCGAGTTGGACTTGTTTTTGTGAGGGGATGCGTCACATCCGCGTTGACTTCGCCAGGAACTTCAGGAACTGGCTACCTCCCCTCAGGAAAGAGATCTCTGGACGTCAAACTAGAAATGGAGACGACCTGGACACCCCATCATGCAGAACTGAGAGATACAGAAAATCACCAATCCCATATATGTGGGGGACTTGAAAATGATAGTGGATTTTAGATTTGAGTTTTACACCATTTGGAAAATAATTCAGTGTTTGTAATGGCACCTCTGTCTTTTAAAACCTGTGATCATGCTGAAAGTTGAATAAACATTTTCCATGGCTTTATCGCTTACTCATGGAACGAGGTTCCGTTCTCCAGACTGTAGGATGGAAGCGTTTGAAAATTGCGAGAGGCAACAGTGTGGCCACGCGAGACATTCTCATTATACTGACTCCATCACCTACTGCTTCAACAGTGTGGCCACGCGAGACATCATCATTATACTGACTCCATCACCTACTGCTTCATCAACAGGCCACGCGAGACATCATCATTATACTGACTCCATCACCTACTGCTTCATCAACAGGCCACGTGAGACATCATCATTATACTGACTCCATCACCTACTGCTTCATCAACAGGCCACGCGAGACATCATTATACTGACTCCATCACCTACTGCTTCATCAACAGGCCATGTGAGACATCATCATTATACTGACTCCATCACCTACTGCTTCATCAACAGGCCACGCGAGACATCATCATTATACTGACTCCATCACCAACTGCTTCATCAACAGGCCACGCGAGATATCATCATTATACTGACTCCATCACCTACTGCTTCATCAACAGGCCACGCGAGTCATCATCATTATACTGACTCCATCACCTACTGCTTCATCAACAGGCCACAAGAGACATTATCATTATACTGACTCCATCACCTACTGCTTCATCAACAGGCCACGCGAGACATCATCACCATACTGACTCCATCACCTACTGCTTCATCAACAGGCCACGCGAGTCATCATCACCATACTGACTCCATCACCTACTGCTTCATCAACAGGCCACGCGAGACCTCATCATTATACTGACTCCATCACCTACTGCTTCATCAACAGGCCACGTGAGACATCATCATTATACTGACTCCATCACCAACTGCTTCATCAACAGGCCACGCGAGACATCATCACCATACTGACTCCATCACCTACTGCTTCATCAACAGGCCACGTGAGACATCATCATTATACTGACTCCATCACCTACTGCTTCATCAACAGGCCACGTGAGACGTCATCATTATACTGACTCCATCACCTTCTGCTTCATCAACAGGCCACGTGAGACATCATCATTATACTGACTCCATCACTTACTGCTTCATCAACAGGCCACGCGAGACATCATCATTATACTGACTCATTCACCTACTGCTTCATCAACAGGCCACGTGAGACGTCATCATTATACTGACTCCATCACCTTCTGCTTCATCAACAGGCCACGTGAGACATCATCATTATACTGACTCCATCACCTACTGCTTCAACAACAGGCCACGTGAGACATCATCATTATACTGACTCATTCACCTACTGCTTCATCAACAGGCCACGTGAGACATCATCATTAGACTGACTCCATCACCTACTGCTTCATCAACAGGCCACGTGAGACATCATCATTATACTGACTCCATCACCTACTGCTTCATCAACAGGCCACGTGAGACATCATCATTAGACTGACTCCATCACCTACTGCTTCATCAACAGGCCACGTGAGACATCATCATTATACTGACTCCATCACCTACTGCTTCATCAACAGGCCATGTGAGACATCATCATTATACTGACTCCATCACCTACTGCTTCATCAACAGGCCATGTGAGACATCATCATTATACTGACTCCATCACCTACTGCTTCATCAACAGGCCTTGAGACATCATCATTATACTGACTCCATCACCTACTGCTTCATCAACAGGCCATGTGAGACATCATCATTATACTGACTCCATCACCTACTGCTTCATCAACAGGCCACGTGAGACATTATCATTATACTGACTCCATCACCTACTGCTTCATCAACAGGCCTTGAGACATCATCATTATACTGACTCCATCACCTACTGCTTCATCAATACCAATATTAGCAGCAGATAGATAAAAGTAGATGTTTGTGAGAATTTTACCACGGAATTAAAAGGTTCCATGATAGAGGGTATGCGCGTGACATCATCATCAAACCCGGAAGTTATGCAGGAATGCCTACCAAGTGGCAAAAAACTACTTTCTGGCCTTGATAGCCCATATATCCAAACAGAAAATTCCTATCTGATTGCATTAAACAACGTTAAACAATGTTAAACTCACTTTGCATGTTGCTTTTCCACTCGCTTTGCCACTCGAAAGCATGCGCATACCCTCTGAGCTTCAACCTTTTCTTTATTTTTATTTTTATTCCATAGGGTCTAAGGCGTAGAAACAACCATTTTAAATGTGTATGTACTGCACTGTATGTAAGAATTGCTGTGTCATATTATTATTTAGTAATAAACAAAACATGTACACTTTGTTGTCACAAATGTCAGTCTTCTGATCTACTGTATGTCATTTTAAGGTTTAGTGACGGGTGGCAAACTCTAGGGGTTTTGCATACGCAGACTTTCAAAGAGTTTGAAGGCTTTGATCCCCTAATCTAGGACAGGGAAACTGCTGTGCTCCACACAGTAAAGACCTCAGTGGTCATTTAACTCTGAGAATGGAACCAAATGGACCAAACGGGTGCCATGTGTCCACTCTCTGAGTTAAATTAGCACTCAGGACCTTTACAGTACACCCACTGAACTATATAGCAGTGGTGGACAGTAACTTAGTGCATTTACTTTAAGTACTCCTACTTAAGTACAATTTTGAGGTATTTGTACTTTAATTGAGCATTTCCAATTTCCAGTACTTTTACTTCTACTCCACTACATCTCAGAGGCAAATATTGTACTTTTACTCCACTACATTTATTTGAAAACTTGAGTTACTAGTTACTTTGATTATTATTGCAAAACATACATTAACCCATTTTGACCTGAGATCAGATTCTAAAATGTCTTCTACATCCTGACAGTTTTCTGAAAAAGCTATGTTTCTATGTCAGTCGTTCTTTGATTTTCCAAAAATAGCAGACCTACAAGCTCGTAGCGCGCCACTCGGTGGCGCGCTATGAGCTTGTAGATCTGCTATTTTTCAATATTTAAAGCATAACAATGCTAACACCAAAAGGGGATCCCGCCCAGAATGGGTTAAACACTTAAGCCCTGTATACATTTCGGCCATTTGAAAATAGCCAGTCTACAGTACAAGCTCACAATGCGACACATTGTGAGCTTGTAGATCTTCTATTTTCTAAATATTTGTATACATTTGAAATCTTGAAATTGAAATCTCCATAGTGAGTAATTGCCACTGTTGGTACTTCTGAATCCGATATCAATACTTTTACGCAAAGTACATTTTGATTACCGGACCTTTAATTGTAACGGAGTAGTTCTAAAGTTACTTCATGACTCTGATGAAGACCGCAAGGTCGAAACGTTAGTCTTTTGTATACTTTAGCACCTAATAAAAGGCTCTAAATGTCTGTGCTGCTCCAGTCTATTCTCCTTCTGTAGTTCTAAAGTTACTTTGCAGTATTGATACTTTTACTTCAGTAAAACATGCGAGTACTATTTTTTTTTCTCCAGCACTGCTCTTACCTGACTTCACATGAGTGGACGCTCAGCTCCTTGTGGAGGAGACCACTGGTGAGGTTGTACACCAGCACGGAGCCGTTACTGGTCCCTGGGGAGAAGAGACACACGGAGAGAGAGAGAGAGAGAACCAGGGTTCATTTTGATTTCCTTTTAGTCATAGTCTGGCCTGACGTCGAAATTAAAAAAACACCTATGTTTCTGTGAAAATAGGATAGGAAGAGCATCCAAGGAGGCACTCTGTTCCAGTGAAGTGAAAAAGCCTTTATTGTAAGTTTTAAGGGACCCTGACGAAGGCTGATTGCCGAAACGCGTTTGTCCTCCCTTTTATGTAATGATCTTTGCCTTAAAACTTACAATAAAGGCTTTTTCACTTCACTGGAACAGAGTGCCTTGGATCCTCTTCTTTAATTTCATGATTAAACCTTGCCAACGAGCACCTGTATTCAGTTCAACATGATTAAACCTCGCCAACGAGCACCTGTATTCAGTTCAACATGATTAAACCTCGCCAACGAGCACCTGTATTCAGTTCAACATGATTAAACCTCGCCAACGAGCACCTGTATTCAGTTCAACATGATTAAACCTTGCCAACGAGCACCTGTATTCAGTTCAACATGATTTAACCTCGCCAACGAGCACCTGTATTCAGTTCAACATGATTAAACCTCGCCAACGAGCACCTGTATTCAGTTCAACATGATTAAACCTTGCCAACGAGCACCTGTATTCAGTTCAACAAACACAGGACCACAGCAGCGCTCCCTTCCTCTATTCAACCTTTCTGTACGGTGCTCAATATGTCATGTCAAGGACCGCAAAAAATATATGTAATTGGCCACCGACCCCCATCTGAAAATATGTTGTTCCAGGAACCCCTCAGAAGCAAAGATTTGAGTTAAAAACGTTCGCTCAAAGATTTGTGCCGCATTTTCACGATACAAAAAAAATAGCAGTCCTACAAGCTCATAGCGCGACACTCGGTGCCGCGCTATAGAGCACCGAAGTCCTGACGTCACTGCCCTCTACTTTCAGTAGAGGGCGTCAGTCCACAGGTTCATGTACTTTTTATTTGCATTGTAATCTCCATAGGGGGATTTTAGATCGCCTCATATAAGAACTGTGTTTGAAAAATAAACCGATCACCCCGGCCTTTTCACTCGTATGGATATGAAGCATCGACTGAAGGTGGAAATGTACAAATATACCCAAAGAGTAACAAAATAAGTGTTAGAAACGAGTCAAACAACCCAGAGACTACATTTCCGGGTATGCGGGGTGGCTGCATCTGTCCGTCGCACAACAGAAACTGAATGTTAATTACGTTTATATTTTTTTATTTTATTGATATTTAATGTTTCGTGGTTAGTACGAGTCGAGTCACCACCAGCTGAGCTTACGTCAACGAGGAATATCAGGAACGCAATGTTGACAGCTGGGCGTGACGTATATTAGCAGCAACATTGCCTTCATATGTAGTTTCAAGGCTTTTGCGGCCACATTAATTCCATTTTCTCCAGAAACTGGCTGTATCAAATATGAATGGAAATCATTAACGACGCACAGCCACTCCCCTGACAGAAAGGCGGGGGTGGTCGGTTTATTTTTCAAACAGTTCTTATATGAAGCGACCTAAAATCCCCCTATGGAGAATGCAAATAAAAAAATACATGAACCTGTGTGTTGGTGCCCTCTACTGAAAGTGACGTCAGACTTCGGTGCTCTATGAGCTTGTACATCTGCTACTTTTCAATAGCTAAAGTATAACATAATGCTTAAAACACCAAAAGGGGTTCCCGCCAAGAATGGGTTAATCATTTAGTTTTTTGCGTAATATTTTAGTCCTCTGAAAAGTCTAGTTTTAGTAGACTGAATATACAATTAAATCTACAGTTGATTTTGTCTACAAAGATGCATCTTGGCGGGCCTTGGTGGCGGCGTAACAGCTGATTTTACACTTGCATGGTGAAAATACCCGATGTACAAGCTCACAACATGTCGCAGTGTGCGTCACGTTGAGAGCTTGTAGATCGGCTATTTTCAGAGCGCAACACACTGCACGGCATTTTATTTTGAAGTTTCACTCTGAAACAGAAAGCTGTGTTTTTGAACCAATCAGAACGTCTCATCCCTCCAGGCTATGGGACGTAGCATGTATAGTATGCTCCAAATGAGTAAATAAATCATATAGTTGTCTAGAAAAATACGTACTTACCTTGCATATTTAGTCGTTTATATTCTATTACTTATAGCCATTGAGTTATCACAGATGTCTAGATATTGTAGGCTATTATTATACCACCTGTAATTCTCCAAAAAAAACTGTGCACCCCCCTCTCCCCCCCTGAGGGGAGAGCCAAAAATCGCCTATGATAACGCATTACGTTTTCGTTCAAGGGAAGTAATTAAAAATTGATTTTTATGGTATAAAAACACACAAAAAAATTAAAATGTTCCCATTGTTTTGGCATCCATTGTTAGGTATGCCCATATGACGACCACGGCAATGGTCTAAAAGTGTGAAAAACGTTATTTTTCATTCCACTAGGTCTTTAACCGTACAGTTAGAAAGCAGTGGCAGTGATGCAGCAGCCCCTCTCCAGAGGATCAGGTCCACAGCAGCCCCTCTCCAGAGGATCAGGTCCACAGCAGCCCCTCTCCAGAGGATCAGGTCCACAGCAGCCCCTCTCCAGAGGATCAGGTCCACAGCAGCCCCTCTCCAGAGGATCAGGTCCACAGCAGCCCCTCTCCAGAGGATCAGGTCGACAGCAGCCCCTCTCCAGAGGATCAGGTCCACAGCAGCCCCTCTCCAGAGGATCAGGTCGACAGCAGCCCCTCTCCAGAGGATCAGGTCGACAGCAGCCCCTCTCCAGAGGATCAGGTCGACAGCAGCCCCTCTCCAGAGGATCAGGTCGTGATGCAGCAGCCCCTCTCCAGAGGATCAGGTCGACAGCAGCCCCTCTCCAGAGGATCAGGTCGACAGCAGCCCCTCTCCAGAGGATCAGGTCGTGATGCAGCAGCCCCTCTCCAGAGGATCAGGTCGACAGCAGCCCCTCTCCAGAGGATCAGGTCGTGATGCAGCAGCCCCTCTCCAGAGGATCAGGTCGACAGCAGCCCCTCTCCAGAGGATCAGGTCGACAGCAGCCCCTCTCCAGAGGATCAGGTCGACAGCAGCCCCTCTCCAGAGGATCAGGTCGTGATGCAGCAGCCCCTCTCCAGAGGATCAGGTCGACAGCAGCCCCTCTCCAGAGGATCAGGTCGACAGCAGCCCCTCTCCAGAGGATCAGGTCGACAGCGCTGTCAGTGTCCTTTGTCTCAATATACAGCAGTTGGAGGCAACGTGCCAACACCGCCTGTCACTAAGCAGCACCCATAGGACTCTCACAGCTCTGGAACATTACTCTGCCACGGGCGGAAATATCACCCACGCCACCAAATAAATGTACCTGTGATTAAATGGAAACCTCCTTGCGACCAGGTGTTGCGGTGCACGACAGACAGCAACCTCTCTGGGCAGGTTTGATGAGGCGAGGACATTTTTGGCAATCTGTTAAGTGTTTTGAATGTTGTCCATTTCTATACAATCTGAGAACCCATTGTCAAAAATTAAGTGTTTTGAATGTTGTCCATTTCTATACAATTTGAGAACCCATCGTCAAAAAATAAAGGAAAAAAAACAGCACCCTCTTTTCCTTTGAATGTGTCTGTGTCGAGAGACTAATTACTACGAGCCGTCACTGTGGAATGGTCCCAATTATTGTCCCTCTTTTATGATCTGAGGCAATAAAACCAATTTATTTACCACAGTAATTACTAATCAGCGATTTCAAGCATGAATACTGCTGAAAAGACTGATTTAACCCATTTTGGGCGGGAACCCTTTTGGTGTTAGCATTATGTTATGCTTTAGCTATTGAAAAATAGCAGATCTACAAGCTCATAGCGCGCCACCGAGTGGCGCGCTACGAGCTTGTAGGTCTGCTATTTTTGAAAAATCGAAGAACCACTGACATATAAACATAGCTTTTTCAGAAAACTGTCAGGATGTAGAAGACATTTTTAGAATCTGATCTCAGGTCAAAATGGGTTAATTAAAATGTGTTTCATGCTGAAAAAACTACAAAAACAAACAGCAAAGATGCGTTCTGGATCCTAAGCAGTAGGGTAAAGTAACTAAGTACATTTACTTAAGTACTGTACTTAATTACCATTTGTACTTTACTTGAGTTTTTCCAATTTAAATTACTTTGAGTTCTACTCAACTACATCTCAGAGGCAGATATAGTACTTTTACTGCACTATATTTATTTGAAAACTTTAGTTACTAGTTACTGTAGATTTGTACATTATGACCATTTGAAAATAGCCGATCGCATCACGACGCCTTGTGAGCTTGTAGATCTGTTATTTTCAAACGATTTTTAATTATACATTTGAAACCTTGAAACGGGACACTCTGCACAATGAGTACTTTTTTACTTTTGGTACTTTTAAGTACATTTTGATGCCAATACCTTTTGTACTTTTACTCAAGTACATTTTGAATTCCGGACATCAACTTGTAACGGAGTATTTCTACTGTACATTGCAGTAGTAATACTTTTACTTAACCCATTTAGGCCTGACGTCGAAATAAAAAAAACGTTCGCTCTGAAAGAATATATTTTCACGATTTTTCAAAAATATCAGACCTACATGCTCGTAGCGTGCCACTCGGTGGCGCGCTATGAGCTTGTAGATCTGATATTTTTCAATAGCTAAAGTATAACATAATGCTTAGTTAAAACACCAAAAGGGGTTCCCGTTCAGAATGGGTTAAAGGACCACTTCACCACTTTTCGACTTATGTTCATATACATAATTGGTCCTCACTAATGTTCATGAGTGAGGCGCAACGGGGACAGTAGGCTCTATAATTAGCTTACGTGATGTTCGGACGGCAAAAAGGGGGCATCTCAGTCAACACAGCTTGGAACCGGAGACAAGACCACATGCAGACAAAACATCTGGACTGCATAGTGCATAGTATGTGTAGAACAGGCATCCGACTGTGTGTGTGCGCGTGCGTGCGTGCGTGCGTGCGTGCGTGCGTGCGTGCGTGCGTGCGTGCGCGTCTGTCTTGGCATATGTTTGTTGTGTTGTTTTCTTCCCCTTTCATTCACCATTTGGCAGGTAGTCAGAGATGGTGTAGCGGGGGTGGTTTGCTGGGGGTGATGACTGAATCCACAGGCATCTGTCCTGCTGTGTTCTTTGTTTGAGGAGAGCAGTGGGTGGGATTGTTGAAAAAGAGAAAGAAAAAAGAAACTGATGCTCATTTTCTTCCTGCTTTCTCTTAAGCACCTGCCTGGTTTTATACTTCCGACGTACAGGTGGTGTCACTGCTTTGCATTGATTGCATGAATGTTCAGGATATGATACTTGAGATGCAGTACAGTGGTCTATAGATACAGTACAGTGGTCTATAGATACAGTACAGTGGTCTATAGATGCAGTACAGTGGTCTATAGATACAGTACAGTGGTCTATAGATACAGTACAGTGGTCTATAGATACAGTACAGTGGTCTATAGATACGGTACAGTGGTCTATAGATACAGTACAGTGGTCTATAGATACAGTACAGTGGTCTATAGATACGGTACAGTGGTCTATAGATACGGTACAGTGGTCTATAGATACAGTACAGTGGTCTATAGATACGGTACAGTGGTCTATAGATACAGTACAGTGGTCTATAGATACGGTACAGTGGTCTATAGATACGGTACAGTGGTCTATAGATACAGTACAGTGGTCTATAGATACAGTACAGTGGTCTATAGATACAGTACAGTGGTCTATAGATACAGTACAGTGGTCTATAGATACGGTACAGTGGTCTATAGATACAGTACAGTGGTCTATAGATACAGTACAGTGGTCTATAGATACAGTACAGTGGTCTATAGATACAGTACAGTGGTCTATAGATACAGTACAGTGGTCTATAGATACAGTACAGTGGTCTATAGATACAGTACAGTGGTCTATAGATACGGTACAGTGGTCTATAGATACAGTACAGTGGTCTAAAGATACAGTACAGTGGTCTATAGATACAGTACAGTGGTCTATAGATACAGTACAGTGGTCTAAAGATACAGTACAGTGGTCTATAGATACAGTACAGTGGTCTATAGATGCGGTACAGTGGTCTATAGATGCGGTACAGTGGTCTATAGATGCGGTACAGTGGTCTATAGATACGGTACAGTGGTCTATAGATACAGTACAGTGGTCTATAGATACAGTACAGTGGTCTATAGATACAGTACAGTGGTCTATAGATACAGTACAGTGGTCTATAGATACAGCACAGTGGTCTATAGATACAGCACAGTGGTCTATAGATACAGTACAGTGGTCTATAGATACAGTACAGTGGTCTATAGATACAGTACAGTGGTCTATAGATACGGTACAGTGGTCTATAGATACAGTACAGTGGTCTATAGATACAGTACAGTGGTCTATAGATACAGTACAGTGGTCTATAGATACAGTACAGTGGTATATAGATAGTGGTCTATAGATACAGTGGTCTATAGATACAGTACAGTGGTCTATAGATACAGTGGTCTATAGATACGGTACAGTGGTCTATAGATACAGTACAGTGGTCTATAGATACAGTACAGTGGTCTATAGATACAGCACAGTGGTCTATAGATACAGCACAGTGGTCTATAGATACAGCACAGTGGTCTATAGATACAGTACAGTGGTCTATAGATGCAGTACAGTGGTCTATAGATACGGTACAGTGGTCTATAGATACGGTACAGTGGTCTATAGATGCAGTACAGTGGTCTATAGATACAGTACAGTGGTCTATAGATGCAGTACAGTGGTCTATAGATACGGTACAGTGGTCTATAGATACGGTACAGTGGTCTATAGATGCAGTACAGTGGTCTATAGATACAGTACAGTGGTCTATAGATACGGTACAGTGGTCTATAGATACAGTACAGTGGTCTATAGATACAGTACAGTGGTCTATAGATACAGTACAGTGGTCTATAGATACGGTACAGTGGTCTATAGATACGGTACAGTGGTCTATAGATACAGTACAGTGGTCTATAGATACAGCACAGTGGTCTATAGATACAGTACAGTGGTCTATAGATACAGTACAGTGGTCTATAGATACAGTACAGTGGTCTATAGATACAGTACAGTGGTCTATAGATACAGTGGTCTATAGATACGGTACAGTGGTCTATAGATACAGTACAGTGGTCTATAGATACAGTACAGTGGTCTATAGATACGGTACAGTGGTCTATAGATACAGTACAGTGGTCTATAGATACAGTACAGTGGTCTATAGATACTGTACAGTGGTCTATAGATACAGTACAGTGGTCTATAGATACAGTGGTCTATAGATACTGTACAGTGGTCTATAGATACAGTGGTCTATAGATACGGTACAGTGGTCTATAGATACAGTACAGTGGTCTATATATACGGTACAGTGGTCTATAGATACAGTGGTCTATAGATACGGTACAGTGGTCTATAGATACAGTGGTCTATAGATACAGTACAGTGGTCTATAGATACAGTGGTCTATAGATACAGTACAGTGGTCTATAGATACAGTACAGTGGTCTATAGATGCAGTACAGTGGTCTATAGATACAGTACAGTGGTCTATAGATACAGTGGTCTATAGATACAGTACAGTGGTCTATAGATACAGTACAGTGGTCTATAGATACAGTACAGTGGTCTATAGATACAGTACAGTGGTCTATAGATACAGTGGTCTATAGATACAGTACAGTGGTCTATAGATACAGTACAGTGGTCTATAGATACAGTACAGTGGTCTATAGATACAGTGGTCTATAGATACGGTACAGTGGTCTATAGATACAGTACAGTGGTCTATAGATACAGTACAGTGGTCTATAGATGCAGTACAGTGGTCTATAGATACAGTACAGTGGTCTATAGATGCAGTACAGTGGTCTATAGATACAGTACAGTGGTCTATAGATACAGTACAGTGGTCTATAGATGCAGTACAGTGGTCTATAGATACAGTACAGTGGTCTATAGATACAGTACAGTGGTCTATAGATACAGTACAGTGGTCTATAGATACAGTACAGTGGTCTATAGATACAGTACAGTGGTCTATAGATGCAGTACAGTGGTCTATAGATACAGTACAGTGGTCTATAGATACAGTACAGTGGTCTATAGATACAGTACAGTGGTCTATAGATACAGTACAGTGGTCTATAGATACAGTACAGTGGTCTATAGATACAGTACAGTGGTCTATAGATACAGTACAGTGGTCTATAGATACAGTACAGTGGTCTATAGATACAGTACAGTGGTCTATAGATACAGTACAGTGGTCTATAGATGCAGTACAGTGGTCTATAGATACAGTACAGTGGTCTATAGATACAGTACAGTGGTCTATAGATGCAGTACAGTGGTCTATAGATGCAGTACAGTGGTCTATAGATACAGTACAGTGGTCTATAGATGCAGTACAGTGGTCTATAGATACAGTACAGTGGTCTATAGATACAGTACAGTGGTCTATAGATACGGTACAGTGGTCTATAGATACGGTACAGTGGTCTATAGATACAGTACAGTGGTCTATAGATACAGTACAGTGGTCTATAGATACGGTACAGTGGTCTATAGATGCAGTACAGTGGTCTATAGATGCAGTACAGTGGTCTATAGATGCAGTACAGTGGTCTATAGATACTGTACAGTGGTCTATAGATACGGTACAGTGGTCTATAGATACAGTACAGTGGTCTATAGATACAGTACAGTGGTCTATAGATACGGTACAGTGGTCTATAGATACGGTACAGTGGTCTATAGATACGGTACAGTGGTCTATAGATACAGTACAGTGGTCTATAGATACAGTGCAGTGGTCTATAGATACGGTACAGTGGTCTATAGATACGGTACAGTGGTCTATAGATACAGTACAGTGGTCTATAGATACAGTACAGTGGTCTATAGATACAGTGGTCTATAGATACAGTACAGTGGTCTATAGATGCAGTACAGTGGTCTATAGATGCGGTACAGTGGTCTATAGATACGGTACAGTGGTCTATAGATGCAGTACAGTGGTCTATAGATACGGTACAGTGGTCTATAGATACAGTGGTCTATAGATACAGTGGTCTATAGATACAGTACAGTGGTCTATAGATACAGTGGTCTATAGATACGGTACAGTGGTCTATAGATACAGTGGTCTATAGATACGGTACAGTGGTCTAAAGATACAGTACAGTGGTCTATAGATACGGTACAGTGGTCTATAGATACGGTACAGTGGTCTATAGATACAGTGGTCTATAGATACAGTGGTCTATAGATACAGTACAGTGGTCTATAGATGCAGTACAGTGGTCTATAGATACAGTACAGTGGTCTATAGATACAGTACAGTGGTCTATAGATACAGTACAGTGGTCTATAGATACGGTACAGTGGTCTAAAGATACAGTACAGTGGTCTATAGATACAGTACAGTGGTCTAAAGATACAGTACAGTGGTCTATAGATACGGTACAGTGGTCTATAGATGCAGTACAGTGGTCTATAGATACAGTGGTCTATAGATACAGTGGTCTATAGATACAGTACAGTGGTCTATAGATACAGTGGTCTATAGATACAGTGGTCTATAGATACAGTGGTCTATAGATACAGTGGTCTATAGATACAGTACAGTGGTCTATAGATACAGTACAGTGGTCTATAGATACAGTACAGTGGTCTATAGATACGGTACAGTGGTCTATAGATACAGTACAGTGGTCTATAGATACAGTACAGTGGTCTATAGATGCAGTACAGTGGTCTATAGATACAGTACAGTGGTCTATAGATGCAGTACAGTGGTATATAGATACAGCACAGTGGTCTATAGATACAGTACAGTGGTCTATAGATACGGTACAGAGGCATGGACCCCTCCTGGGGCCTCTACTCAACGTTTCCTGGTCATTTTGTGTTGTTTCTGAGTCAAGATGTGTTTGAATCTTCCATCCATCCAAATGATACAGAAATATGTGGCCATTTGACTCTCTATGTTGTTTACTTCAAGACTCATGGTATTTCTATTATCTCCATCTTATCGTTTCTTTTTAGGGATAGGTGTAAGAAAGGGTTAAAATTAGAGATGTCCCGATACTGTATCGGTATCGGAAAAGTATCGGTATCAGCGCTTATTTGTCATATCGGGTCATATCGGTATCGGTGAATATGCCAGTCTAACCACCGCTCCAATACAGGGGTAAGGGGTTGACACTATATAGCATATAGTGCACCTTTCGTTCATTTTGGACCCCTCAATCACACTGAACTATGCTTTTTGTGTCCATATCAAAAAATAGTTCCATGTGATAGAGGGGTCAAAGTTGAACAAAAGTTGCGCTAATATGTGGATTCATTTAATTTTAATGCGTGGCCCCAGAGCCCCCCACAAAATGACCGTAACTATTTAATATTCACCAAAACCAGAGCAGAACTCCCACCACGGGACTCGGGAAATCAATTAATACAGTTGTAACAACTATATTAAATGGCAAGTATTTCATACAACTTAGTTAAAAAATTGTGAACTATCCCTTTAAGGAACGCAGATGTTTAACAGTAACTTAACTCCTTGAGAGTGTAACATGAAACCAAATGGACCCATAAGGGTCCATTTGGTTTAATTTTACACTCGAGAGTTAAAAATCTATTAGGGTCCATTTGGTTTCATTTTACACTCTCAAGTGTTAACAATATATAGGCCTAAGGGTCGGGCTGGGCCGTGGCTCAGCAGTCCAGGCATCCAGTCTGGCAGTGTGCCGCGGGTCTCGAACCCAATGGGCTTTACTGCATGTCGACTCCCCCCCCCCCATCTCTCTCCCCATTTCCTGTCAGCCTACTTACTGTCTATCCCTCCAAACAAAATCTATAAAAATCTATAAGGGTCCATTTGGTTACCAACTTTCCATCATTTAGCTGGGGACCACCTGGAACCCCCTCAAGGACCAACTGGTTTACAGTGATGCTGCAAACTGAACAGCAGCATTATGGCATTGTGTCCTACCCCTACCCTTCTCTCTATTTAAAAAGCACATTTGCCTGATGTGCCTTTTCATTTTCTGCTCTTGTAATCTGTACAGCCATCTGACATTATAAAGGAGAGCTAAACTGCACTACATTATCCCTGTGATGAATATTCAATCACTGAATACAATCAGTGTGTAACGATTACCTTTCTGCCCAGATTTGCCGCGGTGACCTGACAAATCGCTGAGCTCAAATTTACCAGCTCTCTGAAGCATGATGAACTGAAGCCAAATACATTGTAGCAGACAGACAAAGACATTTTGTTTCAGACTTGCTGGCGGTACAGAAAACAGTCAATATAATATTTGGCAGACAACCCAAGCGTCCAAATGATTCTGGATATCCGGCAACTGCAGGTCGTACGACCCGCTTGCCATGGCGTCTGTCTTCCTATCTGAAGATTCGTTTTTAGATTAGTTTTTTTTTCTTTTTTAAGTCCTTGCTTGTTGCTACTCTAAACAAACAAAGTGTTGACAATGCCGTATTCTGTGAACCCATACAATGCAGAACAAGGGTGAATTTTCACTGCTCTATTGAACTGATTAAGATGAACACTGTTCTCTCTCTGTCCATCCATAAGGAGCGTGTGTGTGTGTGTGTGTGTGTGTGTGTGTGTGTGTGTGTGTGTGGGATGCCAAAAAAAGCAGCCAAACGGCTTGCGAAATTCTGTGCAATCTCTTCCACTATCGGTAGCCGCCAGCGAAGACGCTGTTACTTGTACCCCCGAAGGGTGTGTGGGTATTTGTCCGGGATTTGCTGATTGCACTCTGTACAGCACCTTGTAAATATGTGTGTCCTTGTATTGTATCTCTTATGTGGACATAAATAAATGATTAAAGTGTGTGTGTGTGTGTGTGTGTGTGTGTGTGTGTGTGTGTGTGTGTGTGTGTGTGTGTGTGTGTGTGTGTGTGTGTGTGTGTGTGTGTGTGTGTGTGTGTATGTGTGTGTGTGTGTGTGTGTGTGCGCGCGCATGTGTGTTGCTGTGTTCTAATGTGGGGCTGTAATCTGTAATGGAGATGACATGTGTGTGTGTGTGTGCTGACATGCCCCACACACAGATTACAACAATTCCGACAGGGAATCCAGACAATTGCACCCATGGGTGTGCTACGGTCTAAAGACATCAATTTCAACCCCCAGTGCTTTCACGGTGTCAAGTCAACGCAGAGCTCATCCCTGCTTTACGTGCAGGTGTCGTGTATGGAGACCCATGGAGACCCGAGATCGGATTCTACAAATGTCTTCGAAATTGTGACAGTTTTCTTAAAATCTATAGGTTACGAAGGTAACCCTGGTTAATTAAATAAACAAGCGAGGAAGCTCGCTATGAAGATTGCGTCTTCTGACGTGATCACAGAAGCATTCTAATACACTCACAGGCAATCCATTGGCTGGGTCTGGGACTAAGGTGCACCTTGACCACCCCCCCAGGTAAAGGTGATAAAGGTGCCAATAAACCAATTAGTCCCCACTTCAAACATGTGGAACCTTCTCATGAGGCATTGCCTACAAGAAGGGCGTTTTGGCGAGCTTCCTCGCTTGTTTATTTAATTAACCAGGGTTACCTTCGTAACCTATAGTTAATTTAAACTAAACTGCACGAGGAAGCTCGCTATGAAGACCCGATACACTCCCTTCTTGCCACCACAAAGTCTAGACTCACGGGTCCCGACCTCTGCCTGTAGGGTGACGGGAGCGAAAAACCACCCGGCTCAAAAAGCCGGCGGAAAAAGGAAGGAACCTCGGACCCAGGGCCACTCCACTCAGAGGCCCGACAGATCCAAACCTTACTTTGAAGCCACGCTGAGGACAGCATGCGCCACTGGCGCAGCCGTCACATCCAATCTGTAAAAATTGGCAAACGTCGAGGAGGATGCCCAGCTCGCAGCCGTACACACCTCCTGGATAGACACTCCCCTGGAGAGAGCCCAGGACGTCGCCATACCCCTCGTGGAGTGCGCCTTCACCCTTATGGGAGGCTGCAAACCCCTGGCCGAGTAAGATCGTTCTATGGCTTCCACTATCCATTGTGAGATCCTCACCTTGGATACTGCCTTCCCCAAGGTCTTGGGGGCCCAGGACACAAACAACTGAGTTGTCTTCCTGTGTGCCGCCGTCCTGTCCATGTAAGTTCGTAAAACCCGTACAGGGCACAGAGTATGCCTCCTCTCATCCTCTGCCGAGGAAAAAGGAGGAGGACAGAATTCCACCAGGTCCACCGGTATACAGGTGGTCAACTGGTTCTTAGGCACAAAAGCCGGGTTGGTCGTAATGACCACCCTCGTCCTGTCCACGGAAAAACGTGTGCACTCCTCGCTCACTGAAAAAGCGTGAATGTCACCGACCCGTTTAGCAGTCACCAACGCCAGCAGTAGCGCCGTTTTCAACGACAAAAACTGCAGCCCCACTGACGCCAATGGCTCGAATGGCGGTCGAGACAAGGAGTCCAAAACCAGCGCGAGGTCCCACGAAGGAACCATAGACTTCGGTACCTGGAGGAGGCGCATCGCACCAGCCATATACCGACGCACTAGAGGGTGCACCCAGACAGTGCCATTCCCGAATCCAACATGGCAGGCCGAAATAGCCGCCAGGTAGACCTTCAGGGAGTTGTAAGACAGGCCCTTGTCCATCAGACTCTGAAGGAAAGACAGAATCACTTTCACAGATGCCTGAAAAGGCACCGCCTGCGTCTGTAGACACCATTTCTCAAACGCACGCCACCTCCCGTCGTAGGCCTCCCTGGTTGACCGAGCTCTCGCACTCTGTATAGTGTCGATGACACTCTGCGGCAGGCCTTCCGCGTCAAGGTTCATCCTCTCACGGGCCAAGCCCATAGATCCAGGTCTTCCGGCCGTGGATGGAAGATTTCCCCCTTCGCTTGCGTCAGCAGATCCCTGCGCAGCGGGAGCTGCCACGGATGGTCGTAGAGGAGAGGTGATATCTCCGACCTCCAAGAGCCCCACCCTGGAGCTATCAGTATTACCGCTAGGCCCTGGGTTCTCACTCTCTCCAGGACTGGAGATATCAGGGAAATGGGAGGGAACGCGTACAGCAGACTTCCGGGCCAGACGTGCGCTAGCGCGTCTAGGCCCAGAGACTCCTGTCCCGCTATGGAGAAGAACTCCGGGCATTTCGCGTTCTCCCCCGAGGCGAACAGGTCCACTTGTGGTCGGCCGAACCTGTCCCAGAGCTGAGCTGCCACCGCGTCGTGTAGGGACCAGTCCGCATAGTGGCACCTCCCTCTGGACAGAAGATCCGCTCCCCTGTTCAGTATCCCCGGGACGTGGGAGGCTCTGATTGACCTCAAATGTGTGTCGCACCACAGAGTCAGGTCTTGTGCTAGTGCATGCAGCAGGCGGGATCGCAGTCCCCCTTGCTTGTTGACGTAGCACATGGTCGTCGTATTGTCCGTCCTGACCAGGACGTGACAATCCTTGATGAGGGGTTCGAAGTGTCGTACGGCTAACCATACTGCCATCAGCTCTAGATAGTTGATGTGGGCGGTCCTCAGTTCGTCGCCCCACACTCCCCTGGCAGTTCTGCCCTCGTGGGTGGCGCCCCACCCAGTCATACTGGCATCCGTAGTGATGATCTTCCTCGACACGACCAGACCCATGGACACTCCTTCGGAAAGAAATGACCTGTCTCTCCATGGATGCAGCGCCGATATACACTCCGTTTGGACTGTAACCAGGCGATGACGGCGATCGTTGGGCACCCTGAGTGAGAGCATCCACCTCTGAAAAGGTCTCATGTACAGTCTGCCTAACCGTAACACGGTTATAGCGGAAGCCATGAGTCCCGCCATTTTCTGGCACGTACGAAAAGGGACCCTGCGTCCCACCTGGAACGAGCTCGCGCACTTCAGAACGGAAGTCATTCTGTCCTGTGACAGCCGAGCCGTGAGGGAGACAGAGTTCAGTGTTAAACCTATGAAGTCTGTTGACCTCGCTGGTATGAGCACGCTCTTTTCGTAGTTCAGACTGAAACCCAGAGACTGCAGGTGACTCACTACCCAGCTGGTGTGGAGTCGTGCCTCGCTTTCCGACTGCGCAAGCAGGAGCCAGTCGTCGATATAGCTCGCTATGCGAACTCCCCGTTGTCTCAAAGGGGCTATGGCCGCTTGAGTACACTTCACAAACACTCGGGGGCTCAAGGACATCCCGAAAGGGAGAACTAGGTATTCGTAAACCCGTCCTCCGAACCCGAACCGCAGGAACTTCCTGTGCGGCGGGTAAATCGGGACATGAAAATAGGCGTCCTTGAGGTCCACTGACGTGAACCAATCCCCTTTGCGTATCATGCGTAACAGTGCCGCATTTGTCAGCATCTTGAAACGAAAATCCTTCAGATATCGGTTGAGGGCTCGGAGGTCCAGAATAGGACGCATCCCCCCCCCCTTTTTCTTTACCAGAAAATACCGACTGTAGAAACCGTTTAGGCTCTGATCTGGAGGTACTTCCTGAATGGCATTCTTGGCCAGCAGGGAAATTATTTCGTTTCGCAAAATGACGGCTGCCTGTCCGCTTGCCTGAGAGAATATTATCTTCTCGAATGTGGGTGGTTCTGCGGAGAACTGCAGCTTGTAGCCTTTTCTCACGGTGTCCACCACCCAGGTGTGTGCGCCGCACTCTATCCATTTTGAAACGCACCGCGTCAGAGGATTTATTGTCAGCCCTACTCTTTTTTGAGTTAGAGTGGGTGCCTCCCGCGGCAGGCATTGTGTTACCTTGGTTAACACTGGCACCATGTTCAGCCGTGGTAAAACGGCGCCCCCTAGCGACGGGGCCATCAAACTGGCATGGTGCTTGTGCCTTTTTGCAGCGCTCTGATGCGCTGTCAAAATATCTGCGTTTCGTCCCACTGCCGCGGGTCGTTTCATTGACCTGCGTGGCAGTGGGCTCATACCCCGTGTGTTCTGGCAAGGATTCAAACATTTTGTTCCACACAACATTTTTATTTGAATCAGGGAGGGGGACAGGGGAGGTACAGTATGCAACGACATCTTTTTCGCAAAAATCGGTGCAACAACGCTCACTCTGTCCGGTGCTCTCTGCGCTAGTGGCGTAAAGCCCGAGGCTACTACGCCGCCAGCGTAAGCTCTTCCCAGAACGTGGGGGCGGAGGGAGACGGATTCCATCAACGTCTCCCCGAGGCTCGGCGCAATGTCACTTACGCTGCTGCTTGTTGTTGTTGTGCGTGTGGCGTTGACGCTTCCGTCCCGCCGCCGCGGAAGGAGGCTGACCGTGAGGCCCGGTGTCCTTCTTGCGATCCTGCTGTGACTGCTGTCGGTGTTGCCACTGGCCTCCCGAAGCAGAGGGGGCTCTGGCAGCCGCTGGAGCCTTGAAAGGAGGCCTGGAGCCGCGCTCTCTCTCGTTGTCCCTCCGGTTCATAGAGCGGCCGTACGAGGATCTATTTCTTTTGTTACCTGGCGGAGGCTTTTTCTCCGTCGGCATGAAAGCCTGCGCCGCCTGCTTCTTTTTCTCTCTATCTTCGTGCCTGGCCGTGAGATCGGCCACCGTGCCAGAGAAAAGATTATCTTGCAGGATGGGTTGGTCCAGGAGAGAGGCTCTCTCTTTGGTCTCGGAGTGGTTTAGCCATCTAGCCCGTTCTAGTACCACTAGAGTAGCCATTGCTTTTCCCGTCATCTCCGTGTTGTACCTTGTCAGCGCGAGCGCCTCTTTATGGAGCCTCCGTAGCTCGTAGAGCTGCTCCAGATTCAATGCCTCTCCCGATGTTTTGAAGATGTGGGAGACAGAGCCCTGGAGTAGTGTGATGGCGTTGATGGCTTTCACGGAGCCCGTAAGCGTCGCGTATGCCTTCTTCACCATTGTGGACATGTCGTTTTCCTGTGTGAGAGCGAATTTCGGCTCTTTTGGCGGGGCGACTTCGGGGACATGTAGGAGATGAGAAGCCAGGAATCTGTCCATCTCGGGCAGAGATTCCAGACCCACTTTCTTCATGGCGACACAATCAAGCTCTTTCTTATGTGTGGGTAGGAAGGAGTGGGTGTATGGGTGCTCCCAGGATTCACCGAGCGCCCCCGTGAAACCCTTAGCCAAGGGTAGGATCTGTTTGGCTCGGGGAGCGTCCGGATCCTTACCGAAATCATCCCAGGCCGTGTCCGTCGCAGCCGCCGCCGGAGTAGCTTCAGCTGGCCACGTTAGACCGCTGCGTTCAGTAGCCCTCTTGAAGACATCAATCAGCTCTGACTTGTCCATCTCGAGGACGACTCGGGACCGAGCAGGGGCTCGGTTCTGAACATCGGTCTGGGGTGCCGTGTCAGGCACCGCCGTGCTCTGTGGCTCGGTTACATCCGGAGCTGTTGTAGCCAGAGCCTCAGTCTGAGGCTGCATTCCTGCGATGAGAGTGGCTCTGAGGCGTCCCTCAGACTCCGATTCTGACTCACTCTCAGAAGAGCCCTCAGAGTAGGAAGAAGAGGAGCTACCGCTGGAGCTCTGGCTCTGATCTCCCTCCGAGGACTGTTCTTCATCGCCGGCGTGTTGCTCGACGGGGGAAGGACGATCTGTGCGCCTCGTACGTTGGCGAGGCGGGGAGTGCGGGATTTCGGCAGCCGCTGGAGCCGTAACCTCGTCAGCCAGAGCTTTCCTAGCTGCTTGTTTGGCTTTCTTAACCGCCCGCTTCGCGCGGGAAGTAGACGGTAGGTCGGCATAATCACCCTCAGAGTAACGAGCGGGGTCCAATGCGTCCCGTCTCTCCTCCGCCAATTGATCGGCCACCTCTCGGTCGTCTGCCGGTTCTGGTTGTCGGATGGCTCCGTCGAAGAACTGCTTAGCACGCACTAGCCTGCGGGTTATGATGCGTGCGTCGACGCCGTCACACAGGGAGCAGGCACCCGGGTTATGAACGGCGTCGAAAGCGTGCTGCAGGCCCAAACAACGGACACAGTCCTCGTGTTTGTCCTCGCCGGCCATCCAGTTGGAGCATGTCTCACAGTGCTTCTGCAGCACCGCGGGCTTATCGTTAGCCTTGCGACGTTGGTTTCTGCTCTTCCCCGACATCACTGCTTTGGCGTTCTGCAGGCCGTTAGCAGGAGTAGTACAAGGGGAGGGTAGCTTAGCGGGATGCTAACAATAGCTAACACCGGGCGTCCTTTTGCAGGAACCACGCTAAGTTGTTATTAGCTTAGCTTCAGCAGGCTTGTGGCTAGTCAGGGCCGTGTGCTGGCCGTCCAACTAGTAGCCAGCGTAGCTGTAGCTAGTAGCTAGCCTAGCTGTCACTAGAATATAGTGTAGCTGTAGCTGCTAGATTTTTAATCAGGGCCGTTTGCTGGCCGTCCGATTAACAATAGAATTTTATAGTGCAAGGAAATTCTTAACCCCAAAGTCATGAACTCACCAGTGGTGCAGTTTGTGGAACCAGAATTCGCTCCTGTCCTAGTAAACTCAAACACACTGAAATCAAGACTTTGTAGCAATGCATGTGATCTTCATGAGAAGTTACACAGAAGTGGGGACTAATTGGTTTATTGGCACCTTTATCACCTTTACCTGGGGGGGTGGTCAAGGTGCACCTTAGTCCCAGACCCAGCCAATGGATTGCCTGTGAGTGTATTAGAATGCTTCTGTGATCACGTCAGAAGACGCAATCTTCATAGCGAGCTTCCTCGTGCAGTTTAGTTTAAATTAACCTATGTTTCTATCAGTCAGTGGTTCTCAAACAATTTCATGTCAAGGACCCCCAGAATTATCTGTATTCGGCTGCCGACCCCCAACTGAAAATATGTTGTCCCCCCCCCCCCCCCCCCAGAAGCAAAGATTTGAGTTAAAAATGTTCAAAGATTTGCGGCACATTTTCAAGATTGTTCATGAGCTTGTAGATCTGCTATTTTTCAACATCTAAAGTTTAAAATAATAGTTAAAGTGGTTAAACGCTAAAGTGACACAGATGCGTGTCCCGTCCTAAATGCGTTTTTTTTTTAAAGAGAAAAGAAAAATTGTTTCCCCTCATCTATTCGTTTCGTGTCACACAGATAAACAACCCAACCTCAAACTCAGGGAGAAACCCAACGCATGGAGTGACATGGGGCACGTGAAGAGGGCGATTTCTGTCTGCCCCCTATAGCATTCATTAATTATTAGACTGGATTCATTGATCAGTGTGATGTAGTGAATCTCCAGACCTTGGCAGAAGAGTGGAGAAAGAATTTATGCCCACACGACTGCCGCAGTGCTCAACCAAAAGCTGTCTGAGGGGAAATATTACATTATTCCCAGGACTCAATAGGTCATTATACCAGAGCAATAACCACAGAGGTCAATAAATGGTAGCAATCATGTCATCAAAGTCTGACAGTTGCCTATAGATCACATTAATGTACCGACGTGTACATGATGTAGTAAACACACACACGGCCATTACAGTATCTGTGGCTGATTCTTGTGTTTTTTGACTCGTTGTCAATACCAATTCTTTGCCGATTCTGATGTTTTAACCCATTTAGACTTGAGGACGATTCTACAAATGCCTTCTAAATCCTGACAGTTATCTGAAAAACCCCATGTTTCTATGTCAGTGGTTCTCAAACTGTCAAGGATCCCCAAAAATATATGTAAATGGCCACCGACCACCATCTGAAAATATGTTGTTCCAGGGACCCCCCCAGAAGCAAAGATTTGAGTTAAAAACGTTCCCTCTGAAATAATGTATTCAAAGATTTGCGACACATTTTCACGATTTTTCAAAAATAGCAGACCTACAAGCTCATAGCGCGCCACCGAGTGGCGCGCTATGAGCTTGTAGGTCTGCTATTTTTGAAAAATGTAGGATGACAAATGAAACATTTGCCCATCAAGATTAATTAAATACAAATCATTACTATAGGCCCTCAAATTAGACAAGACAGACAGAAGGTAAACTGGTAAACTGTTCTTAATACTGATGACATTGTTTTGTTTAAATTACAATAAATATTTTGTTTGGTGTTGGTTAATGTCTGAACTGTTGTTCCCAATATGTATTAGAGTGGTAAATTTAGCAAAGAAATACCACAAATCATGTGGTATTTTGCAACGCACATCTCCAGTAGGCAAAGGTGAAAACTGCCACTCTACATTTCTTCTAATTCGACTCATTGTGGCCCCATAACAGGCCAATGTGTGTTTTGGCCTATGATTCTTGACAATTCCATTTCCCACGCAGCTTCCTCATGTCCCGACAGCTGCACCCCACGACTGACACAGCCCTGGGTAAGCCCTGGGTAAGCCCTGGGTAAGCCCTGGGTAAGCCCTGGGTAAGCCAACCCAATTGTGCTGCACGTGCTTATAAATACTGCCACCGACTTTAATTTTGAGACTGACCATCCAGTCGCCAATCCTGGCAAAAGTAGCTGAAAACAGGCAGATTCAAATTGGTCGAATTTGTCTACCACACATATATGAGCACACAAAATAAATATTGATGCCATTCTGACCACAAGGGCGGCGGTAGCTCAGGGGTAGAGTGGCTGGATGGTAACCGCAAGGTTGCCTGTTCGAACCCGGGCTCCCCCAGAGTTAGTGTGTCCTTGTGTGTCCTTGAGCAAGACACTGAACCCCAAATTGCTCCTGATGTGCTGGCTAGTGCCTTGCATGGTTTCTGCCGCCATCGGTGTATGAATGTGTGTGTGAATGGGTGAATTGATGCACAATCTATGTAAAGCGCCTTGGATAAAGGCACTATATAAGTGCACCATTTACCATTTACCATCTGGTGATGATGCTAGAATACCTGGGGTGCATTTTGAATATTTCGGTTATTCCTCAAATCACCTACTGCCAATATGAATAATATAGGATATAATTAAGCAATAACTCACTCCAGTCCAGGCCATGGCATACTGTCATTATATCACAGCTATGGGATGCTGTTCGGCCCTCCGCCAAAGTGGGTTATCGTTTTTATAAAACGGTTACCAAACATGGCAACATGAAAATCACAAACACGTCCCAATTAAAACGGTCTTTGATAACATCACAAGAATAATTTCCACAAGAAAATCATCCCGACTCGCTGCGCAAACAAGGCGGTTGCTATGCAACTTTATTTTTCTTTTCTTCCTTTCTTTTTGGCCGCTCATTATGTATCTCTGCCCGTCGTCCTTTGCTGCTTCTTATAATGACACAGATGCAGTTGAGGTTACATCTGCATCAGAAGCTCTGTAGCGAACACATGCAGTGCTGCTTTTCTGGTGTAGTTCAGTTAGTTCACTATTCAGTTAGTTCACTATATTCAGTATAGTTTGACTTGTGTTGTATAAATGAGTGAGTGGGTAGCTCACTGACAAATGAAAAATAAAAAGCCTGCCAAGTAAGTAGGGTCAACCACAGTCAGTGCTTCCCTCATATTTGTGAGTCAACTAGTTCATCATTGTTGTGCGTGCGTGCATGCGCTCTTACATTACATCTCAATGTGTGTCATCCTTTTAAGGTGGTGTTTCCCAGAGACATTGCTCTGCCCTCTCATGCATAGTTATGCCTCACTTAAATGTTGTTGTGGATTTCACTTGGACTAGTAGCCTATCCACAGTGTGGACAGAACAGAGTAGAGGCATAGATAGAACTGACTGTACAAAGAGCCTATCCACAGTGTGGACAGAACAGAGTAGAGGCATAGAACTGACTGTACAAAGACATCAGACTTCAAGTTCATACACATAATGTGACCAGATTTGACTGAGAGACTGCCATCGCGCAAATTCCAGCTTTTCACCAGAGAAAACCTTTTTTTTCCAAAACGAGTTAATAGCACAGGCAGACTCTTCACATACTATAGTATAGCATGTCTGAAATAAGTGTCAGAGCTGAAACCGACATGTAAATATGAAATAAATGCTTAAACATGTAGCTAGGTGTAATGTTAGAGACCACAGAAGTGAACCTTTCAAGCCTGTTTTCTCAACTCGCTGTTTTCTGCAAGACATTACTCTGTAAGCCATATCTCCAAAACTGGTGGGTCAAACTGAACAACCAATATGTCAATTTGAAGCTATGATTCCCTGCTTTCATAAGACATGAAAAAACGAAAATTAAAAAAAATCCAATGGCAGTCCCTCAGTCAAATTTGGTCACACATGGCTATATTTACCACACAAAAATCAACTAATCAGATTGTGTGATTTGACCAACGCATCCGTTGTATGTTAATTACAGGCTGCTGGGGCATCGGTGGCCTAAAGGTTAAGAGGAGCGCGCTTCGCTTGTTACCGGAACGTTAGATTCCCTGGGCGGTCGGAAACAATCTGGGAAGTGCAAAACACAGCTGAAGTGCCCTTGAGGAAGGCACTGAACCCCCTACTGCTATAGTGGAGCTGTTCATTGGCATACGAGACTGTGGTCAGCTCCCAGGTTTGAGAGAGAGAGAGAGAGAGTGTGTGTGTGTGTGTGTGTGTGTGTGTGTGTGTGTGTGTGTGTGTGTGTGTGTGTGTGTGTGTGTGTGTGTGTGTGTGTGTTGTGTGTGTGTGTGTGTGTGTGTGTGTGCATCATCAGCCACCTGCTGCAACATGTTGCGAGTTTGTAGATCTGCTATTGTAAATTGAAATGCACGACATGATGATAAACAACCAAAATCAGGCAGTACTTCAATGTGATCGTCCTGATGTAATGACCTCAGCCACAAGAGTCTACTCTACATCAGCCAACTCTCTCTGGCTGTGTGTTTTAACGCAGCTGCAGAATGATTAACCCATGTTGAGCGGGAACCCCTTTTGGTGTTAGCATTATGTTATGCTTTAGCTATTGAAAAAAGCAGATCTACAAGCTCATAGCGCGCCACCGAGTGGCGCGCTACGAACTTGTAGGTCTGCTATTTTTGAAAAATCGAAGAACGATTGACATAGAAACATAGCTTTTTCAGAAAACTGTCAGGATGTAGAAGACATTTTTAGAATCTGATCTCAGTTCAAAATGGGTTAAGCACTCGATAGCGCCTGGATGACTGTGTGTGGAGACTTCTTGACAAATGATGTGCACAGAAACCTGATCGGCACGCTTTGGTTTGTGTGGCGCGTAGAGGGAGCCAGCTGTGCCGAGTCACCACGGCCCATCTGTGGCAGCATCCCTTACGGCTCTGCCTCCTACGCTCAGCACACGCTGACATGGAAATGGAATCAAAATGACACGATCACTCTGACAACACGAGAAAATTACCTCCTGTTACTTATGCTTCGGAGAGCCAGTTGCTCTTTTCCCACAGATTCACTTCGTGCAAAATAAGCCAAACTAAAGACAAAAAAAAAATGTGACTAAATTTGACTGAGGGACTGCCATTGGATTTCTTTGAATTTTCGTTTTTTCCTGTCATATGAAAGCAGGGAATCAACCAAACCAAAATTGACATATTGGTTGTTCAGTTTGACCCACCAGTTTTGGAGATATGGCTTATAGAGTAATGTCTTGCAGAAAACAGCGAGTTGAGAAAACCGGCTTGAAAGGTTCACTTCTGTGGTCTCCAACATTACACCTAGCTACATGTTTGGGCATTTATTTCATCTTTACATGTCGATTTCAGCTCTGACACTTATTTCAGACATGCTCTAGTATGTGAAGAGTCTGCCTGTGCTATTAACTCATTTTGGGAAAAGCTGTAATTTGCGCGATGGCAGTCTCTCAGCCAAATCTGGTCACAAATGTGCAAATGTCAAATCACTGAAGAGGTGGTAAATACCCCCTCAAGGACGCTAGACAGTAATTGGATTCATTATGAACTTGAAGACCTTCGCAATAACATACGCTTCCCTATTAGAGGTGAAATACTCATAATAATAAAAAGATGACAACTGCAGAAGGTTGGGGGGGTGGGTGGGGGGTGGTTTGAGGGAATCATTATCCATCTGCTTGTCGGTGGGTCCGCAGGAGAAACTGTCTTTGCCATATGATTAATTTATGGGCACTATGTCAGGAGACTGAGAGTAGCCTATTTTTCAGCTTGACAGCCAAACTGAAACTAAGCTGCCGAGGGAGGGCGGAGGAGCAGTGTGGTGGAACCCTGAAATGAGGCGCAATAACATAAACTCTGTCAAAAAAAGGCAAACAAAGACAAAGAGAGAGGCAGAAACACACCCGTATTCTGCATGCAATTCGCTCTCTAATTTCCCCATTCTTGTTGACGCGGTCATCATTTTTTTACCATTACTGCAGGCAAGATAAGGGAGCAGCTTTTGTGAAAAGAATGATACGCCGATTTAACGCCAATAAATTAATTATACTGTCTGGCTCTCTCTTCATCCACACACACGCACGTACACACACATCAATTTAATTCTCTCTGGTTGTCTTTTCTGTTGCCTTGCAGCTGTCTCTGGAGAAAAATAATAGAAGCAGATATTTCAGAAGTATGTATCTGCCTTTTGCAATCATTTTCTGAGATCCCATCCTGTCATCACCATCATCTCCCTCTCATATCCGCCTCAGGTGGTGAAAATTCACAGCTACAATTTCCGCATGCAGACGACATGATATGATGCATTTCATTTCAAAAGCCTCGGGTCCTTAAATTCGAGTTTGATAAGCTGTTGCAATTTATCAAACTCTAATCTACAGTAAGGACAGAAAAAATTGAAGCATTAAGTGCATTTTCAAGCATTTAACCCATTTTGAGCGGGAACCCCTTTTGGTGTTAGCATTATGTTATGCTTTAGCTATTGAAAAATAGCAGATCTACAAGCTCATAGCGTGCCACCGAGTGGCGCGCTACGAGCTTGTAGGTCTGCTATTTTTGAAAAATCAAAGAACGACTGACATAGAAACATAGCTTTTTCAGAAAACTGTCAGGATGTAGAAGACATTTTTAGAATCTGATCTCAGGTCAGAATGGGTTAACCTAGTAGACCCTACTGTATACCCTTTGCTGACCAGGGTTCCACAGGGCTGAATTCTAGGCCCGCTTCTTTTCCCTCAACACCAAAATCTCAGGCAAAAATAGTCAAACTAGAAGGTCACAATGCATCTTTGAGCATGAGCTTGTACATTAGATCAGCTATTTTCCAGGTAAGCGGCAAGCTACTGTATATGCGTGTCAAGCTACTGTATATGCGTGTCACTGGTTAAATAATTAGATTTATACATTTACGAACCCGGGTGGGGGGGCATCCGCTGCATTTTCTGTATGACGCAAGCATTTTTAAGTAATCTAGTGTTAATTGTATCTCCATTAACCCATTTTGACCTGAGATCAGATTCTAAAAAATGTCTTCTACATCCTGACAGTTTTCTGAAAAAGCTATGTTTCTATGTCAGTCGTTCTTCGATTTTTCAAAAATAGCAGACCTACAAGCTCATAGCGCGCCACTCGGTGGCGTGCTATGAGCAACAAAAGGGGTTCCCTCCCAAAATGGGTTAAAGGGGAAAAACACCCATTTTCAACATTTTACTATGTCATTAATATACCTTAGAGCTGTTGTGTGGAAATAATAAAAAAGTTCCCCCATTCTGTGTTTCCCAAAACTGTAATAATTAAAAAAATCATTAACATGGTGAAACACCTCTTGATGACATCATCAAGATGTGTTTCACCATGTTAATGATTTATTTCAGACCTCTAGTTCTAGGAAACACAGAATGGGGGGACTTTTTATTTTATTTTATTATAACAGCTCTAAGGTATATTAATGACATAGTAAAATGTTGAAAATGAGTGGAATGCCCCTTTAAGACCACGGATATATATTTTTCATTTCATGGAAGGAAACCTGTGTTTACCCTACTATTTGTTTTGTCATGGATGCAGTGAAAACTAGAAAAAGTGCCCTTCTGGGCACAGGTCTCCACCAGGAGGATAGGACTGTGTGAGATGTTTGGCAAAATGTTTAGGAGTAATATAAACATGTTTTTTTTGGTCTTGATCGACTAAAGAGATCATGTGTACCGATTTGCGTGAGATTTGGATGAAATCTGTGCGACTAACATAAGCAATGTGTTTAGCAGAAATCGGCCTCATGGTGGCGCTATAACCGGCAGATGTGGAGGGATGCAGGGACAATGTTTTTCCATGGCCTCTAGGGAGTGCGCATACATAAGTTGTATACAGATTGATGCAGTTATAGCTAAAAACAGGAATTGGCCTGTTATAGCGCCACCATGAGGCTGATTTGGAAAAAAATTAGTGGCATGTCGTCCTCGGCCTAGTGGAAATGTGCGTGTATAATTTCACGGAAATTGCACACTGTTTGTGATTTGTGGCATTTTGTTCGAAACGGACCAATGATGTGAGCTTTGGAAGCCAATATTAGCCAATCAGGATGGAATATGGGAAATGGTGCAGATCCGTGTTGATCACATGACTATGGAGATATTGTATACCGAATTGTGTGATGTATGGAATCTACAGAAATGTGTTTTGCCTAAATCGGCCTCATGGTGGCGCTATAAAAGGCTGTTGAAGAATATTTGGGGCAGAGGTTCGTCGTTGGCATCCAGGGAGTGTGTGTGCAAAGTTTGGCATGGATCGGGCCAACGGTGGCGGAGATTAGCTGGTAACGGACGGACGGAAGGAAGGACGGACACACACACACGGACGGAGTGCAAAACATACTCTCTCCCCATGCCTTCGGCCTGGTGGAGACAAAGATCAATTCTCTATGGCACTGTCAACAATAATTAGGTTACACCTGGCATAGTCCTCTAACCTGACTCCGCCAGATGGGGCAGCAGAGAGTACACTGGGTTCCTCCTCGAGCAGGAGGGGGGACCCAGTGTACTCTCCGCTGCCCCATCTGGCGGAGTCAGGTTGATAGTCCTCAGCCTCGAGAAAGACTGTCACTGACACACAATGTTCAAATACTTCCAGCATACAGCACACTATTACGGATGTCTGCCTCCTATTGTAAATCAAATTAGTTGATACATATAGTATAGCTTGCTGGTTAGCAGAAAAGTAAATAGAAATACATTGTAAATCTATTGTTTAACCATATTTCCCCCAACGAAAATGACAAACGGCTTCCGTTTGCGAGGTTCAGGATGTGTAATTACAGCCCCTATAGCAGGGGTCGGGTGGAGACATTCTGAAGGTTCAGGATGTGTAATTACAGACCCTGTAGCAGGGGTCGGGTGGAGACGTTCTGAAGGTTCAGGATGTGTAATTACAGCCCCTGTAGCAGGGGTCGGGTGGAGACATTCTGAAGGTTCAGGATGTGTAATTACAGCCCCTGTAGCAGGGGTCGGGTGGAGACATTCTGAAGGTTCAGGATGTGTAATTACAGACCCTGTAGCAGGGGTCGGGTGGAGACATTCTGAAGGTTCAGGATGTGTAATTACAGACCCTGTAGCAGGGGTCGGGTGGAGACATTCTGAAGGTTCAGGATGTGTAATTACAGACCCTGTAGCAGGGGTCGGGTGGAGACATTCTGAAGGTTCAGGATGTGTAATTACAGACCCTGTAGCAGGGGTCGGGTGGAGACATTCTGAAGGTTCAGGATGTGTAATTACAGACCCTGTAGCAGGGGTCGGGTGGAGACATTCTGAAGGTTCAGGATGTGTAATTACAGCCCCTGTAGCAGGGGTCGGGTGGAGACATTCTGAAGGTTCAGGATGTGTAATTACAGCCCCTATAGCAGGGGTCGGGTCGGGTGGAAACATTCTGAAGGTGCTGCTATCCATGCTTGAATGCTTCGTCTTGCAATCTAAATTATACTCTTTGCAAGCAAGCAGCCAAAAAGGAGTCCTAGACAGAACTTGGCCCTCTAGGCAAAACCTAATTTCCTACCCCTGCCATATAGCATGCGGAGATTGTAGTCTGGCTTGAGAGACTGCATTTGGCACAACAACAACAACAACAACAAAGGCCTGGTTAAAGCTCCACATAAAAACAACACGTCACTCTTCTTATTATTGATAAGAAAATAAATTGATTCACATTTACAGGCTATACTGAAGCCAAGAATGAATCAGCACATCTCGTCATGATTGTGCTGCCTTTCTGCAAGTAAATGCCTGCTGGTCTCAGTGCCCCCCCCCCCCCCCCCCCCCGCCTCCCCCCCCCCCCCCCCCCCAACTCCCCATCTCTTGTTTTGTGGGTGGCCAATTTCCACGGGCACGCTCTGCTAACGCTCTGCTGCCGCTCAAATACAGTGTCGTGTCTCATCGCAGGTCCAAAACAAAGTACCGTCTGAGTCAAACAAAGCATGGCCTAATGAATTATCATGTGTCTCGGTCAATATATTAACCCATTTTGACCTGAGATCAGATTCTAAAAATGTCTGTTTGAAAATGACAGTTTTCTGAAAAAGCTATGTTTCTATGTCAGTCGTTCTTCGATTTTTCAAAAATAGCAGCATAGCGCGCCACTCGGTGGCGCGCTATGCTGCTATTTTTGAAAAATCTTGTAGCAGATCTGAGCTTGTAGATCTGCTATTTTTAAATAGCTAAAGTATAACATAATGCTAACACCAAAAGGGGTTCCCGCCCAAAATGGGTTAAAAGATGTTTCAAAAATGGGCGTGTAATTGTTTGGACCTTAATCCTAAAAATAAATAAATAAATAATAATCTCAAATTGCATCGTGCAACAAAGCACCGCAAATCAGAACAGCAGTATTGATACTTTTACTCAAGTACAAAATGTGATACTTTTTCCACCACTGCATATTGCAAGCTATACTCAGTGCAGCTCTGCTCATCATGGCTTGAGGCCACCTGGTGGTTGAATGGCCACTCCACATATTCAAATAAACCTGTGGGTGTGGCTGAGAATCTGGGGGTGGGTCTGTGGGTGTGTCTAACAGAGGTACCTCTGGGTCCTGATAAATGTCCGTTTGAGACTGAGGAACAAAGATATGGGATCCCACTGTATGCTAAGCTAAGCTATGTGTGATGGTCGCAATGCCTGAATTAATGGCAGTTTAAATGATGTTATAACACCACATAGAGAAGCCTTTCACAAAATATAATAATAAATCGATCACATAAAGAACCGTATGCAGGTATGCATTATGACATGGGCGCCAAAAGCGCCTGAATGTCCTCGCACTATTGGGGGATGACTGGTCTTTTTATGTATTTATTTCCCAGACTGGCGCTGTATGCTGTATGTATGCTGTATTCCCCAGACTGGCGCTGTATGCTTGCCAGAGATGGCGACTCCAGTTAACGACTCTAGACTCGACTCGAAGTCGCCCCCCGAAAGACTCCAGACTTGACTTGGACTCGAGCTCAATGACACGACGAGTATCGACGAGTCATTACCGTATTTTTGGACCCACATTAACAGTTTGACGGCCGCTAATTGTTTAATCCAGTGTTCGACCGCGCGTAAAACGCTATACCCGACATGTTTAATGCGTTTAATTCGCCGTTTTAAAATAATTAAAAAGAAACAGCGGATTTATCCGGGACCTGGTGACGAGGCCGTCACGTTATGATGACAAAACCGGAAATCAAGTCTCCCCCCGAAAGACTCCAGACTCGACCTCGAGCTCAATGACTCTCAATGACACGACGAGTATAGACAAGTCATTATCGTATTTCTGGACCCACATTAATAATTGAAATTCCCGAAAAAAATTATCCAATCCCATCCCTTTTCTTTCCCCTCCCGCAACGCAATTGCGCAAATGAACCTCAGCTGCACAGACTGGAGCTCAGCTGAGGTTCATACCCACACAGTGGCGAGGCCTGCAGCACAAACTGGAGCTCAGCTGATTCCATACCCACACAGTGACGAGGCCTGCAGCACAAACTGGAGCTCAGCTGATTCCATACCCACACAGTGACGAGGCCAGCAGCACAAACTGGAGCTCAGCTGAGTTCATACCCACACAGTGGCGAGGCCAGCAGCACACACTGGAGCTCAGCTGAGTTCATACCCACACAGTGGCAAGGCCAGCAGCACAGACTGGAGCTCAGCTGAGTTCATACCCACACAGTGGCGAGGCCAGCAGCACAAACTGGAGCTCAGCTGAGTTCATACCCACACAGTGGCGAGGCCAGCAGCACAAACTGGAGCTCAGCTGAGTTCATACCCACACAGTGGCGAGGCCAGCAGCACAAACTGGAGCTCAGCTGAGTTCAGACCCACACAGTGGTGAGGCCAGCAGCACAAACTGGAGCTCAGCTGAGTTCATACCCACACAGTGGCGAGGCCAGCAGCACAAACTGGAGGTCAGCTGAGTTCATACCCACACAGTGGCGAGGCCAGCAGCACAAACTGGAGCTCAGCTGAGTTCATACCCACACAGTGGCGAGGCCAGCAGCACAAACTGATGCAAGTGGAGCCTTTCATCATAACATTTAAAAAGTAATAACTAAACAAATATGTTTGGGTCTGCGTCAGCTATCCAACTTCATCCAACTTTTCATTTGTTTAACCCGTTTTGACCTGAGATCAGATTCTAAAAAAACCTTCTAAATCCTGACAGTTTTCTGAAAAAGCTATGTTTCTGTCAGTGATTCTTGCGCTATGAGCTTGTAGATCTGCTATTTTTTAATAGCTAAAGCATAACATAATGCTAACACCAAAAGGGGTTCCCGCCCAAAATGGGTTAATATGTTGATACGAGGGTCTGTGAGGGAACATCTTTGAAACATCAGGTTTCATGTGCGGTTGTGCCCTGCCGGCTGCTTGCTGCTGGCCTCGTTATTAAACACTAAGTAATTAAAGTTGTAGTGAAATGGAAAATACGTTTTTCACACTTTTAGACCATATCCTTGGTCATCATATGGGCATACCTAACAATGAATGCCAAAAAAATGGGTGTGTTTTTACATCAAAAGTCCATACAAATATTTGTTTAATTACTTCCTGAAAACGAAAATGTGCTGCGTGATGACGTGTCGAGGCCCACATCAATAAAAGCCAATAAAAATGAAGCTCACCAGTTTGATTCCCATATCTGGGTTTTAATCCAATTCAAGATGACATCCAGACAGTTGTACTCATTTTCAACCGAATCATCACGCTAATGTGTGTATATACACGCTAAAATATGTATATACAGTAGGTTGTGTACATGTTAGAAAAACATCACTTTTCTGCCGTCTCTCTGTCACTTAGTAAACAAACCACTGTGCATGAGACGGACGTATTAGGACCCATAGCCTGGAGGGATGCAACGCTCTGATTGGTTCAGAAACTTCAGAGCCAGCGTTTCCAGCCTAGACAAGCTGAAACTTAAAAAATAAAATGCCCACCATTTCCGTTTCACTAGACTTTTAATGTTCACTGCATTAACGTCAAGTTCCATATATGTTGCCCACCTTGCCAACGTAATGTTACAGTATTACCTACAGGCTTATTTGGTTACAAACATGTTTTAGTTGTAGCCATATTCCATCACGCGTCGTGCATCATTGATTATGTTGTGTCCAAAAGAGCAGATCTGCAAGCTGTCAACACGCCATGAAACGGCGTGTCGACAGCTTGTATGTCTGTTATTTTGGGGGGTAGCCGGCCCGACGCACGTTACGCATTGGAACAAGCCATGGGTTTGATTGATTGTAAACCATAAACTTACAGTATTAGATATTTAATAGTTGTCACTTGTCAGTTGTCACGACGATATAGCTGTAACTCTGTTTTGGAACATTGCACGAACAATAAGATTAATGGAAAAAGGTTCACGTTTGGAACGGAGACACTACTTGGACATGCTATACTTCAGTGGAAACTAAATGGACATGTACTTCAGGCTCCTGTCCTGGAAATGGAACCAAGAGAAGGTTGGAACTTTAACAAGCCAAGTCAAGAAACAAAACCGTGCCAGTGGGAGCAGTAGCTCAACAGAATTCTGCAGCAGCAGTTCCAGAGGCTCAAGTTCAGACAGCGACTATGATTGAAGGGAGCATGCCGTTTGGATTGTGGATTGTGGATTTCTTAAAAATATGTATTTATATCTTCTACTTGTATTTCATTTTTCTTTGATTTCTTAGCCTGGAACTCACCTATGCTTTTTATGGCATAGGCAGCTCCCGGCAGGATCCGCCGGGAGAAACTATGCGCAGCTGCTAGACATGAGACTAATTGATTAGAGCGACAGAGAGAGAGAGAGTGTGTGTGTATATGTGTGCTAGAGATGGGATTTATGGCTCTTTGAAGGGAGCTGGATCTCTGGGATCCGTTCCTTTCAAAGAGTTGTTCAAAAGACTGGCTCTTTTGAACGACGTTCCCGATGGGGGGGGGGGGGGGGGGCAAAAAAAAAAAAAACTCTGCCTCCCCAGTGTCCCCCCCAGTGTATCCTGCTTAGGGCGCCAGCTTGCTCATGACCGGCCCTGGTTGAAACCCCCCTGCCCCCCTCCTCCTCTAAAAAGGAACGGCTCCCTACTGTGAACCGGATCCCATCGTTCCTTTCAAAGAGCCGTTCAAATGATCCGACTCGTTCACGAACGTCACATCTCTAATGTGTGCGTGTGTGTGTCAATTTAACAAAGGTGCAGACGATCAGAAATCAGCAGAGAGTGAGCGATGTTTGCACTACTCGGACCCAGACTTTTTTTTCTCCCTGGAAATAAAAATGTCTGGGTTTCCGAGGCTATTGATTTCTTGACACCCATCAGTGAGAGCATGTACTGTACCTACAGTAGCTACTATTGGTAGCCGCTCAATTCAAAAGGAGATGCTATTTGTACCCTTGAAGTGGGCCATCTAATTGTGTGCTGATCCTCCTGTCTGTGTTATGACTTCCTGGTTGCCAATCAGGCATTTCGGTAACGCTCAATATCAAATCAAAGCGCGCGTGCGTGCGTGCGTGCGTGCGTGCGTGTGCGTGTGTGTTCGTGCGTGCGTGCATGTGTGCCGTTGTGGGCAGCACTACTCACCTACAGCCAGCAGGGGCTGGTAGTGGTTGATGTTCTTGGTGGTGAGCGGTGGACACATGCGGAGGGCGAACGGCGGCAGCGGCAGACCAGAGAGCAGGCCCGTCAGGAGGAACTTCAACTGGACCTCCTGTTGGCCAGACGATGGGGGAGGAACTTCACCTCCGATCAGCGTCTGTCCTGGAGATCCACACACGCAACAGCAGTATTAGCCCCATTAACTCTTTGAGGGATTTAAATTGTTTCATCAAACTATAGGCCCTGCTTAATACGATATACCCGACATTTTAATAATTATAAAGAAACTCCGTCTGGTGGAGAGACCTTCATGTTATGATGACGAAAGCGGAAATCAACCCATGCGCTGGGCTGCTAGGGCTTCTGGGAAATTGAGGCCAATGCAAGTGAACGGGGTACAACGCCTCATGAAGGAGGGTCTTGTGCACCAGTCTTGTGGCGCACCAAGATGGCGGGTGGTGCGATCGTACATAACAAACGGAGGAACCTTTTTTCGCCGGATTTTCATGGATCAAAAGCCCAAATACTTATTAGCGTATGATCTAAAGGTAATAAAACAATCTCGGCAGCGTAGAATATTTGATTAAAATGTGGGTAACGCGTATTTCGCAGTAGAACTGTTAAGACCTGAGACCAGATTCTACAAATGTATTCTAATTCATGACAGTTTTCTGTTTCTCTGTCGGTGGTGCTCCAATGTTTTCATGTCAAGGGCCCCAAATATTACGTATTCGGCCGCCGACCCCCATCTGAAAATATGTTGTTCCAGGGATGCCCCAGAAGCAAAGATATGAGTTCAAATGTCCACTGTGAAAGAATATATATTCAAAGAATTGCACACATTTTCACGATTTTTCAAAAATAGCATATCTACAAGCTCGTAGCGCGGCACTCGGTGCCACGCAATGAGCTTGTAGATTTGCTATTTTTCCAACAGCTATAGTTTCAAATAATGGTTAAAATGGTTAAACGCTATAAGGCGACACAGATGCGTCCTCAGGTCTACCGTCTAAATGGGTTAATGGTCTGTCCTGTAGACCAGGAGTTCTCAACCCGTGGGTCGCGACCCCTCGGGGGGTCGCCAAATTATTTTGGGGGGTCCCCAAATTATTTAAAAAAAAAGAAGAAATACATTTCTTTATTTTTTTGCAACTGAATGGCTGGAAAATGGAAATTAAGAGTTTACATATAGTACACAGTACATGCATCCACTCTAATGATTATATCTGGTTTCAGTATATATTTATGGTGTATTGTCTCTATCATTAAGGTTATTGTAGCAGTCAATTTATATTGGGGGTCGGGAGGGGGCGGGGGTCCCGAGACATTGCCAAAGCATTTCCGGGGGTCCCCGCCTCTCGGCCAAAAACGTTGAGAACCACTGCTGTAGACCCATAATACAATGCGGACCGGATATCCTTCCATCGCTTAAGAGATCACAAAGGATTAACGCGACCATTCTTACATTGGCTATGGACCGTCGAATAAACCTTGTTTTGCCATCTGGGACAAGGAATCCAAGATAAAGGCAATCGAAAGCAACAGAAACAGTGGGTGTGGATGGATGTGCGCGCCAATCAAAATTGAGGATTTATACACCATCACCTAGCAACCCAATGCTAATGTAAGTAGCATTACTACTCGATCGATCATAACCACTATAAAAGGACCATTTGGCCGTATGCCAATGGCGGGCGGACAGACTATTTGAAATGACGTAGATCTATGCTAGAATCGGGGAATGGGTTAATGTCAACAAAATTGCTTCTTTAGTTTGTGCCAATTACATTTAATACACCATTTTAAGTGACACCTTTAGATGAAGTTTTAAGAGCTCAAAAGCTAACGGAATAAAACTTGACAGTATTGCCGGGCGACAAAGAAGCATGTGCTTCCAGGTTTTCAGATTGGAAATCCAGGATTTAATACTGGATTTAAACCGCTGTTTAACAGTAATATATATTGATGTTGGGAAAATAATAGAATTCCACCGGCCCCTCAAACCAGGGAGCATAACCTTATGTTACTGAATCCCAAAACCAGAGAGTCCCAATGTTGTGCGATGAGAGAGGTTACAGATAGGGATAGTACGTATGTCTCTTGATCTCAGGATATCAAACAATGTAAGAATTTGTACTCTCTCTCAATCGTAGTGATATTCTATACTTTAACCCATTTAGACCTGACTTCGAAATTTAAAAAAATGACAGTTTTCTGAAATACCTCATGTTGCTATATCAGTGGTTCTCAAACTATTTAATGTCAAGGACCCCACAAATTATATGTAATAGGCCGCCAATCCCCATCTGAAAATAAGTTATTCTAGGAACCCCTCAGAAGCAAAGATTTGAGTTAAAAAACATTCGCTCTGAAAGAATATATATTCAAAGATTTGTGCCGCATTTTCACAATTTTTCAAAAATAGCAGACCTACAAGCTCGTAGCGCGCCACCGCTATTTTGCCCAAAATGGGTTAAGTCAAGTTACTGTATGTGGTATTCTTTTTTTGGCACAGGCTTGTCAAAGACCACCATCACAAATGGAAATTAAAATGTTTACTACACAGCAAACATCCAATGAGATATTACACCTATACATCTATTTTAATTGATCCATTTAGCCCAGGGGTAGGCAACCTTTATTATCAGAAGAGACATTTTTGGCCCAAAAACATATTACAATTCTATCTGGAGCCGCAAAATATGTTTGCTTTAATAAAGCAAACTTTAAGTATTTGGGACTTTTCTGGTTTTCAATATTACATTTTATTGTTTGCTAATTTCTCAAAGCATATCAAGTGGTACATACTGGTACAGTATGTACCAGTAAGCCAGCTGGTGAAAATATCATCAATACATTTTTCTATTCTTCTATTTTCCATCATTAAATTTGATTCTTATTTTAAATCGGGTGTATAGGCAACATTGTTTTGCAATATCAAAATGAAAGAATAACTTTATGCCTACTACAAATTCAATAATAAATTATGATTAAATGTAAAAAAAAAAAAAAAAAAAAAAACCTCATTCCTTTTCATACCTTTTCATGCCGTAGCAACTGGGAGCCACGGGAGGGAGAGGGCCTATAAGAGCCTCATGGGAGCCACGGGAGGGAGAGGGCCTATAAGAGCCACATGGGAGCCACGGGAGGGAGAGGGCCTATAAGAGCCACATGGGAGCCACGGGAGGGAGAGGGCCTATAAGAGCCTCATGGGAGCCACGGGAGGGAGAGGGCCTATAAGAGCCACATGGGAGCCACGGGAGGGAGAGGGCCTATAAGAGCCACGGGAGGGAGAGGGCCTATAAGAGCCTCATGGGAGCCACGGGAGGGAGAGGGCCTATAAGAGCCACGGGAGGGAGAGGGCCTATAAGAGCCACGGGAGGGAGAGGGCCTATAAGAGCCTCATGGAGCCACGGGAGGGAGAGGGCCTATAAGAGCCTCATGGGAGCCACGGGAGGGAGAGGGCCTATAAGAGCCTCATGGGAGCCACGGGAGGGAGAGGGCCTATAAGAGCCACGGGAGGGAGAGGGCCTATAAGAGCCACATGGGAGCCACGGGAGGGAGAGGGCCTATAAGAGCCACGGGAGGGAGAGGGCCTATAAGAGCCTCATGGGAGCCACGGGAGGGAGAGGGCCTATAAGAGCCTCATGGGAGCCACGGGAGGGAGAGGGCCTATAAGAGCCACATGGGAGCCACGGGAGGGAGAGGGCCTATAAGAGCCTCATGGAGCCACGGGAGGGAGAGGGCCTATAAGAGCCACATGGGAGCCACGGGAGGGAGAGGGCCTATAAGAGCCACATGGGAGCCACGGGAGGGAGAGCTATAAGAGCCACATGGGAGCCACGGGAGGGAGAGGGCCTATAAGAGCCACATGGGAGCCACGGGAGGGAGAGGGCCTATAAGAGCCTCATGGAGCCACGGGAGGGAGAGGGCCTATAAGAGCCTCATGGGAGCCACGGGAGGGAGAGGGCCTATAAGAGCCTCAAGGGAGCCACGGGAGGGAGAGGGCCTATAAGAGCCTCAAGGGAGCCACGGGAGGGAGAGGGCCTATAAGAGCCTCAAGGGAGCCACGGGAGGGAGAGGGCCTATAAGAGCCTCATGGAGCCACGGGAGGGAGAGGGCCTATAAGAGCCTCATGGGAGCCACGGGAGGGAGAGGGCCTATAAGAGCCTCAAGGGAGCCACGGGAGGGAGAGGGCCTATAAGAGCCTCAAGGGAGCCACGGGAGGGAGAGGGCCTATAAGAGCCTCATGGAGCCACGGGAGGGAGAGGGCCTATAAGAGCCTCAAGGGAGCCACGGGAGGGAGAGGGCCTATAAGAGCCTCATGGAGCCACGGGAGGGAGAGGGCCTATAAGAGCCACATGGGAGCCACGGGAGGGAGAGGGCCTATAAGAGCCACATGGGAGCCACGGGAGGGAGAGGGCCTATAAGAGCCACATGGGAGCCACGGGAGGGAGAGGGCCTATAAGAGCCACATGGGAGCCACGGGAGGGAGAGGGCCTATAAGAGCCACATGGGAGCCACGGGAGGGAGAGGGCCTATAAGAGCCTCATGGGAGCCACGGGAGAGGGCCTATAAGAGCCTCATGTGGCTCTAGAGCAGCAGGTTGCCTACCCCTGATTTACCCTGATGGTCTTATTGTAGAAGTGATTCCCATCATCTACAGAACATGTGCCCATTTCATTTCAACAGTGTCCTGAAATGGCTCTTGGCACAAAGGTCTAAATGATGCAGAGTCCAAATGAAGCTCATTAAGCTTTGCTTTACCAATACGACTCCTAACTTGGCTTCAGCAACCTGATCCAAAGTTAGTGCGTTTTACTGAATTGGAGAAGCTTAATTTGACCGCAGCAGCAGCAGCTGCCAGAAAAAAGGCCAATATTCTGTTCATTTCATTAAGCCTGTTAACCAATTTTGGGCGGGAACCCCTTTTGGTGTTAGCATTATGTTATGCTTTAGCTATTGAAAAATAGCAGATCTACAAGCTCATAGCGCGCCACCGAGTGGCGCGCTACGAGCTTGTAGGTCTGCTATTTTTGAAAAATCGAAGAACCACTGACATAGAAACATAGCTTTATCAGAAAACTGTCAGGATGTAGAAGACATTTTTAGAATCTGATCTCAGGTCAAAATGGATTAAGATCCTATTGTAATGTTTTTTGACGGCGAAGCAGAAGCTATAAAGCGTGATGGCTGATTCAGGGTTCCGGCCATTAACAATGTACTGTAATTCAACGTGTCAATGGCAGATGAAATTACATTTAAATACCACTAAAACTGCATATGTCCTATAATAAAATCGCCTAGTGGGTGGACTTTCTGTTCTGTCCGTTCACATTCTTCTACCGCATAACAGGTGGAGGCACACTCCACACTATAACCCATTTAGGCCTGACCTCAAAATAAAAAAAAAGTCTTCTAAATCCTCCAGTTTTCTGAAATAAATATTTTCACGATTTAAAAAAAAATAGCAGACCTACAAGCTCGTAGCGTGCCACTCGGTGGCACGCTATGAGCTTGTACATCTGCTATTTTTCAATAGCTAAAGCATAACATAATGTTAACACCAAAAGGGGTTCCCTGTAGGTACTTGGTTCACTGTTCAAGTACCTATGTGAACATAGCAATCTTTACTTTGCTAAGGATTGGTTTCTGATGTCTGTGCTCACTGAAAATCAGACACACTCTGTAATCAGACTGATGACGACTATACATTTCAACCTCGCAATCATCTCATTATAGGCGTTGAACTTCTAACGTGGTATTGATTAAAAATCCATTGGGTTTTCACTCCATGCAACGTGATAGCATGTTAGGAATACTCGTTCCATTGGCGAGAGTATGCTCACCTGAATGAGCGGTATTATGGTCTGTGCAATAACATGATAGGAATGTAAAACATGGCTACTATAGGATGCATAGTCATAGATAGAAGACATTACCTAGGCCTGACATTTTATAAATAATTGTGTTTTTGGCATTTACATTGGACCATATAAATACAAATCACACCCATGTGAAGTGAGGGGCGCTCTCATCATCATATATATCATCTCATTCTGACCAATTACAATTTGCGCCCTCACTTTTATCATCAATATGTACTTTGCTCAGCCAATCAAATCATCACTATGGGGTGATCAGCCAATCACAAGCCTATGTTTGTTTTTAAACAAACCCTGAAAGCTGGGCATAGGAGGGGCAAAATCACACTATGCGAGTGTGAAGTGAGGGGCGCTCTTATCATCATACATCACATTGTATGCTCAGCCAATCAAAGTCATCGATTCCATGTACAGACAGACAGACAGACAGACAGACAGACAGACAGACAGACAGACAGACAGACAGACAGACAGACAGACAGACAGACAGACAGACAGACAGACAGACACAGCTGTGCATAGGAGCACCACTCAAAAAATTTAATGTCTGTTTGACCTTTAGCCTTCGTAAACAAAACTTGCACAGGGTGTATGGCAAATCCTGTATTTACATTGGCAAATAGGCAATTATTAACCCATTTTGGGCGGGAATCCCTTTTGGTGTTAGCATTATGTTATGCTTTAGCCATTGAAAAATTGAAAAATCTGAAAACTGTCAGGATGTAGAAGACATTTTTAGAATCTGACCTCAGGTCAAAATGGGTTAATTAATTGGCTACATGGGCTCCTATCTACACAGTGTCTCTATGTGACTGCCTCTATATCTATATATATTGAGAGCGAGGAGATACCTTATAATTTTGGTCATGAAAGATGGCAAACCTATTTACCGATCGGATCGTTCCATCTGCGGTTTGGTTTCTCTTGGAATTCTGTTATGTTCACCGATTGTCAGTTCATAAAAGGTATCCCAGCCTGCTGGGTAAGTACAGTATATCACTGCGTTCAGAAGCTTTCCCCGGTTATGTTCTAGTTAGTTTAACGTCCTAGAGATTAACCCATTTTGACCTGAGATCAGATTCTAAAAATGTCTTCTACATCCTGACAGTTTTCTGAAAAAGCTATGTTTCTATGTCAGTCGTTCTTTGATTTTTCAAAAATAGCAGACCTACAAGCTCGTAGTAGATCTGCTATTTTTCAATAGCTAAAGCATAACATAATGCCAACACCAAAATGGGTTCCCGCCCAAAATGGGTTAATTTCAAGAAGGACTCTAAATTGACTAATTACTCCCAAGAGCACCTAGTAATTTTGCAGTACACTTAATTTACCAAGTGGAGCAAAAACATAAATTACTGGCACCATCATGTAATTGTCATTGACCTAGCATGCCACGCTGTGTTGTGTCACAACTGATAATTATCTGTGGATAAGTCCATTTCCAGCTATCAGAGAATACAATTCCTTGGTACTCTCAATGTATTTTGTTTTTGCCGTGATCATATTAACACATTTTGTGCCCAAAACGTCTGTGGACATCCTGGGTATTACCGCACGTGCATAGCCCAAGACGTCTGTGGACGTCTTTAAAAAAAAAACACATGGTGCCAAAGTTTGTGTTTTCGCCATTGAGAATGCATTTGGCGTTTAAATTAAATAACTCAGAAACTACAAAACATTTCAAAGTAAAAAGTTCCAGCATGTGTCTCCACAGTCAGCTGAATTATAAAAAATGTGAATGGATTTTCTAGGTGAAAGTGATTTTGGGCAGTATTGCGTGGGCTCTCAATGTGTTAAAGGGACACTTCACCCCTTTTGCAACCAGATCTTATTTTAATGATGTTTGGGAGACGAAGAAGAAACACTTTCCTGGGGTTCTTATGTGGGTAATGTGTGTTTTTAGATATTTTAGTATTTCAAAGTGTCCATGATGTCATGGACACTGGGCTCACTGGGTTCCTTCCCGGACTACAATTCCCATAATGCTTTGGTGCACTGCTCCTCCTTGTGAATATGGGGAGGGCTGTCTTACTGAGACAACATGTAGTCCAGGAAGTAAGTGAGCCCAGTGTTCATGACATCATGGACACTTTGAAATACTAAAAGATCTAAAAACACATATTACCCACATAAAAACCCCATGAAAAAGTGACCCTTTAACTCATTTACTGCTCTCATTGCCATCTAGTGGGCGAAAAGGAACTCACAGCTTGCCAGCAACTGACTTCAATGTTGAAAGTGAAAGCAGTTTCAACGGAAACTGCGAGTCAGGAAGTGAAAATCCTGTTATGTCTAAGGAGTAGGCATGTAACGATATATCGTATATCGATATATATCGATATTAATCCCGACGATATGAATCGATTCATTGAAATGAAAAAATCGATTTTTAAAAATATATATATATATATATATTATTAAAAAAAAATAGGGGGGCTAGTGAATTATGGTGTGTGATGTGAAATGTGAGCTTTAGTCATATTCAAGTGCTTTTGGAGAGAAATGAGTCACTTTCAGTAGTAGAGCACTGTAGAGGGGAGCTGTGTGTGTCTGTGACTGTGCCCAGGTGATGATGGTTGTTGATGCTCATCAAGGAATTATGTTTCTCCAATGTCAAAAGTAATGCTACTTCTTTTGCAATGTAGTTAAATAAAAAATGTGAAAAAAGCTCGGGGGGGGAAGATAAATTATATATATATATTTTTTAAAAGGTAATTCTTCTGGAAAATATGTATTTAAAATATCGTGAAAAATCGTATTGTGAACCTCATATCGTGATACGAATCGTATCGTGAGTTGAGTGAATCGTTACATGCCTACTAAGGAGTTAGATATATTGGAAAATTTGCAAGCAAATAATATACGATATGAACAGTAGGTTTCAATTTGCAATCTTTGGGCACAGTGTGAATGGCGCAACACAACGCAACAACACAGTAGAGCAAGCACGGCAACTCAGTGTTTTTGTACCATATTATAGTGCTACAGGGATTTTAGTTATTTTACTGTATACTAGTTCTATTTTATTCCGATTTAGGGCGACATGTTGGAGTACCGTATTGCCATTAACCCATTTTGACCTGAGATCAGATTCTAAAAATGTCTTCTACATCCTGAGTTTTCTGAAAAAGCTATGTTTCTATGTCAGTCGTTCTTCGATTTTTCAAAAATAGCAGACCTACAAGCTCGTAGCGCGCCACTCGGTGGCGCACTATGAGCTTGTAGATCTGCTATTTTTCAATAGCTAAAGCATAACATAATGCTAACACCAAAAGGGGTTCCCGCCCAAAATGGGTTAAATATGGAACACAGACTGACTGCCAGTGTCTATTTCATTTGTATTTTGCCATTTTCTCCTCAATGATGGTCACGATTTCAGCATTTGAAAGTCGATAGCTGTGTTCTGACCAGAATAACAAACATGCTGGATGCAGAGACGACGATGCATATTTCATAAGTCTATTTCAGGGACTGGAGACATGAGATTATGTTGTGTTTTATTACTACTAGTCCATATACCCGTTGGGGCATATGAAAAGCCACAGTGTGTAGTGGGTGTGGGTTATGCGCTGTGCACAGTATATCAGGGACTGAAAGTGACTTTTGTAGTCTACCTACAACAGTTTTAACACACACATGCACGTACACACGCATGTGCGAGCGAAGCTATGTGTGACCCGTCTGCATATTAGACAGACACACACCCGCTCCAAAACAGTTCCAACACACACGCGTGGCTGGAACACACGCATGCATGCACGCAAGCAACCCGTCACCATGTGGACCCGAAGCGAAGACACACACACACACAGGATGCATTCTGCTCCATTCATCAGTGAGTAACACACCCACACACACACAGACACACACAGTCCCGGCTTCGCAAATAACACACATACACCCGCTCCTAAACAGTCCCAACACGACACACTCACAGCCTGTCACTATGGGGACCCCGTGGCCGGGAGCGACGACACACACAGGGTGCGTTGTGCTCCATTTATCAGTAATACACAAGCACGCACACACGCACACACACACAGCGAACAGAGACACACAGACGCTTGTGCACACATACCTGTCGCTTCCAGAACCATGAGCAGGTGATGTTGATGTTGAAGCTGTTTGAGCTACCTGCAACACGTCCAAATGATGCCGAGTCCAAATGAAGCTCATTAAGCTTTGCTTTACCAATACGACTCCTGACTTGGCTTCAGCAACCTGATCCAAAGTTAGTGCGTTTTACTGAATTGGAGAAGCTTAATTTGACCACAGCAGCAGCTGCCAGAAAAAAGGCCAATCCCATCCCTTTGAGCTACCTGTGCCAATAACACAACCTGAATCTCTGTGCTTGTGCCATGAAGCGTGAATTAAATCGTTCATAAGTTTCGCAGCTTTGTGACTGTGTAAACAGTGCAGGGAACAGAGTGGCTGCGCAGTGAGACTGTGTGTAACGCAACAACGCAACAAAACAGTTTTATTTAAGGTTAACCCATTTTGACCTGAGATCAGATTCTAAAAATGTCTTCTACATCCTGAAAAAGCTACGTTTCTATGTCAGTGGTTCTTCAATCTTTCAAAAATAGCAGTAATAGTTAGATTACTGTTATGTGGTTTAGATAAAGGTATTTTGGTATGAAAGTATGCTTTTTGGATGTAACAATCCAGCTGGATCCATAACTCCATGTCTGTCCTTTGTAACAATCACTTCCAAATCGGCTGAAAATTCCGCAAGTTGGGATATTTTAATTATTAAGAAACCCCCTGCTTCAATAGACATACAGTACATAGGCACGGCTGGCCTTTCATAATATGGCGGCTGCAATTGCTTATCCCATTTTGACCTGAGATCAGATTCTAAACATGTCTTCTACATCCTGACAGTTTTCTGAAAAAGTCGTTTTCAGTCAGTCGTTCTTCGATTTAAAAAAAATAGCAGACCTACAAGCTCGTAGCGCGCCACTCGTTGGCGCTCTACGAGCTTGTAGATCTGCTATTTTTCAATAGCTAAAGCATAACATAATGCTAACACCAAAAGGGGTTCCCGCCCAAAATGGGTTAATGAAATAAAGTCACTCTGGATTAAGAGCGTCTGCTAAATTGTAATGAGGTGTATTTAACTATATGGACATAGTGGCCAAAAACTAATCATTTTGAGTTACAGCCTATAATGTGTGTTGAATTCAAGGCTACAGTGATTTTGAAATCAAGGCTAGCATTAATCAAGTTGATATGAAATTACTCTAAAGTATTATGTATGGCAAGTCAAAGTGGATATTATTTTTGCTTTCACTCTGGCAATAAGGGTAATCCATGGTCCTTCCAGGTGCAATCCCAATGTCAGACTACCAACACTTGTCTTTAGTATCAGGGACCAAAGCAGGGACCATGTCCCCCTATGTCATAAATCAGATAGATTTATGATACATCTAAAGGGGATATCCTTTTCAATAAAAAGGTTCACATATATAACAATCATAAACTATGACAAGCGCATTAGTCAGCATGAACAGACCAAAAAAGTAGCAGTCAAGCACACCAACAGAAAGAGAGAGCAAGTGAGAGGATATGTGTGCGTGGGAGAGAGAGCAAACATCACAGCTACTGTTGTACTGTATATCCCTGAGGGCCCAGCACTCTACTGTTGTGCTGTATATCCCTGAGGGCCCAGCACTCTACTGTTGTGCTGTATATCCCTGAGGGCCCAGCACTCCATGGCATAACCCTAAACATCACAACTATTGTTGTGCTGTATATCCCTGAGGGCCCAGCACTCTACTGTTGTGATGTATCTCCCTGAGGGCCCAGCACTCCATGGCATAACCCTAAACATCACAACTATACTGTTGTACTGTATATCCCTGAGGGCCCAGCACTCCATGGCATAACCCTAAACATCACAACTATACTGTTGTACTGTATATCCCTGAGGGCCCAGCGCTCCATGGCATAACCCTAAACATCACAACTACTGTTGTGATGTATCTCCCTGAGGGCCCAGCACTCCATGGCATAACCCTAAACATCACAACTACTGTTGTGCTGTATATCCCTGAGGGCCCAGCACTCCATGGCATAACCCTAAACATCACAACTACTGTTGTGATGTATCTCCCTGAGGGCCCAGCACTCCATGGCATAACCCTAAACATCACAACTACTGTTGTACTGTATATCCCTGAGGGCCCAGCGCTCGATGGCATAACCCTAAACATCACAACTACTGTTGTGATGTATCTCCCTGAGGGCCCAGCACTCCATGGCATAACCCTAAACATCACAACTACTGTTGTACTGTATATCCCTGAGGGCCCAGCGCTCCATGGCATAACCCTAAACATCACAACTATACTGTTGTACTGTATATCCCTGAGGGCCCAGCACTCCATGGCATAACCCTAAACATCACAACTATACTGTTGTGCTGTATATCCCTGAGGGCCCAGCACTCCATGGCATAACCCTAAACATCACAACTACTGTTGTGCTGTATATCCCTGAGGGCCCAGCACTCCATGGCATAACCCTAAACATCACAACTACTGTTGTGATGTATATCCCTGAGGGCCCAGCACTCCATGGCATAACCCTAAACATCACAACTATACTGTTGTGCTGTATATCCCTGAGGGCCCAGCACTCCATGGCATAACCCTAAACATCACAACTATACTGTTGTGCTGTATATCCCTGAGGGCCCAGCACTCCATGGCATAACCCTAAACATCACAACTATACTGTTGTGCTGTATATCCCTGAGGGCCCAGCACTCCATGGCATAACCCTAAACATCACAACTATACTGTTGTGCTGTATATCCCTGAGGGCCCAGCACTCTACTGTTGTGCTGTATATCCCTGAGGGCCCAGCACTCCATGGCATCTAACTACTGTTATATCCCTGAGGTGCGTGCTTTATTGAGGGCATCTCGGTATTGCTGTTGGTGAAGGTTGTGCATGTCGGAGTGAATTGTGAGACCGGTTTTCTTTGAGAGCCGTTCCAGTTGCCGGCCCTTGGCTTTGAGTTGACGGAGATGGTCAGTGTACCAGGGGGCGGAGTGAGTGTAGGAGACGGATTTAGTTTTTATGGGGACGAGCTGATTGAGACAGGAGGACAGTGCACTGTTGTATCTGTCTACCAGATCAGTGGGGGAGGGGTTTGGGGTGGGGGGGTGGTCGGAGATGGTGTCTGTCAGTAAGGCGGACAGAGAGGGGGGGTGAATTGATTTAATGTTCCGAAATGTTATGGACCGCTGCTGCTTGATCAGGGGGGTGGGAATGTCGATGACCAGGATGAGGGCTAAGTGGTCTGAGAGTGAGTCGGTGAGATTGAAGCTGGTGAGTTTGCTTGTGTTGATCCCGGTGGTGCAGATCAAGTCCAGAGTGTGTCCTTTTTTATGGGTAGGGAAGTCGACGTGCTGCGTGATGTTGAAGGAGCTGAGGAATTCTGAGGCAGTAGTACAGGAGGAGGAGTCCACGTGTAGGTTGAAATCACCGAGTAGTAGCACGGATGGAGAGATGGCACAGATTTGAGTTAGAAATTCAGAAAAATCAGAAAGGAATGTGGTGTTGGGTTTGGGGGGGCAATAGATGACTGCAGTGACTAGGGGTTTGGGGCCAGGCAGTTTGAAAATCTGGTGCTCAAATGAGGAGGGGGTTGTGATGGTTACAGGGGTTGGTTTGAGGTGTTGGCGGTATATTGTGGCAATACCACCACCAGCACGATCATCACGTGGTTTATCGATGTATGTGTATCCTGAAGGTGTAGCTATATTGAGTGGGGTGTATTCCAGTGGTTTTTGCCAGGTTTCAGTTATGCAGAAAAAGTCTAAGTTATTGTCGGTTATGAATTCATTGAGTATTGTGCCTTTTTATTAAGTGACCGGGTATTGAACAGAGCAAATTTGAGAGATGGGTGGAATTGAATGGGTGGGGGGGCTTGGGGTGGGGGGGCTTGGGTCAGTTGACGGAGATAGACAGAGCGCATGTGTGGTTTGTTGTTGTAGTGGTGAGTGACGTCACCGGGGGCGGGACGGTTGGGGGACCAGAATGTTGGGATGCAGTGGTCAGTCCGGGAGTACTGAAACTTTCTGATGGAGCTTCTGTGAGTGTACCTAGGTCGGCGAAATAGTCCGTGTTTTTTTATTGCTGCTGTAATATGCGATGGACCGGTGATGCGTGTGTTGAGATTGAGGAGTTGTTGAGCGGAGTATTTGAGTGACATGCCGATGATGCTGCTGCTGCTAGTGGATGTTAGCCTGGGATCACTGGCCAGTGGCCGCACACTTGTTGGCCAGAGGTGGAATGACAGGCTCAACGTGACGATGATCCACAGCATGACAGGAGAGGGTGGATCGTGAGGAAAAGGAGGAACGAAGACGGTGGTTGACGGGTGAACCCCGTGAAGGCTGCGTGTTGTTGTTGTTGTTGCTGCTGCAGGCTAGCTACTAGCTGCCAGGGCGATGACTGAAGCCAGGCAGGCTAGCTGTGGAGGTAGCCGTCCCAGCCAACGAGGACTAGCTGTTAGGGTTTAATGCCGGGATCCCGGGATTTCGGGTCTCCCGGGCATAGGGCACGCAATTTCCCGCCCGGAAATTTCTTCGGGACCCATCGTCCCGGAGTTTTTTTTTTCTTGTAGGGAAATTACACTAAAGGGGTTTTCACACAGTGCGCGTTCTTTCCCCTTATCTATGAGTGATCAAATGTCCAATCTGAACCCTCCCATCATTTTCAAACATGTTTGATGATATTTATATGGAATTATGTATTACACTCGAGGGCTGCAATGGGAACTGGAGCCAGTGGGACCCAACGTAAATGTTGGCGGCGCGGGCGGTATTTAAATAGCCTACCTGCGGACGGGCAGGCACGGCCGGTCAAGATGAAATCAGTGGGACCCCGCAAATCCTGCATCCTCCCGCAATTAATCAGATAGGGCCTACAGAGTTTATATACACTTTAGCAAAATATGAATGTCTGACAGTCAGACATCTTCAGGCACGCTCCCAAAGCTGCTGCACCTGTCAATCATTACCCTAATCAGTCACTCTGTGAGAATTGTGTGTTTTACGGACGGAGCGAGGAGTTTCCTTTCCCTGTGATGGACATTGTCACTTTTTGCTTTTGCCTGCATGTGTGCAGCAATAACGTGAAACGGAACACAAACAAAGATGAGTAGGCTACACTTTGTTTTATAATAACCACCAGCACGCAGCGTCTCTCTCTCTCTCTCACTCTCTCTCTCTCTCTCCCTCTCTCTCTCTCCCTCCCTCTCTCTCTCTCTTCTCTCTCTCTCTCTATCTCCCTCTCTCTCTCTCTCTCTCTCGCTCTCTAATAATCAGTGTGCTGTGCACTGGACGTGCTGGCTAATTTAACACCCAATCGGACTTTTCATAAAGTACAAAGCGGGATGATCACATTCTCTGCAGCGGAGAAGGGGACCCACTGCATGCTCAAAGGGTGAAAGACCATGGCTAAGGTATCTATGTGAAAGACGTGAGGTCGTTTATTTTTTTCCCCGTGCTTAGTGCAAACTCCTGTATCCCTTTTTCTGAATAGCGTAGTAGGCCTAATAACATTATTAATATTTTAATGTAATACTTTCATTGTAGGCTATATGTTCATATTTCGTTCAAATAAAACGTTTTAAACCAAAAAATATCACTATTCTATTGAACATATGAAGTATCTATACATATAAATGCATTTTGGTCGGCACTTTTTTTCTTTTTTTTCTGACGGGAATTCCCGCGGGAGCCCGGGAAAAGGTCTGCAAATTCCCGGGAATTAAAATGAGCCAAATCCGGGAAAATATTAAACCCTACTAGCTGTACCAGGACAGTGGAATGGCTGTCCGGGGGTACCTCTCGGAGGCAGGCAATGGCACTGCTAGCCGGAGTGTCCGGATTACGAGGTCCGCTGACAGGATGGAACTGCGCTGCTGTGGCTGATGTGTTGCTAGTTGCCGGCTAGCCCTGAAGCCGCCAGCTAACTAGAACGTCTAGTCGAGGTGGTCGCCAGCTAGCCCTGAAGCCGCCAGCTGACCAGAACGCTGTCCAGCCGAGGTGATCAGAACGATCAGAACGCTGGAGTGACAGTCCGTGTCCGGGGAAGGAGCTCACAGTGGCAGTTGTGTTGTAGGCGATGGTAGCCGCAAGTCAGTGGAGCCAGGTAAGACGAACAAAACGTCAGTTGTTGTGGGACAATCCAGATGAAGCCAGGTAACAAACTAAGCTGAAGTGCAGGAAACTAGCACAGCAAAAACATTAAAAATAAGACGCTAAGTAGCATAAACTATAAGCTAAGGTTCGGAAGGAGAAGCGGCGAACAAGCGAGACGCCAGCGTCCTCTCACATCCGGATATTTCGACAATATAAACATAAACATCACATCACAAACATCACAACTACTGTTGTACTGTATATCCCTGAGGGCCCAGCACTCCATGGCATTGTCATCACAACTATACTGTTGTGCTGTATATCCCTGAGGGCCCAGCACTCCATGGCATCTAACTACTGTTGTGCTGTATATCCCTGAGGGCCCAGCACTCTACTGTTGTGCTGTATATCCCTGAGGGCCCAGCACTCCATGGCATCTAACTACTGTTGTGCTGTATATCCCTGAGGGCCCAGCACTCCATGGCATCTAACTACTGTTGTACTGTATATCCCTGAAGGCCCAGCACTCCATGGCATCTCGACTCCTGCTGAATACAACTCTCCTGGAAATGCATTCATTCAAGAAGTCCTATTCCCAGCCCGATCTCACCCACACACGGTGAAAAAGCACGGATTGGCAATTCTGTACATACTGTACACGGCGAGAAAACCCCAAAATCTGTACATATTATACTACTACGGTTTTGACCGCGACGGAGGCGTCGTGGCTTTCACTAGTATTGTATGCACGGAATTGCACTGTGTATGCACTGTGCTATTTCACCGTGTTTGGGTGAGACAGGGTTGACTATTCCAATAGCGAGGGGAGGGAGAGAAAGTGGCTAACAATGGCGGTGGTGGAAAAAGTACTCAAAAGTTTTACTTAAGGAAAAGTATCAATACTGCAAGTAAAAGTGTTGAATTCAAAATGTACTTGGGTAAAAGTACAAAAGTATTTGCATCAAAATATACTTAACGTACCAAAAGTAGAAAGTACTCATTGTGCAGAATGTCCCATTTCAAGTTTTCAAATGTATGCGACACATTGTGAGGGTGTAGATCGGCTATTTTGAAATGGCCGAAATGTATATATAGGGCTGAAGTGGATAATGTATGTTTTGTAATAATAATCAAAATCTACAAAGTGGAGTAAAATGTACAATATAGTTGCCTCTGAGATGCAGTGGAGTAGAAGTAAAATAATTACAAATAGGAAATACTTAAGTAAAGTACCTCAACATTGTACTTAAGTACAGTAGGTAAGTAAGTAAGTGCAAGTACTTAATTACTTTCCATCACTGGTAATGGAGACTGGAAGAGAGCTCCGTGAGAGAGAGAGAGAGAGAGAGAGAGAGAGAGCTCAGTGTGAGAGAGAGAGAGAGAGAGAGAGAGAGAGAGAGAGCAAGAGAGAGAGAGAGCGAGAGAGAGCGAGAGCGAGAGCGAGAGCGAGAGCGAGAGCGAGAGCGAGAGAGAGAGAGAGAGAGAGAGCAAGAGAGAGAGAGAGAGAGAGAGCTCAGTGAGAGAGAGAGAGAGAGAGAGAGAGAGAGAGAGAGAGAGAGAGAGAGAGAGAGAGAGAGAGAGCTCAGTGAGAGAGCAAGAGAGAGAGAGAGAGAGAGCGAGAGAGAGAGAGAGAGAGAGAGAGAGAGAGAGAGAGCTCAGTGAGAGAGCAAGAGAGAGAGAGAGAGAGAGGAGAGAGAGAGAGCTCAGTGAGAGAGCGAGAGAGAGAGAGAGAGAGAGAGAGAGAGAGAGAGAGCTCAGTGAGAGAGTGAGAGAGAGAGAGAGAGAGAGAGAGAGAGAGAGAGAGCAAGAGAGAGAGAGAGAGCAAGAGAGAGAGAGAGAGAGAGCAAGAGAGAGAGAGAGAGAGAGAGAGAGAGAGAGAGAGAGAGCAAGAGAGAGAGCAAGAGAGAGAGAGAGAGAGAGATAGAGAGAGAGCTCAGTGAGAGAGCAAGAGATAGAGAGAGAGCTCAGTGAGAGAGAGAGAGAGAGAAAAGATAAGTGCACAAAAAGGGGAGACGTGATGATAAAGACAAAGAGAGGGAGCAGAGGAAGGGTCAGGAGGAGAGTAGCCCTGAGGGAGTTGTCTTAGCGAGGGGACCATTCAGTGTGAGAGATAATGACTCAGCCCTGTGTGGGCACATTGATGCAGGCAGGCACACCGGGCAGAGATAGACGGATGAGGAGCGCTAAGGGGCAGCCTCGGGCTCAGCACGCATCTCACATGAGGCCAATAAAGACTATTAAGTGGCCTTGACACACACACAGGCATTAACACAAGCCGGTGGCACATACACCTGCAAAATCATGCACACGTAACAAGGCACAATCGCACACACATGTGTGAGCGGTGCAACTGTACTGTGTGGGGGTCCCCGGGGGGTCCCCCACAACATCCAGACCCCCAGGAACGCATGTGGCCAGGGGGGGGGGGGGGCTTTTTAAATAAATTTAACATTCTCCTACAGGGGGCCAGGGGGCGGGTAGGGGGGGGGGGGGGGGGGGGTCCAAAACAGTCAAGAAATGACAGAGTTACCGTGTGGGGGTCCGGTTCTGGCGAGCCGGTTCTGGCGGGCCGGTTCTGGAGAGCCCGAAACGGTCGAGAAATGACAGTTACCGCGTTGCAGCTTTCCGTGCTCACGTACACATACATGTACACATAGGGACATACATAGCTGCGTAATGGAGAGGAGGCACCGCTCAAAAAGTGACGGTTTGCAATAAAACACTAGGATACAAGATGCTCTCTTGTAGGCTGTAGGAGAATGTTACATTTATTTAAAAGCAGAAATGCAGGTGTGTGTGTGTGTGTGTGTGTGTGTGTGTGTGTGTGTGTGTGTGTGTGTGTGTGAGAGACTGCGTGAGAGACTGTGAGTGCGTGCATGCGTGTGTTCAGAGACCTACCGATCATAGTGTTGAGGGACAGGTCCAGGATTCGTTTCTGTTTCTGAGCCAGTGGAGCCCCACAGAACGACACAGGCGAGTAGAGCGGAGACAGGCCCGAACTGAAACAACAGAGGAGGGACCATTATTTTAAGATTTGTTGCATGGTTTTTCTCCTTTATTTTCGAGAGAGAGACAGTGAACTGGGGAGTTGGGGAGTGACATGTAGCAAATGCGCCGCTGGGCTCGGGAATCGAACCCGGGACACGCTGTCAGGCATCACATGTGGTACAGTACGTGGTGTTGGTGTAACCACTGGGCCATCAGCAGTGCACCCATTATTTTAAGGATCTGTTTGTTTTATTGTGTGTGTTGTGGATTCACTCTTAACACCTTGGAGGCGCAAGACGGAAATCACCGTCAAGTTCAAGTGCACGGTCATTTGCCCGAGACGGAGATTGATTAATCTCCGTCCAATTAGTGCTATGAAAACTGATCACATCGCTCTACAGCCTAGGAACGCTTGTTGCGCAATCCTCGGTGTTGCACAACAGTGACACGTCATCGAAAATGTTCCCTGCCTGTTTAGCCGACGACAACGAAAATCTTAAAACATTCATAACTCGCGATCTAAATCATCCCATCTAATTATGAAAAAATATCCTGTGTTTGACGGCCCTCCGCTGTCCAGTCGCTAATCGCGATAGATTTATTCTTACCTCCCGTTGTTGTCGATCGACTCTAGAGTGGTGTGGCTATTGTTAGCTGCTACAAACACATTCACAACAACTTCCGGTCCGTCGGTAAAAGTGGTCCGGGCGCTATATACGATGGGCACATTTTATTAATGGATTAAATAGGCCCGAGCCCTCAAGGTGTTAACTGTCTCAGTGCCACATGACGCCTTATGACGCCTCCCCCTTATGACCGAGCTCCATCTCTATTCATGGTGCCTGCCTGTGATTTATTTAGTTAGTCAATCATTTCTTAGAAATGATTAGTTAGTCAATCATTTCTTATTAGGTAGTTTCGAGTTTGACGCAGATCTACTGAACATAGACCTGTGTGTGTGTGTGCGTGTGCGTGTGTGTGCGTGTGCGTGTGCGTGTGTGTGTGCGCGCGTGTGTGTGTGTGTGTGTGTGTGTGTGTGTGTGTGTGTGTGTGTGTGTGTGTGTGTGGTGCTTTTCCTTTCCCTCAGTGACACCTGGGAGGCAGTCACAAGGTCACAAACAATACTGTACATCCAATGCATGATGCATGATGACAGCCTCTAACACCGCGCCACTGAGGGAAATAGAGGACTGTATGGGCGTCCGTGAGGCGCCCGGGGGGTGAAGCACTCACAGCCGAGACGGGGGATTTCATTTCTCCACGGTGCCTCCACCATGGCAGACCGGCAGGGATATTATTATTAAATAAAGGTACCTTGCAGACCGAGTGCCTGATACTGTAGTACTTAGTAGCCGGGAATAAGAACGCATCAAATCTGCCGCTGTGCTCCAATTTTGATATCGAACACATTATTACAGTTAAAGACAGCTTCAAAGATAGAAAGATGGATGTGTGTGTGTGCATGCATATGTACAGTTGGAGGCCATCGATATTGTCCTTTTCTTTTTGCTGAGGTTTGCGTGATCTGCGCAAAAGGACAGTTAACCCATTTTGGGCGGGAACCCTTTTTGGTGTTTTAAACATTATGTTATAATTTAGCTATTGAAAAATAGCAGATCTACAAGCTCATAGCGCGCCACCGAGTGGCGCGCTACGAGCTTGTAGGTCTGCTATTTTTGAAAAATCGTGAAAATATTTATTTCAGAAAACTGGAGGATTTAGAAGGATTTTGAGGTCAGGCCTAAATGGGTCAAATGATAAGGGACAATATCGGTGGCACCCAACTGTATGACTGTAAAGACGAAACGGAAGTGGGGAGGAGGCTCCACTTCCGCTTTATCGCTTACTCATGATCCGAGCTTCCATTGCTCCAGACTGTATGAGACAGTACAGACAGTATTTGAAAATTGCGAGAGGCAACAGTCTGGCCACGCGAGACTCGGCAGTCTGCTTAAGCTGCCCCGCAATCGAGCTTGAGAAGACTACAAACCACATACTGTAGTCAACACCTGTCCCCTGTATATGGACCACCTTCAGTGGAGGGCCTCTTCCTAGAGGGACCAGAGATGAGCGTGAAAAAGTAAGTAAGCCTTGCCGAGGAGCCTATCTCCTGTTTCTGTAGCGTGAGACAGCTTGATGTACAAGTACACACCCTGGACATGACGCTAGTATGTCGCAGGGACTTACCCCCAATCCAACCCTAGGTGCGAGTGACTAATTCTGGTACCAGTTGCCGTGCAATCCCCCTCGCCCCCTCCCCCGCGCCCACCCGCCTCCCCGCTCTCGACAGGATGACAGCGCGAGCGGAGAGCGGAGAGCGAAGAAAATGAATCCGCAGCATGACAGGCGACGCTGAAGCGGCACAACAAGCGCTAAATAATATAGATGATGATGATGATAATAATAATAATAAATATAGCTGCAAGCAGCGATAAAGCGGGACCAAGATAGAAGAAGAACAATGCGCAATGAGAACAACATGCACAAATGAGACTGACGAGCTGAGTCGTCGGTACCGGGATTTGAACTCACAACCTTGTGGACCGAAGGCGGGAGCTCTACTGACTGACCTACACAGAGACAATCAGGGACTACATTGTAAACAGTAAAACCATGCAGTGATTTGGTAACAAGAAGGTGTGTCCTCATTTTGGGCATGTCTTTATCCATTACTACAGTGTGTTTTCACGCACAGTTAAAGCGTGCGTGCGTGCGTGCGCGCGTACAAACTTCTCTTTGTGTGTGTGTGTGTGTGTGCGTGCGTGCGTGCGTGCGTGCGTGCGTGCGTGCGTGCGTGCGTGAGTGACTTCCTGCCTGCCTGCCTGCCTGCCTGCCTGCCCCTGCGTGCGTGCGTGCGTGCGTGCGTGCGTGCGTGCGTGGCTGGTTGCATGCGTGTGTGTGTTAGGCAGACAATCGTTCATAACCATGGATTTGGATTGAAGATCATCTCTTTAGTTTTTGTGGTGTGGCTATTATCACACCAGTCTTTAAAGTTATTGATCTCACTGATATAGCCCACAGGGCGTTCACCAATATGTACAAATAAGACTGACAAGCTGAGTTGTCAGTAGCTGGATTTGAACACACAACCTTGCGGTCCAAGGGCAAGAGCTCGACTGACTGAGCTACATGGAGACAATCAGTTACTCCATTGTTAACAGGAAAATCATTCAGTGTTTGTTCAGCATAAGTACTCAAACTTTGGTGTGTGTGTGTGTGTGTGTGCGTGCGCGCGCAATTTTCATTGGCTCATAAAAACTTCATTTTTTCACTTAACAAAAATGTGCTACGATTATTTGTCCGTATAGGTCCAAAGTTCACGTGTAGAAGTTTTCGTGCATTTTGAGCAAAGATTCTGGGAGGAGTTACATTTGAACTGTTTTTCATATAATTCAAACTGGCGGGTGATCTAAAGGTCAGAGGTCAAAAGTCAGAACACGAAAGTTGTTCGGCATGAGGAGACACATATGTGTATCAAAGTGTCATTGCCAACGGTCAAACGGTTCATGAGATATGCACGTTCAAAGTTTGCAAGTTTGCACGTTTTGCATCAATTGAGTGCTATAGCGCCACCATTTGGCCAATCGTGATGGGCTTCGCATAGTCACCGTTTGGCATGGTCCTCTATCATGTTGACAAGTTTTGCGAAAACCGACTGCACGGTTCAGTCAGAACAGCTATTTTTGTTGGAAGGAGAAGGAGAAGAAGTACTGATCATATAATTCAAAATGGCGGGTGATCTAAAGGTCAGAGGTCAAAAGTCAGAACACGAAAGTTGCTCAGCATGAGGAGACGCATATGGGTATCCAAGTGTCATTGCCAACGGTCAAACGGTTCATGAGCTATGCACGTTCAAAGTTAGCATTTTCAATTGAGCGCTATAGCGCCACCATTTGGCCAATTGTCTTGGGCTTCGCATATTCACCGTTTGGCATGGCCCTCTACCAGATTACCGCGTTTCGTGAAAACCGACTGCACCATTCAGTCAGAACAGCTATTTTTGGCGGAAGAAGAAGAAGAAGGAGAAGAAGGAGAAGAAAAATAAACACAAAAACAAAGAGTGACCAAAGTCACTGCGTGACTTCTTGGTCCCTAATAATAATATAGGTATAGGTCCAGTGCTGGTTGATGTGTTTGTAAAGCGTTATACTATTAGTATAGCGCCAAAGTCCTGACGCAATCACTCATACCCTGGTTCACGGAAGTTTTTCTCTATGGAGAAAAACATAACATGGGGTCATCTTATCAAATCGTCCAATGGTCCACAAACAAACCGTCTTGGCAATATTGTTGGGGAGGTCTGTCTGTATCGTTTACGATACAGACAGACAGACAGACAGTCTCCACCAGGCCGAAGGCATGGGGAGAGAGTATGTTTTGCACTCCGTCCGTGTGTGTGTCCGTGTGTGTGTGTGTGTGTCCGTCCGTCCTTCCGTCCATCTGTTAGCAGCTAATCTCCGGCACCGTTAACCCGGTCGATGCCAAACTTTGTACACACACTCCCTGGAACGATGAACCTCTGCCCCACATTTTCCTGTTATAGCGCCACCATGAGGCACCTTTTCACATTTTTTACCTAAAACTGCACCGATCTGCGTGAAACGTTGCATGCACACTCCCTAGAGGCCAAGGACAAAACTTTGACCTGCATTTTCCGCATCTGCCTTTTATAGCGCCACCAGGAGGCCGACTTTTGTAAAACACATCACAAATCGTTACACAGTATATCTATGGTCATGTGCTCAAGTCGGATCTGTCCGATATTTCAAATTCCATCCTATAATTGGCTTTCACAGTTTGCAAGATTGCCCTGTTTTGAACAAAAGCCTCAAATCATGAACGCAGCATGCAATTTACGTGAAATCTTTCACACATTTTCTTACTAGGCTGAGGAATATATCCCACCCTTTTCACATTGGCCTGTTATAGCGCCACCAACAGGTTGATTTTTAAAAAACACATTTTTGGAACAAAATGCCTCAAATCATCCAATTGCCATCAAAGGCGTATGAAGAAATGGCAACCTTTTCACATTGGCCTATTATAGCGCCACCAGGAGGCCACAACCTGACCTGCCCTGGTGGAGACCTGTGCTCCGAGGGGCACTTTTTCTAGTTCATATATGATAACGTCTGTCGTGTGGTCGCGGCCATGGGAGCGGGGAGGCGGGTGGGCGGGTTGGGGGGGGGGGGGGGGTGCCCACGGCAACTGGCACGGGAATTAGTCACTCGCACCCTAGATGCTGAGTGCCCAGCAGGGAGGCACTGGGTCCTATTTCTTCTTTGGTATGACCCGGCCGGGGAACAAACCCCGACCTAACCAGTCTCAGGGCGGACACTCTAACCACAAGGCCATTGAGCTGGTGGCCCTAGATACGAGGGCCACCAGAGGGCTACACAATACAGAGTTGGACATTAATGCCGACATACGAAAGATTTGTTTTGTTGTATTTCCCGAATCAGATCCAGGCGGCAAAATGACTGTTCCAGCAGTGCATACAGAAGGCCGGTTCAGCACTCAACGCAGTGCCACATTGAGTATAAAACTATTTTATCTGCAGAAAAGTGGTTTCAACAAGTAGAAAAAGTATTCTACTTCTTTTGAAGTATAAAGTTGCCAGTTTTAGTCTCTGACGTTGTCAATCATTTCTTATTAGGTAGTTTCGAGTTTGACGCAGATCTACTGAACATAGACCTGTGTGTGTGTGTGTGTGTGTGTGTGTGTGTGTGTGTGTGTGTGTGTGTGTGTGTGTGTGTGTGTGTGTGTGTGTGTGTGTGTGTGTGTGTGTGTGTGTGTGTGTGTGTGTGTGTGTGTGTGTGTGTGTGTGAGTGAGTGAGTGAGTGAGTGAGTGAGTGAGTGAGTGAGTGTGTGTGTGTGTGTGTGTGTGTGTGTGTGTGTGTGGTGCTTTTCCTTTCCCTCAGTGACACCTGGGAGGCAGTCACAAGGTCGCAAACAATACTGTACATCCAATGCATGATGCATGATGACAGCCTCTAACGCCGCGCCACTGAGGGAAATAGAGGACTGTATGGGCGTCCGTGAGGCGCCCGGGGGGTGAAGCACTTACAGCCCAGACTGGGGATTTGATTTCTCCACGGTGCCTCAACCATGGCAGACCACCATGCACGTGCGTGCGTGCGTGCGCTTCTAAATCCTAACAGTTTTCTGAGAAACCTATGTTTCTATGACATCAGTGGTGCTCAACCTTTTTCAAAATGTTCGCTCTGAAAGAATAATATATTCAACTCAAATTTGCAAGGTTTTTCAAAAATAGCAGATTTACAAGCTCATAGCGCGGCACTCGGTGCCGCGCTATGAGCTTGTGGATCTGCTATTTTTTCAACAGCTAAAGTATATCATGATGCTTAAAAACACCAAAAGGGGTTCCTGTCCTGAATGGGTTAAAATAAATTAAACACTGTGGGGCAGAGCTGTGTGTTCCCTTCTTTCCTACATATAAATGTTTAACCATGTACTGTACACAAATAATATAAATGATTAAAATAGTGCATGTCACTCTAAATATAGACTGTAGAAGTGTGTCCTCAAAGCAGAACAAGCGTGTTAACACTGTGCACGTTTGTTGTGCTTCTCATAGTGACCGTCAAGCAGTTCCCAGTCCTTCAAGTGCTTCATTCTAATGCATGCTGCTTGTTCTTTTCCAACCTACTTGTTCCTTTATCTTCCAACAAATGCATCAAATAACGTGGCTGGCAGCTATGAAATATATCCTATTAACCAATTTAGACCTGAAGACGATTCTACACATGTCTTCTAAATCCTGAAAAGTTTTCTGAAAAATGTTTCTATGACAGTCGTTCTCAAACATTTTCATGTCAAGGACCCCCAAAAACTATATGTAATTGGCCGCCGACCATCTGAAAATATGTTGTTCCAGTGACCTCCCCAGATAAGAAGCAAAGATTTGACTTAAAAACGTTCGCTCTGAAAGAATATACTCAAAGATTTGTGCCACATTTTCGCGATTTTTCAAAAATAGCAGATCTACAAGCTCGTAGCGCGGCACTCTATGAGCTTGTAGATCTGCTATTTTTCAATAGCTAAAGTATAACACAATGCTTAAAACACCAAGAGGGGTTCCCGCCCAAAATGGGTTAATACAGTATCAAACCAAGCGGCACATTAAGGAGAAGGGGAAAAAAGCCTTTGTAGTCTACAAATAAACCCTAGGTAAGATCCACTTTCATTTTAATTGCTTGGCTCTTAAAACGAATGAAAAGCTTTGAAACCGCGGTTGATAAAGAGACTACAATACAAGGAAATCAAGGAAGTGGAAAGCAATTTATCAAAGATACATGATTATATACTCATTGACATTCAATAACATCTCAGCTTACAGTATTATGGTGGTAGTTTCATGGTTAACGGACCTTGCTTTGTAAAGCTACTTTATTACTGTGGTTTCCTTCTATTTTATGGACTAGTGGACGAGAGATCCGGTATAAGTAAAAGACAAAAGTCATTTTACACTTCGTTGCATGCAGATCTACAAGCTCACAACGCGGTGCAGCATGACACGTTCTGAGCTTGTAGATCTGCTATTTTAAGTATAAAATCAACCGTTACGACCTACCAAAAAACATTTTAGTTGACTAAATCAACTGTAGATTTAGTCAACTTAAACTAGACTAACGCTAAGTAATTCCAGGTGACAAACTACTCAAAAGACTATGACTAAAACTAAAATGTGCCGTCAAAATCAACACTGTGTGTGTGTGTGTGTGTGTGTGTGTGTGTGTGTGTCTGTGTGTCTGTGTGTGTGTGTGTGTGTGTGTGTGTGTGTGTGCGTGCGTGCGTGCGTGTGTGTGTGTACCTAGGGTTTGTGGGGGCCCTGTTGGCGTGAGCTTTGAGTTCCCACAGCATGACCCTGCCGTCGCTGACCATGAGGGCAGCGTTGTTCTCGTTCACGGGGCAGATGACCATGCGGTACGGACGCACCGTCTTGGTGATGCGGATGGCGTCGCACTGGGAGCGCAGGTCATACACCAGCTCCTGGACACTCTGGTCCGGGTCTGACCGGAGAGGAGAGAGAAGGGGAGCAAAGATGAACCCATTTTGACCCGAGATCAGATTCTAAAAATTTCTTCTACATCCTGACAGTTTTCTGAAAAAGCTATGTTTCTATGTCAGTCGTTCTTTGATTTTTCAAATATAGCAGACCTACAAGCTCGTAGCGCGCCACTCGGTGGCGCGCTATGAGCTTGTAGATCTGCTATTTTTCAATAGCTAAAGCATAACATAATGCTAACACCAAAAGGGGTTCCCGCCAAACATGGGTTAAAGGGGAGAGAGAGAGAGAGAGAAGGGGGGGGGGGGGGGGGAGAACAAAACAACTGACTCTCATCACACTAGTAGTAGCGGCCTTCAGTCTCGAGAGACCATATGGCACAAGCGCACTTGGATTGGATCAGGTGGTGCTGAGGGAGGGAACAGTGCTTTGTGGATTGGATCAGGTGGTGCTGAGGGAGGGAACAGTACTTTGTGGATTGGATCAGGTGGTGCTGAGGGAGGGAACAGTGCTTTGTGGATTGGATCAGGTGGTGCTGAGGGAGGGAACAGTACTTTGTGGACTGGATCAGGTGGTGCTGAGGGAACAGTACTTTGTGGATTGGATCAGGTGGTGCTGAGGGAGGGAACAGTACTTTGTGGATTGGATCAGGTGGTGCTGAGGGAACAGTACTTTGTGGATTGGATCAGGTGGTGCTGAGGGAACAGTACTTTGTGGATTGGATCAGGTGGTGCTGAGGGAACAGTACTTTGTGGACTGGATCAGGTGGTGCTGAGGGAGGGAACAGTACTTTGTGGATTGGATCAGGTGGTGCTGAGGGAGGGAACAGTACTTTGTGGATTGGATCAGGTGGTGCTGAGGGAACAGTACTTTGTGGACTGGATCAGGTGGTGCTGAGGGAGGGAACAGTACTTTGTGGATCGGATCAGGTGGTGCTGAGGGAACAGTACTTTGTGGATTGGATCAGGTGGTGCTGAGGGAACAGTACTTTGTGGATTGGATCAGGTGGTGCTGAGGGAACAGTACTTTGTGGATCGGATCAGGTGGTGCTGAGGGAGGGAACAGTACTTTGTGGATCGGATCAGGTGGTGCTGAGGGAGGGAACAGTACTTTGTGGATTGGATCAGGTGGTGCTGAGGGAACAGTACTTTGTGGATTGGATCAGGTGGTGCTGAGGGAGGGAACAGTACTTTGTGGATTGGATCAGGTGGTGCTGAGGGAACAGTACTTTGTGGATTGGATCAGGTGGTGCTGAGGGAGGGAACAGTACTTTGTGGATTGGATCAGGTGGTGCTGAGGGAACAGTACTTTGTGGATCGGATCAGGTGGTGCTGAGGGAACAGTACTTTGTGGATTGGATCAGGTGGTGCTGAGGGAGGGAACAGTACTTTGTGGATTGGATCAGGTGGTGCTGAGGGAGGGAACAGTACTTTGTGGATTGGATCAGGTGGTGCTGAGGGAGGGAACAGTACTTTGTGGATTGGATCAGGTGGTGCTGAGGGAGGGAACAGTACTTTGTGGATTGGATCAGGTGGTGCTGAGGGAGGGAACAGTACTTTGTGGACTGGATCAGGTGGTGCTGAGGGAACAGTACTTTGTGGATTGGATCAGGTGGTGCTGAGGGAACAGTACTTTGTGGATTGGATCAGGTGGTGCTGAGGGAACAGTACTTTGTGGATTGGATCAGGTGGTGCTGAGGGAGGGAACAGTACTTTGTGGATTGGATCAGGTGGTGCTGAGGGAGGGAACAGTACTTTGTGGATTGGATCAGGTGGTGCTGAGGGAACAGTACTTTGTGGATTGGATCAGGTGGTGCTGAGGGAACAGTACTTTGTGGACTGGATCAGGTGGTGCTGAGGGAACAGTACTTTGTGGATCGGATCAGGTGGTGCTGAGGGAACAGTACTTTGTGGATTGGATCAGGTGGTGCTGAGGGAACAGTACTTTGTGGATTGGATCAGGTGGTGCTGAGGGAGGGAACAGTACTTTGTGGATTGGATCAGGTGGTGCTGAGGGAACAGTACTTTGTGGACTGGATCAGGTGGTGCTGAGGGAGGGAACAGTACTTTGTGGATTGGATCAGGTGGTGCTGAGGGAACAGTACTTTGTGGATTGGATCAGGTGGTGCTGAGGGAACAGTACTTTGTGGACTGGATCAGGTGGTGCTGAGGGAACAGTACTTTGTGGATCGGATCAGGTGGTGCTGAGGGAACAGTACTTTGTGGATTGGATCAGGTGGTGCTGAGGGAACAGTACTTTGTGGATTGGATCAGGTGGTGCTGAGGGAGGGAACAGTACTTTGTGGATTGGATCAGGTGGTGCTGAGGGAACAGTACTTTGTGGACTGGATCAGGTGGTGCTGAGGGAGGGAACAGTACTTTGTGGATTGGATCAGGTGGTGCTGAGGGAACAGTACTTTGTGGATTGGATCAGGTGGTGCTGAGGGAACAGTACTTTGTGGACTGGATCAGGTGGTGCTGAGGGAGGGAACAGTACTTTGTGGATCGGATCAGGTGGTGCTGAGGGAACAGTACTTTGTGGATTGGATCAGGTGGTGCTGAGGGAACAGTACTTTGTGGATTGGATCAGGTGGTGCTGAGGGAACAGTACTTTGTGGATCGGATCAGGTGGTGCTGAGGGAGGGAACAGTACTTTGTGGATTGGATCAGGTGGTGCTGAGGGAACAGTACTTTGTGGATTGGATCAGGTGGTGCTGAGGGAGGGAACAGTACTTTGTGGATTGGATCAGGTGGTGCTGAGGGAACAGTACTTTGTGGATCGGATCAGGTGGTGCTGAGGGAACAGTACTTTGTGGATTGGATCAGGTGGTGCTGAGGGAACAGTACTTTGTGGATTGGATCAGGTGGTGCTGAGGGAGGGAACAGTACTTTGTGGATTGGATCAGGTGGTGCTGAGGGAGGGAACAGTACTTTGTGGATTGGATCAGGTGGTGCTGAGGGAACAGTACTTTGTGGACTGGATCAGGTGGTGCTGAGGGAACAGTACTTTGTGGATTGGATCAGGTGGTGCTGAGGGAGGGAACAGTACTTTGTGGATTGGATCAGGTGGTGCTGAGGGAACAGTACTTTGTGGATTGGATCAGGTGGTGCTGAGGGAACAGTACTTTGTGGATTGGATCAGGTGGTGCTGAGGGAACAGTACTTTGTGGACTGGATCAGGTGGTGCTGAGGGAGGGAACAGTACTTTGTGGATTGGATCAGGTGGTGCTGAGGGAACAGTACTTTGTGGATTGGATCAGGTGGTGCTGAGGGAACAGTACTTTGTGGATTGGATCAGGTGGTGCTGAGGGAACAGTACTTTGTGGATCGGATCAGGTGGTGCTGAGGGAACAGTGCTTTGTGGATTGGATCAGGTGGTGCTGAGGGAGGGAACAGTACTTTGTGGATCGGATCAGGTGGTGCTGAGGGAACAGTGCTTTGTGGATTGGATCAGGTGGTGCTGAGGGAACAGTACTTTGTGGATTGGATCAGGTGGTGCTGAGGGAACAGTACTTTGTGGATTGGATCAGGTGGTGCTGAGGGAGGGAACAGTACTTTGTGGATCGGATCAGGTGGTGCTGAGGGAGGGAACAGTACTTTGTGGATTGGATCAGGTGGTGCTGAGGGAGGGAACAGTACTTTGTGGATTGGATCAGGTGGTGCTGAGGGAGGGAACAGTACTTTGTGGATCGGATCAGGTGGTGCTGAGGGAACAGTGCTTTGTGGATTGGATCAGGTGGTGCTGAGGGAGGGAACAGTACTTTGTGGATTGGATCAGGTGGTGCTGAGGGAGGGAACAGTACTTTGTGGATTGGATCAGGTGGTGCTGAGGGAGGGAACAGTACTTTGTGGATCGGATCAGGTGGTGCTGAGGGAGGGAACAGTACTTTGTGGATCGGATCAGGTGGTGCTGAGGGAGGGAACAGTACTTTGTGGATCGGATCAGGTGGTGCTGAGGGAACAGTACTTTGTGGATTGGATCAGGTGGTGCTGAGGGAACAGTACTTTGTGGATTGGATCAGGTGGTGCTGAGGGAGGGAACAGTACTTTGTGGATTGGATCAGGTGGTGCTGAGGGAACAGTACTTTGTGGATCGGATCAGGTGGTGCTGAGGGAACAGTACTTTGTGGATTGGATCAGGTGGTGCTGAGGGAACAGTACTTTGTGGATTGGATCAGGTGGTGCTGAGGGAGGGAACAGTACTTTGTGGACTGGATCAGGTGGTGCTGAGGGAACAGTACTTTGTGGATTGGATCAGGTGGTGCTGAGGGAACAGTACTTTGTGGACTGGATCAGGTGGTGCTGAGGGAGGGAACAGTACTTTGTGGACTGGATCAGGTGGTGCTGAGGGAACAGTACTTTGTGGATTGGATCAGGTGGTGCTGAGGGAGGGAACAGTACTTTGTGGATTGGATCAGGTGGTGCTGAGGGAACAGTACTTTGTGGATTGGATCAGGTGGTGCTGAGGGAACAGTACTTTGTGGATTGGATCAGGTGGTGCTGAGGGAACAGTACTTTGTGGACTGGATCAGGTGGTGCTGAGGGAGGGAACAGTACTTTGTGGATTGGATCAGGTGGTGCTGAGGGAGGGAACAGTACTTTGTGGATTGGATCAGGTGGTGCTGAGGGAACAGTACTTTGTGGACTGGATCAGGTGGTGCTGAGGGAGGGAACAGTACTTTGTGGATCGGATCAGGTGGTGCTGAGGGAACAGTACTTTGTGGATTGGATCAGGTGGTGCTGAGGGAACAGTACTTTGTGGATTGGATCAGGTGGTGCTGAGGGAACAGTACTTTGTGGATCGGATCAGGTGGTGCTGAGGGAGGGAACAGTACTTTGTGGATCGGATCAGGTGGTGCTGAGGGAGGGAACAGTACTTTGTGGATTGGATCAGGTGGTGCTGAGGGAACAGTACTTTGTGGATTGGATCAGGTGGTGCTGAGGGAGGGAACAGTACTTTGTGGATTGGATCAGGTGGTGCTGAGGGAACAGTACTTTGTGGATTGGATCAGGTGGTGCTGAGGGAGGGAACAGTACTTTGTGGATTGGATCAGGTGGTGCTGAGGGAACAGTACTTTGTGGATCGGATCAGGTGGTGCTGAGGGAACAGTACTTTGTGGATTGGATCAGGTGGTGCTGAGGGAGGGAACAGTACTTTGTGGATTGGATCAGGTGGTGCTGAGGGAGGGAACAGTACTTTGTGGATTGGATCAGGTGGTGCTGAGGGAGGGAACAGTACTTTGTGGATTGGATCAGGTGGTGCTGAGGGAGGGAACAGTACTTTGTGGATTGGATCAGGTGGTGCTGAGGGAGGGAACAGTACTTTGTGGACTGGATCAGGTGGTGCTGAGGGAACAGTACTTTGTGGATTGGATCAGGTGGTGCTGAGGGAACAGTACTTTGTGGATTGGATCAGGTGGTGCTGAGGGAACAGTACTTTGTGGATTGGATCAGGTGGTGCTGAGGGAGGGAACAGTACTTTGTGGATTGGATCAGGTGGTGCTGAGGGAGGGAACAGTACTTTGTGGATTGGATCAGGTGGTGCTGAGGGAACAGTACTTTGTGGATTGGATCAGGTGGTGCTGAGGGAACAGTACTTTGTGGATTGGATCAGGTGGTGCTGAGGGAACAGTACTTTGTGGATTGGATCAGGTGGTGCTGAGGGAACAGTACTTTGTGGATTGGATCAGGTGGTGCTGAGGGAACAGTACTTTGTGGATTGGATCAGGTGGTGCTGAGGGAACAGTACTTTGTGGACTGGATCAGGTGGTGCTGAGGGAACAGTACTTTGTGGATCGGATCAGGTGGTGCTGAGGGAACAGTACTTTGTGGATTGGATCAGGTGGTGCTGAGGGAACAGTACTTTGTGGATTGGATCAGGTGGTGCTGAGGGAGGGAACAGTACTTTGTGGATTGGATCAGGTGGTGCTGAGGGAACAGTACTTTGTGGACTGGATCAGGTGGTGCTGAGGGAGGGAACAGTACTTTGTGGATTGGATCAGGTGGTGCTGAGGGAACAGTACTTTGTGGATTGGATCAGGTGGTGCTGAGGGAACAGTACTTTGTGGACTGGATCAGGTGGTGCTGAGGGAGGGAACAGTACTTTGTGGATCGGATCAGGTGGTGCTGAGGGAACAGTACTTTGTGGATTGGATCAGGTGGTGCTGAGGGAACAGTACTTTGTGGATTGGATCAGGTGGTGCTGAGGGAACAGTACTTTGTGGATCGGATCAGGTGGTGCTGAGGGAGGGAACAGTACTTTGTGGATTGGATCAGGTGGTGCTGAGGGAACAGTACTTTGTGGATTGGATCAGGTGGTGCTGAGGGAGGGAACAGTACTTTGTGGATTGGATCAGGTGGTGCTGAGGGAACAGTACTTTGTGGATCGGATCAGGTGGTGCTGAGGGAACAGTACTTTGTGGATTGGATCAGGTGGTGCTGAGGGAACAGTACTTTGTGGATTGGATCAGGTGGTGCTGAGGGAGGGAACAGTACTTTGTGGATTGGATCAGGTGGTGCTGAGGGAGGGAACAGTACTTTGTGGATTGGATCAGGTGGTGCTGAGGGAACAGTACTTTGTGGACTGGATCAGGTGGTGCTGAGGGAACAGTACTTTGTGGATTGGATCAGGTGGTGCTGAGGGAGGGAACAGTACTTTGTGGATTGGATCAGGTGGTGCTGAGGGAACAGTACTTTGTGGATTGGATCAGGTGGTGCTGAGGGAACAGTACTTTGTGGATTGGATCAGGTGGTGCTGAGGGAACAGTACTTTGTGGACTGGATCAGGTGGTGCTGAGGGAGGGAACAGTACTTTGTGGATTGGATCAGGTGGTGCTGAGGGAACAGTACTTTGTGGATTGGATCAGGTGGTGCTGAGGGAACAGTACTTTGTGGATTGGATCAGGTGGTGCTGAGGGAACAGTACTTTGTGGATCGGATCAGGTGGTGCTGAGGGAACAGTGCTTTGTGGATTGGATCAGGTGGTGCTGAGGGAGGGAACAGTACTTTGTGGATCGGATCAGGTGGTGCTGAGGGAACAGTGCTTTGTGGATTGGATCAGGTGGTGCTGAGGGAACAGTACTTTGTGGATTGGATCAGGTGGTGCTGAGGGAACAGTACTTTGTGGATTGGATCAGGTGGTGCTGAGGGAGGGAACAGTACTTTGTGGATCGGATCAGGTGGTGCTGAGGGAGGGAACAGTACTTTGTGGATTGGATCAGGTGGTGCTGAGGGAGGGAACAGTACTTTGTGGATTGGATCAGGTGGTGCTGAGGGAGGGAACAGTACTTTGTGGATCGGATCAGGTGGTGCTGAGGGAACAGTGCTTTGTGGATTGGATCAGGTGGTGCTGAGGGAGGGAACAGTACTTTGTGGATTGGATCAGGTGGTGCTGAGGGAGGGAACAGTACTTTGTGGATTGGATCAGGTGGTGCTGAGGGAGGGAACAGTACTTTGTGGATCGGATCAGGTGGTGCTGAGGGAGGGAACAGTACTTTGTGGATCGGATCAGGTGGTGCTGAGGGAGGGAACAGTACTTTGTGGATCGGATCAGGTGGTGCTGAGGGAACAGTACTTTGTGGATTGGATCAGGTGGTGCTGAGGGAACAGTACTTTGTGGATTGGATCAGGTGGTGCTGAGGGAGGGAACAGTACTTTGTGGATTGGATCAGGTGGTGCTGAGGGAACAGTACTTTGTGGATCGGATCAGGTGGTGCTGAGGGAACAGTACTTTGTGGATTGGATCAGGTGGTGCTGAGGGAACAGTACTTTGTGGATTGGATCAGGTGGTGCTGAGGGAGGGAACAGTACTTTGTGGACTGGATCAGGTGGTGCTGAGGGAACAGTACTTTGTGGATTGGATCAGGTGGTGCTGAGGGAACAGTACTTTGTGGACTGGATCAGGTGGTGCTGAGGGAGGGAACAGTACTTTGTGGACTGGATCAGGTGGTGCTGAGGGAACAGTACTTTGTGGATTGGATCAGGTGGTGCTGAGGGAACAGTACTTTGTGGATCGGATCAGGTGGTGCTGAGGGAACAGTACTTTGTGGATTGGATCAGGTGGTGCTGAGGGAACAGTACTTTGTGGATCGGATCAGGTGGTGCTGAGGGAACAGTACTTTGTGGATCAGATCAGGTGGTGCTGAGGGAGGGAACAGTACTTTGTGGATTGGATCAGGTGGTGCTGAGGGAACAGTACTTTGTGGACTGGATCAGGTGGTGCTGAGGGAACAGTACTTTGTGGATTGGATCAGGTGGTGCTGAGGGAACAGTACTTTGTGGATTGGATCAGGTGGTGCTGAGGGAGGGAACAGTACTTTGTGGATTGGATCAGGTGGTGCTGAGGGAACAGTACTTTGTGGACTGGATCAGGTGGTGCTGAGGGAACAGTACTTTGTGGATTGGATCAGGTGGTGCTGAGGGAACAGTGCTTTGTGGATTGGATCAGGTGGTGCTGAGGGAGGGAACAGTACTTTGTGGATTGGATCAGGTGGTGCTGAGGGAGGGAACAGTACTTTGTGGATCGGATCAGGTGGTGCTGAGGGAGGGAACAGTACTTTGTGGATTGGATCAGGTGGTGCTGAGGGAGGGAACAGTACTTTGTGGACTGGATCAGGTGGTGCTGAGGGAACAGTACTTTGTGGATTGGATCAGGTGGTGCTGAGGGAACAGTACTTTGTGGATTGGATCAGGTGGTGCTGAGGGAGGGAACAGTACTTTGTGGACTGGATCAGGTGGTGCTGAGGGAACAGTACTTTGTGGATTGGATCAGGTGGTGCTGAGGGAGGGAACAGTACTTTGTGGATTGGATCAGGTGGTGCTGAGGGAGGGAACAGTACTTTGTGGATCGGATCAGGTGGTGCTGAGGGAGGGAACAGTACTTTGTGGATTGGATCAGGTGGTGCTGAGGGAGGGAACAGTACTTTGTGGACTGGATCAGGTGGTGCTGAGGGAACAGTACTTTGTGGATTGGATCAGGTGGTGCTGAGGGAACAGTACTTTGTGGATTGGATCAGGTGGTGCTGAGGGAACAGTACTTTGTGGATTGGATCAGGTGGTGCTGAGGGAACAGTACTTTGTGGATTGGATCAGGTGGTGCTGAGGGAACAGTACTTTGTGGATTGGATCAGGTGGTGCTGAGGGAACAGTACTTTGTGGATTGGATCAGGTGGTGCTGAGGGAACAGTACTTTGTGGACTGGATCAGGTGGTGCTGAGGGAACAGTACTTTGTGGATTGGATCAGGTGGTGCTGAGGGAACAGTACTTTGTGGATTGGATCAGGTGGTGCTGAGGGAACAGTACTTTGTGGATTGGATCAGGTGGTGCTGAGGGAGGGAACAGTACTTTGTGGATTGGATCAGGTGGTGCTGAGGGAACAGTACTTTGTGGATTGGATCAGGTGGTGCTGAGGGAGGGAACAGTACTTTGTGGATTGGATCAGGTGGTGCTGAGGGAACAGTACTTTGTGGATTGGATCAGGTGGTGCTGAGGGAGGGAACGGTACTTTGTGGATTGGATCAGGTGGTGCTGAGGGAACAGTACTTTGTGGACTGGATCAGGTGGTGCTGAGGGAACAGTACTTTGTGGATCGGATCAGGTGGTGCTGAGGGAACAGTACTTTGTGGATTGGATCAGGTGGTGCTGAGGGAGGGAACAGTACTTTGTGGATTGGATCAGGTGGTGCTGAGGGAGGGAACAGTACTTTGTGGATCAGATCAGGTGGTGCTGAGGGAGGGAACAGTACTTTGTGGATTGGATCAGGTGGTGCTGAGGGAACAGTACTTTGTGGATTGGATCAGGTGGTGCTGAGGGAACAGTACTTTGTGGATTGGATCAGGTGGTGCTGAGGGAACAGTACTTTGTGGATCGGATCAGGTGGTGCTGAGGGAGGGAACAGTACTTTGTGGATTGGATCAGGTGGTGCTGAGGGAACAGTACTTTGTGGATTGGATCAGGTGGTGCTGAGGGAACAGTACTTTGTGGATTGGATCAGGTGGTGCTGAGGGGACAGTACTTTGTGGATTGGATCAGGTGGTGCTGAGGGAGGGAACAGTACTTTGTGGATTGGATCAGGTGGTGCTGAGGGAGGGGACAGTACTTTGTGGATTGGATCAGGTGGTGCTGAGGGAACAGTACTTTGTGGATTGGATCAGGTGGTGCTGAGGGAGGGGACAGTACTTTGAGGATTGGATCAGGTGGTGCTGAGGGAGGGAACAGTACTTTGTGGATCAGATCAGGTGGTGCTGAGGGAGGGAACAGTACTTTGTGGATTGGATCAGGTGGTGCTGAGGGAGGGAACAGTACTTTGTGGATCAGATCAGGTGGTGCTGAGGGAGGGAACAGTACTTTGTGGATTGGATCAGGTGGTGCTGAGGGAACAGTACTTTGTGGATTGGATCAGGTGGTGCTGAGGGAACAGTACTTTGTGGATCGGATCAGGTGGTGCTGAGGGAACAGTACTTTGTGGATTGGATCAGGTGGTGCTGAGGGAACAGTACTTTGTGGATTGGATCAGGTGGTGCTGAGGGAACAGTACTTTGTGGATTGGATCAGGTGGTGCTGAGGGAACAGTACTTTGTGGATTGGATCAGGTGGTGCTGAGGGAACAGTACTTTGTGGATTGGATCAGGTGGTGCTGAGGGAGGGAACAGTACTTTGTGGATTGGATCAGGTGGTGCTGAGGGAACAGTACTTTGTGGATTGGATCAGGTGGTGCTGAGGGAACAGTACTTTGTGGATTGGATCAGGTGGTGCTGAGGGAGGGAACAGTGCTTTGTGGATTGGATCAGGTGGTGCTGAGGGAACAGTACTTTGTGGATTGGATCAGGTGGTGCTGAGGGGACAGTACTTTGTGGATTGGATCAGGTGGTGCTGAGGGAGGGGACAGTACTTTGTGGATTGGATCAGGTGGTGCTGAGGGAGGGGACAGTACTTTGTGGATTGGATCAGGTGGTGCTGAGGGAACAGTACTTTGTGGATTGGATCAGGTGGTGCTGAGGGAGGGAACAGTACTTTGTGGATTGGATCAGGTGGGGCTGAGGGAACAGTACTTTGTGGATTGGATCAGGTGGTGCTGAGGGAGGGAACAGTACTTTGTGGATTGGATCAGGTGGTGCTGAGGGAGGGAACAGTACTTTGTGGATTGGATCAGGTGGTGCTGAGGGAGGGAACAGTACTTTGTGGATCGGATCAGGTGGTGCTGAGGGAGGGAACAGTACTTTGTGGATTGGATCAGGTGGTGCTGAGGGAGGGAACAGTACTTTGTGGATTGGATCAGGTGGTGCTGAGGGAGGGAACAGTACTTTGTGGATTGGATCAGGTGGTGCTGAGGGAGGGAACAGTACTTTGTGGATTGGATCAGGTGGTGCTGAGGGAGGGAACAGTACTTTGTGGATTGGATCAGGTGGTGCTGAGGGAGGGAACAGTACTTTGTGGATCGGATCAGGTGGTGCTGAGGGAGGGAACAGTACTTTGTGGATTGGATCAGGTGGTGCTGAGGGAACAGTACTTTGTGGATTGGATCAGGTGGTGCTGAGGGAACAGTACTTTGTGGACTGGATCAGGTGGTGCTGAGGGGACAGTACTTTGTGGATTGGATCAGGTGGTGCTGAGGGAACAGTACTTTGTGGATTGGATCAGGTGGTGCTGAGGGAACAGTACTTTGTGGACTGGATCAGGTGGTGCTGAGGGAGGGAACAGTACTTTGTGGATTGGATCAGGTGGTGCTGAGGGAACAGTACTTTGTGGATTGGATCAGGTGGTGCTGAGGGAACAGTACTTTGTGGATTGGATCAGGTGGTGCTGAGGGAACAGTACTTTGTGGATCGGATCAGGTGGTGCTGAGGGAACAGTACTTTGTGGATTGGATCAGGTGGTGCTGAGGGAGGGAACAGTACTTTGTGGATGTGGTCAGGTGGTGCTGAGGGAACAGTACTTTGTGGATTGGATCAGGTGGTGCTGAGGGAGGGAACAGTACTTTGTGGATTGGGTCAGGTGGTGCTGAGGGAGCAGTACTTTGTGGATTGGATCAGGTGGTGCTGAGGGAACAGTACTTTGTGGATTGGATCAGGTGGTGCTGAGGGAACAATACTTTGTGGATTGGATCAGGTGGTGCTGAGGGAGGGAACAGTACTTTGTGTGTCTGAGCAGCCCAACATGTGAGTGACAGTCTCTTTGGCAGTGATGGCATTTGAATGCGCTGCCGTCGCCTGCTGACGCTGATTGAGGTGCCTTTCGCCTATAGCTCTCCTTTCTTCTGCTGCGTTGTTCAGCTCCGCTTCGCTCTTCTGGATTCCAGGCCAGACCTCATGCCTCCAGCAGGCACGATCACTTGCACTGTCCTCCCAGTTGTCTACTCCTATGCCCATGGATCGCGATTGCAGACGTCTTTGAACCGCAGGTGGGGGCGGCCCGCTGGCCTGGTGCCAGTGGCGGGGGCGGCCCGCTGGCCTGGTGCCAGTGGCGGGGGCGGCCCGCTGGCCTGGTGCCAGTGGCGGGGGCGGCCCGCTGGCCTGGTGCCAGTGGCGGGGGCGGCCCGCTGGCCTGGTGCCAGTGGCGGGGGCGGCCCGCTGGCCTGGTGCCAGTGGTGGGGGCGGCCCGCTGGCCTGGTGCCAGTGGTGGCTCGCTGGCCTGGTGCCAGTGGTGGGGGCGGCCCGCTGGCCTGGTGCCAGTGGCGGGGGCGGCCCGCTGGCCTGGTGCCAGTGGTGGGGGCGGCCCGCTGGCCTGGTGCCAGTGGTGGGGGCGGCCCGCTGGCCTGGTGCCAGTGGCGGGGGCGGCCCGCTGGCCTGGTGCCAGTGGTGGGGGCGGCCCGCTGGCCTGGTGCCAGTGGTGGCTCGCTGGCCTGGTGCCAGTGGTGGGGGCGGCCCGCTGGCCTGGTGCCAGTGGTGGGGGCGGCCCGCTGGCCTGGTGCCAGTGGTGGGGGCGGCCCGCTGGCCTGGTGCCAGTGGTGGGGGCGGCCCGCTGGCCTGGTGCCAGTGGCGGGGGCGGCCCGCTGGCCTGGTGCCAGTGGTGGGGGCGGCCCGCTGGCCTGGTGCCAGTGGCGGGGGCGGCCCGCTGGCCTGGTGCCAGTGGCGGGGGCGGCCCGCTGGCCTGGTGCCAGTGGCGGGGGCGGCCCGCTGGCCTGGTGCCAGTGGCGGGGGCGGCCCGCTGGCCTGGTGCCAGTGGCGGGGGCGGCCCGCTGGCCTGGTGCCAGTGGTGGGGGCGGCCCGCTGGCCTGGTGCCAGTGGTGGCTCGCTGGCCTGGTGCCAGTGGTGGGGGCGGCCCGCTGGCCTGGTGCCAGTGATGGGGGCGGCCCGCTGGCCTGGTGCCAGTGGTGGGGGCGGCCCGCTGGCCTGGTGCCAGTGGTGGGGGCGGCCCGCTGGCCTGGTGCCAGTGGTGGGGGCGGCCCGCTGGCCTGGTGCCAGTGGCGGGGGCGGCCCGCTGGCCTGGTGCCAGTGGTGGGGGCGGCCCGCTGGCCTGGTGCCAGTGGTGGCTCGCTGGCCTGGTGCCAGTGGTGGGGGCGGCCCGCTGGCCTGGTGCCAGTGGTGGGGGCGGCCCGCTGGCCTGGTGCCAGTGGTGGGGGCGGCTCGCTGGCCTGGTGCCAGTGGTGGGGGCGGCCCGCTGGCCTGGTGCCAGTGGTGGGGGTGGCGGCCCGCTGGCCTGGTGCCAGTGGTGGGGGCGGCCCGCTGGCCTGGTGCCAGTGGTGGGGGCGGCCCGCTGGCCTGGTGCCAGTGGTGGGGGCGGCCCGCTGGCCTGGTGCCAGTGGTGGGGGTGGCCCGCTGGCCTGGTGCCAGTGGTGGGGGCGGCTCGCTGGCCTGGTGCCAGTGGTGGGGGCGGCCCGCTGGCCTGGTGCCAGTGGCGGGGGCGGCTCGCTGGCCTGGTGCCAGTGGTGGGGGCGGCCCGCTGGCCTGGTGCCAGTGGCAGGCTGTCCATAGAGCAGGTCTTTGGGGATCCTCCTGTCTGACATGCGGCGGACATGGCCGAGCCATTTAAGACGTCGCTGGCGTAACATGGTGTAGAGGCTGGGCTGTTTGAGGACTTCCTCATTTGTGACACGATCTTGCCATTTGATGTTAAAGGAGAATTCCATACTAAAAGGCTTTCTTACCTTTCTTTGTAGTTGTTACGTCCCCACCAAAGAGGCCCAGGTGTTATTTTGTGCAAAGGCTCCTTATTGGCTATTTCCCCTACCATAAGCCCTAAATGAATTGCATTGAATGGGAATTGAATGGGGCTATGGGGTGTTGTGCTAATTTGCTTATTTCCATCGCTCAAAATTATTATTTTCTTGTATATATCCTTTCTTCATAATGTAAATAATATCCCAAGTGGCACACTTTACTACTTATTTCGATGGAAATAAGCGAATTAGCACAACACCCCATATCCCCATTCAATTCCCATTCAATTCAATGCAATTCATTTAGGGCTTAGGGGAAATAGCCAATAAGGAGTTTTTGCACAACAAAACACCTGGACCTCTTTGGTGGGGACGTAACGACTACAAAGAAAGGTAAGAAAGCCTTCTAGCATGGAATTCTCCTTTAAGGATGCGTCTGAGGTTTTGCATGTGAAATGCGTTGAGGCGTCAGTCTTGTCTTGAGTATGTGATCCAAGACTCACTCCCATACAGCAGCATACTGATGATGCATGCACCGTAGACAGCCATCTTGGTGTGGGTCGATAGTTTACTGTTGGTCCATACTCTCTGGTTTAGACAGCCATCTTGGTGTGGGTCGATAGTTTACTGTTGGTCCATACTCTCTGGTTTAGACAGCCATCTTGGTGTGGGTCGATAGTTTACTGTTGGTCCATACTCTCTGGTTTAGACAGCCATCTTGGTGTGGGTCGATAGTTTACTGTTGGTCCATACTCTCTGGTTTAGCCTAGCAAAAGTTGTTGCAGCTCGACCAATCCTCCGATCGATTTATAAATCGATCGTAAATGACAGATAGAGGGATTACACTTCTATGCTGCACTTTGTCCAGAATAGATGGACAGCAACGGAGGTGTGGTGGCCACTAGCCAGTGAGGGATTGTGCGGGGACAAACTGAACTCCATGCTGGCTAATCCCTCCCACCCCTTCTATGGTGTGCTGCAGGATAGGATGAGCACTTTCAGCCGTAGACTCACACTCCCCCCGAGGATGCACACAGAACGATACAGACTCTCTTTCATGCCAACTGCTATCAGACTATACAATGCGAATGCATAAAAACTGCCTCCCCCCAAATGTCATATGGTCCTTGGTGGTCCTGGTCTTGTGTGGTTATGTCCATTTGTGTCTGTTTTGTGTTCTTCTGTTTGTCCAGTAGTTTTAGCTTTTTATGTGTCACATTATGCTGTTGTAACGCTTCAATTTCCCCTCGGGATTAATAAAGTATATCTCTCTCTCTCTCATTTGTGGGGTTTATTGATTGATTGATTGATTGACAAAAAATAGCATATTATTTGTACATCTGTCAAAAAGATACAACTCAAAATAAAGCTTGAGCTTATTCAACTGTGGTCCTTTAGGTCCTTCACTCGCAAAATGAATGCGAGTGAAAATGGAGTGCCAGATGTTTGGGACGGTAGCAGACACGAAGACAAATATAATCAATACATATAGTAGTCATACAATTTCAACATACTAGAGACACTAGGCAACATACTGTATTAGGCTGGTATTCCAGCTGCTATTATGGAGGACTGATACTGGTGTTCTTCATACAACTTGGGTGGTTTATGCATTTAGGGATGTTAATAGCGACTAATCGCCGCTAAGAAATGAATCCATTAAACAGCTAACAATTAATTGAAAATTGGTGGTTTACTGTGAATGTAATACTGTCTGCGTGGCAGAGGAATTCACATGTGGGCCGGTTAAAAAAAAGGTCTCCTCCACCGTGCACTTTATTTCATTTTATTTGTTCTACTAAGATGCCATTGCCTGGCCCTGTATCTCAAATAATAGTCAAATATTTGAATAAGGATTCGAATAGGCATAATATGCCTATGCCTGAAGAAGATCCGGAGGGACCAAAACGTTGCATTATTAAAATGAAAATACTCATGTACAGTACAGAGCAAATACACAGTGTGTGGGTGTATTCTATTCCTTTCATTTTCTGTATATCAGTAAATTAACATTCTCAGGTTTAAAAAAAAAACGTATCAAAACTTATCAATTAATGAATTAACCCATTTTGGGCGGGACCCCTTTTGGTGTTTTAAACATTATGTTATAATTTAGCTATTGAAAAATAGCAGATCTACAAGCTCGTAGCGCGCCACCGAGTGGCGCGCTACGAGCTTGTAGGTCTGCTATTTTTGAAAAATCGTGAAAATATTTATTTCAGAAAACTGGAGGATTTAGAAGAACTTTTTTTAAATTTCGAGGTCAGGCCTAAATGGGTTAACCGATAATTCCCATCGCTGCATGCATGTTCCTATCCCTGCATACATCATTCCTGCATGCATGCATGTATGTATGCATGCATGTGTCTGGTGTCTGCATGCGTGCAGGTATCGTGCGGTCACCTGCTGCATCGTCCGCCATGGCGCTATGTATGGTATGTATGCATGCATGTGTCTGGTGTCTGCATGCGTGCAGGTCTCGTGCGGTCACCTGCTGCATCGTCTGCTTGCTGTGGTAGTATGTATGGTGTGTATGTATGCATGCATGTGTCTGGTGTCTGCATGCGTGCACGTCTCGTGCGGTCACCTGCTGCATCGACCACCGTGGTGGTATGTATGGTATGTATGCATGCATGTGTCTGGTGTCTGCATGCGTGTGTCTGGTGTCTGCATGCGTGTGTCTGGTGTCTGCATGCGTGTGTCTGGTGTCTGCATGCGTGTGTCTGGTGTCTGCATGCGTGTGTCTGGTGTCTGCGTGCGTGTGTCTGGTGTCTGCGTGCGTGTGTCTGGTGTCTGCATGCATGTGTCTGGTGTCTGCATGCATGTGTCTGGTGTCTGCATGCATGTGTCTGGTGTATGCATGCATGTGTCTGGTGTCTGCATGCGTGTGTCTGGTGTCTGCATGCATGTGTCTGGTGTATGCATGCATGTGTCTGGTGTCTGCATGCATGTGTCTGGTGTCTGCATGCATGTGTCTGGTGTCTGCATGCATGTGTCTGGTGTCTGCATGCATGTGTCTGGTGTCTGCATGCATGTGTCTGGTGTCTGCATGCGTGTGTCTGGTGTCTGCATGCGTGTGTCTGGTGTCTGCATGCATGTGTCTGGTGTCTGCATGCATGTGTCTGGTGTCTGCATGCGTGTGTCTGGTGTCTGCATGCGTGTGTCTGGTGTCTGCGTGCGTGTGTCTGGTGTCTGCATGCGTGTGTCTGGTGTCTGCATGCGTGTGTCTGGTGTCTGCATGCGTGTGTCTGGTGTCTGCATGCGTGTGTCTGGTGTCTGCATGCGTGTGTCTGGTGTCTGCGTGCGTGTGTCTGGTGTCTGCATGCGTGTGTCTGGTGTCTGCGTGCGTGTGTCTGGTGTCTGCGTGCGTGTGTCTGGTGTCTGCATGCGTGTGTCTGGTGTCTGCATGCGTGTGTCTGGTGTCTGCATGCATGTGTCTGGTGTCTGCATGCATGTGTCTGGTGTCTGCATGCATGTGTCTGGTGTCTGCATGCATGTGTCTGGTGTCTGCATGCATGTGTCTGGTGTCTGCATGCATGTGTCTGGTGTATGCATGCATGTGTCTGGTGTCTGCATGCATGTGTCTGGTGTCTGCATGCATGTGTCTGGTGTCTGCATGCATGTGTCTGGTGTCTGCATGCATGTGTCTGGTGTATGCATGCATGTGTCTGGTGTCTGCATGCATGTGTCTGGTGTCTGCATGCATGTGTCTGGTGTCTGCATGCGTGCACGTGTCGTGCGGTCACCTGCTGCATCGTCCACCGTGGCGTTGGAGCGGCACACTCGCAGGGTGATGCAGCCGTTGTCGTGGAGACAGTACAGGGCGTCCCTCTGGGCACACGGGATCACCTGCAGTGCACACACGTACAGAAGAGTCAGGGAAAGAGACAGCATCCCATCCTCCGTGGGGATTTAGCCATATTAGTAAAGAGTATCGGCGTCAAAATGTACTGGACTTAAAGTATAAAGTGCTCATTGTGCAGAGTGTCTCGTTTCAAGTTTTCAAATGTATAACAATCTTTTGAAAATAGCAGATCTACAAGCTCAGTGTGTCGCACCGCGACGCATTGTGAGCTTGTAGATCGGCTATATTCAAACGGCCAAAATGTACATAGGGCTGAAGTGGTTACTGTATGTTTTGTCATAATAATCCAAATCTACAAAGTAACTAAAGTTGTCAAATAAGTGTAGTAGTGGAGTAAAAAGTACAATATATTGCCTCTGAAATATAGTGGAGTAGAAGTACAAGTACAGTAAATTGGAAATACTCAAGTACAAATACCTCAAAATTGTAACAAAGGGAGTCTACCAACGCGACTCAAGCCTAAGGCCTGACTCACACTGTCTTAGGGGCGACTCACACATTTAAAACATTGATGCATGCTTGTTGTATGAATGTTGTAAGTGTCATGGCAGCCCCAATGCATTTCCAATGGGAGTCACATGGTTTGACACAACATTTGTGTTGTATGAGGGGGAGGGGCGCAGTCGAAACACAGCCGAAAGCCATACAACAGCTTGTAGTCCAAAATGTGGACTACAAACCATGTGACTTCCATTGGAAATGCATTGGGGCGGCCATGACACTCACAACATTCATACAACAAGCATGCATCAATGTTTTAAAGGTGTGAGTCGCCCCTAAGACAGCTGATCCGGTGCTTCACAGGTACAAGGACTGGAGTTGCAGAAGGAGAAGAGACTGGAGCAGCACGGACATCTAGAGCCTTTTATTAGGTGCTAAAGTATACAAAGACTGTATACTTTAGCACCTAATAAAAGGCTCTAAATGTCAGTGCTGCTCCAGTCTCTTCTCCTTCTGCACCTCAAAATTGTACTCACGTACAGTACTTAAGTAAATGTATTTAGTTACTTCCCACCACTGCCTGCACACACACATACTGTACAGAAGAGTTAGGGAACGAGACAGCATCCCATCCTCCGCGGGGACGTAGTGATTATCAAGGAGCTTTTTATTATGACACTGATGAAGGAGCTTATACTGTACTCTAACCCTGTTACTGTAGATCTCCACACACACGCATGAATCAGAGGTGTCAACTTAACCCATTTTGACCTGAGATCAGATTCTAAAAATGTCTTCTACATCCTGACAGTTTTCTAAAAAAGCTATGTTTCTATGTCAGTCGTTCTTCGATTTAAAAAATTAGCAGATCTACAAGCTTGTAGATCTGCTATTTTTCAATAGCTGAAGCATAACATAATGCTAACACCAAAAGGGGTTCCCGCCCAAAATGGGTTAAGACAGGAGGTACATGGGGGAGTACTTATGGGTTCCTGGGCTCCAACACTAAGCGCCCGCAGAGGAAAAGCCTAGTATTAGGACTGAACCAAAGTACGGTCTGAAAGGTTCAGGAGGATTACTTTGCCGAATACTACTGTAATGACAATAAGATTAATCCCGATTATTGGTAATGATGACCTTTGGTGGGAAAGCAGTTTCTTAATACCTTTAGAGCTCATTGGGCGGATCGGTTAACATACTGAGGGAAGGGTACAGGCAGGGCCGGATCTACCATATGGGCACTTTGGGCACGTGCCCAGGGGCCCTTGGGCACCAGGGGCCCCTCAAAAAAAAGATTTATTTTTTTAATTTTTTATTTTTTAGCTCCACAGAAAATTTCCCTGCTAATCCGAATGAAATAAATGGTGTCTAAAAAGATTAGTGTTTTATTGTTGGTGAGAAGGGCAGCTAAAAAGTGCAATTGTGTGTAAAGCAGCAACAATGCGCTAGATTGGCTGTCACTCTGGGGGGGGTAGGCGACCGGAAATAGGCCAATATAACAGCATAAAACTGCCCCAAAACGGCTCCAAAAAAGCAAAAATGTTGCACGCGCGAAGGGGGGGGGCCCTTCGAGCTTCAGTGCCCATGGGCCCTCAGAGGTGTTAATCCGGGTAGATGGGTTGTGCAGTATATTACAGCTTGTGTGAAGGTGAGGAGACAAGGGAAACAGCTGACCAAATAAAAGGTGTAAAAGTTCATGATTATATCATTAGATTAATTAGATTAATTGTGCAATGAACCCTTTGCGCTGAGACGCGGTGTGAGCTTGTAGATTTGGTATTTCCAGCATGCAACCAAGTGTAAAATGACTTATACTGGATCTCTTGTCCACTTTCTTTCTTGTCCACCTTCCTAACATTTTTGTCTAGTTTTTATTTAATTGTCAATATATTTAGTCTTGGTTTTAGGCATCATAGCTTAGTTTTCATATAGTTTCCATCAGTGAAAAAAGGTAGTCGACATACATCTTTTGTCATAATTTTAGTCGACTAAATCAACACCGCTCAATTAGCACTGAAAATAGCAGATCAACTGTACACGTTCACAATGCATCACGTCCACAGCACGCCGCAAGCTTTTTAGACATGCTAAATTTGGTGCGTCAACATCGTCAAAGTATAAATCAGGCTTAATCTGACATGAGTGAGTAGAGTGAAGTCATGTTGCATTGCTCTCTCCTTTGGTGCGTATCTCTGGGAACCCACAGCCACACACAGAGAGAGCGCAGGCTGGACTATTGCTGGCGTATGTATCATCAGTCATGCAAATTGGCTATCTGACAAGCACTTTATAACACTTAGCCCATTAAGCCATTTAGGCCTGAAAAAAACGTTTGCTCTGAAAGAATATATATTCAAAGATTTGTGCCGCATTTTTACGATTTTTCAAAAATAGCAGACCTACAAGTTCATAGCGCGCCACTCGGTGGCGCGCTATGAGCTTGTAGATCTGCTATTTTTCAATAGCTAAAGTATTACATAATGCTTAGTTAAAACACCAAAAGGGGTTCCCGCCCAGAATGGGTTAAGACCTCTAAGACCAGATTCTACAAAATGTCTTTCAAAATCCTGACAGCGGTGCACTGGTGCTCAAACCTTTTCATGTCAAGGACCCACAGAATTAACTGAATTTGACCGCGGACCCCCATCTGAAGCAAAAGATTTGAGTTAAATACGTTTACAGTGAAATGATAATTATATATTCTCTCACGGTGCCACGCTGTGAGCTTGTAGATCTGCTATTTTTGAACAGCTAAAGTTTAAAATAATGGTTGAAGTGTTTAAAAGCTATAAAGGTGACACAGATGCGTCCACAGGTCTGAATGGGTTACAGAGGGGGATGTGTTGGCTGGACAGAGCTTTGGAGGCTGAGTAATGCTCACGGCAGTATAGTGGCCACAGGCCAGTGACTTAGGGCTGGCCACAGGCCACTGCTGGCCACAGGCCAGTGACTTAGGGCTGGCCACAGGCCAGTGACTTAGGGCTGGCCACAGGCCAGTGACTTAGGGCTGGCCACAGGCCAGTGACTTAGGGCTGGCCACAGGCCAGTGACTTAGGGCTGGCCACAGGCCATGACTTAGGGCTGGCCACAGGCCAGTGACTTAGGGCTGGCCACAGGCCAGTGACTTAGGGCTGGCCACAGGCCAGTGACTTAGGGCTGGCCACAGGCCAGTGACTTAGGGCTGGCCACAGGCCAGTGACTTAGGGCTGGCCACAGGCCAGTGACTTAGGGCTGGCCACAGGCCAGTGACTTAGGGCTGGCCACAGGCCAGTGACTTAGGGCTGGCCACAGGCCAGTGACTTAGGGCTGGCCACAGGCCATGACTTAGGGCTGGCCACAGGCCAGTGACTTAGGGCTGGCCACAGGCCAGTGACTTAGGGCTGGCCACAGGCCAGTGACTTAGGGCTGGCCACAGGCCAGTGACTTAGGGCTGGCCACAGGCCAGTGACTTAGGGCTGGCCACAGGCCAGTGACTTAGGGCTGGCCACAGGCCAGTGACTTAGGGCTGGCCACAGGCCAGTGACTTAGGGCTGGCCACAGGCCAGTGACTTAGGGCTGGCACCGAGCCAATCTACAAGCTACACCACGCAACGTAATGTCACTTACTAGATTGGCTACGTTTGACAATATCTGAGAATATAAAACCAGGAAAACACTACAGCAGGGTTCCCCAATTAATTTTCCTCAAGGGCCATATTTTGACTAGGCTGGGGACCGAGTCTGCACGCACGAGGTCGAGGTCTTGCCATTCATTTTCAGGGCAAGACCCCATTTGAAAAGGATGCCCAGTTTGACATGCATAGGCTACTGACCCCCATTTAATGCAATTTATATCTGGGACCCCCTTTTTTTTTTTTTTTTTTATAAATTCTTCCAGGGGCCACAAGGGGGCGGTCCGCGGGCCACAAATGGCTACGGCTATTGGGGAACCCTGCACTACAGTATCGTCATATAACAATATCAATCCCAAACGATTAGTCTTGAATCACAATAATTGATAGACTACAACATTGGTTCTCAAAGTGGGGTCCGGGGACCCCCAAGGGTCCTTGAGGGAGTTTCAGGGGGTCCCCCTAGCTAAATGATAGATGGGAACCAAATGGACCCTTATGGGTCTGTAACTCAGAGAGTGTAACAGGTCCATTCGGTTCCAGTTGTACACTGTTGTACAGTTAAATCAACATTGATTTTACAATATAAATGGGGGTCCCAGAGATAGAAATGCCATTCAATGGGGGCCGGTAGACTACATCATGTCAAACTGGGGGTCCTTGAAATTAAAATGGTTGAGAATCACTGCTAGAGCTGTAAAACTCTTCTCTTATGGGGGTCCCTGGCATATCTCTTTCAAATGGGGGTCAGCGGGCTAATAAATGTCAATGTGGGGGTCCTTGACATGAAAAAGTGTGAGAACCACTGGACTACATTCCTTAACCCATTTTGGGCGGGAACCCCTTTTGGTATTGAAAAATAGCAGATCTACAAGCTCATAGCGCGCCACCGAGTGGCGCGCTACGAGCTTGTAGGTGTGCTATTTTTGAAAAATCGTAGAACGACTGACATCGAAACATAGCTTTTTCAGAAAACTGTCAGGATGTAGAAGACATTTTTAGAATCTGATCTCAGGTCAAAATGGGTTAAAATAGGAAAGATAAAAGGGCAATTTTGAATATGTTTCACTCTAAACTACCGACTGGTCCATTAGGGTCTGAATGGGGTCTGACCTCATCCCAGAACGGGTGGAAGGGTTCTGTTCCATTAGGGTCTGAATGGGGTCTGACCTCATCCCAGAACGGGTGGAAGGGTTCTGTTCCATTACCGGCTCTCTGGCCACGGCAAATCCTTCATCATCGGACACCATCCGGCTTTCATTACATTTATACATTTTTTTTTTTTACAATTTACAATTATAATTCAGTCTCCGAAACAGGGAAATGTGCACCGAGAAGTCAGCGGTAAATAGGACTACCAAGACAAGGAAAAAGTCTTATCCATCAATGTGTGCTGTGACTGGCTGCCGTGGGGTGGCTATATCCATCAATGTGTGCTGTGACTGGCTGCCGTGGGGTGGCTATATCCATCAATGTGTGCTGTGACTGGCTGCCGTGGGGAGGCTATAAAGCCCATGGTATTTCATCCCTGCTGAGCTCCAACCCAGGGAGGGAGGACAAGAAGTGAACTTTATCATCCACAGCGAGGGGGAATTGGCTTCCTGGCAGAATCATCCATAAAGAAAACAGATAGTGAACGCGAGCCAGCTCAGCAAAGGGAGAAAATAGAAAAGCCCCAAATTGCGTCTGGAGTTCAGATGAGGCGAAGGGAATCTGTGATGATGATGAAGGGAGGCAGCCAACGTTTCTAGTGTGATTGACTGAGACAGTATGTATGTCAGGGAACCTCTGCGTGCGTGCGTGCGTGTGCGTGCGTGCGTGCGTGCGTGCGTGCGTGCGTGTGCGTGCGTGCGCGTGTGTGTGCAACAAACGAAAAAAGCGACAAACGAAAAAAGCGACAAAAAAGCGACAAACGAAAAAAGCGACAAACGAAAGAAGCGACAAACGAAAAAAGCCACAAACGAAAAAAGCCACAAACGGAAAAAGCGACAAACGAAAAAAGCGACAAACGAAAAAAGCGACAAACCAAAAAAGCGACAAACCAAAAAAGCGATAAACCAAAAAAGCGATAAACCAAAAAAGCGACAAACGAAAAAAGCGACAAACGAAAGAAGCGACAAACGAAAAAAGCGACAAACGAAAAAAGCGACAAGAAAAAAGCGACAAACGAAAAAAGCGACAAACGAAAAAAGCGACAAACGAAAAAAGCGACAAACCAAAAAAGCGATAAACCAAAAAAGCGATAAACCAAAAAAGCGACAAACGAAAAAAGCGACAAACGAAAGAAGCGACAAACGAAAAAAGCGACAAACGAAAAAAGCGACAAGAAAAAAGCGACAAACGAAAAAAGCGACAAACGAAAAAAGCGACAAACGAAAACATAACCAATACGGGGGGCTTCCACATACTGTAGGCACACTGCAAATAACATCTCATCATGCTCTGTGGCAATGGCATGTATGTACAAACAATGAGCAGCCCCAGTTGACCTCGATTTTGGAATCAAAATGGCAAGAGAAGAAGTGAAAGAAGGGGCACGGATGGCAGGAGCTTCAGTCACAGCTGGCTAGTGTTGAATAGGAACAGTCTAGACTCTATGGGCAAAACAAACGTCAGCGAATAGGGTTGGATAAAGGGTTGGAGAATAAGGTTAACAGGGCATGCTGTATTAGTGTATTAGTGCGTTTTGGAAAGACAGGAACAGGAACGCAATCAGACTGTCAGGAAGAACATTCTGTCGACAACTACATGGGGAAGGATGTTACAGTGCATAAACCTTGACAACTACATGGGGAAGGATGTTACAGTGCATAAACCCCTCGTTACAAAGACAACTACATGGGGAAGGATGTTACAGTGCATAAACCCCTCGTTACAAAGACAACTACATGGGGAAGGATGTTACAGTGCATACACCCCTCGTTACAAAGACAACTACATGGGGAAGGATGTTACAGTGCATAAACCCCTCGTTACAAAGACAACTACATGGGGAAGGATGTTACAGTGCATAAACCCCTCGTTACAAAGACAACTACATGGGGAAGGATGTTACAGTGCATACACCCCTCGTTACAAAGACAACTACATGGGGAAGGATGTTACAGTGCATAAACCCCTCGTTACAAAGACAACTACATGGGGAAGGATGTTACAGTGCATAAACCCCTCGTTACAAAGACAACTACATGGGGAAGGATGTTACAGTGCATAAACCCCTCGTTACAAACACAACTACATGGGGAAGGATGTTACAGTGCATAAACCCCTCGTTACAAAGACAACTACATGGGGAAGGATGTTACAGTGCATAAACCCCTCGTTACAAAGACAACTACATGGGGAAGGATGTTACAGTGCATACACCCCTCGTTACAAACACAACTACATGGGGAAGGATGTTACAGTGCATAAACCCCTCGTTACAAAGACAACTACATGGGGAAGGATGTTACAGTGCATAAACCCCTCGTTACAAAGACAACTACATGGGGAAGGATGTTACAGTGCATAAACCCCTCGTTACAAAGACAACTACATGGGGAAGGATGTTACAGTGCATAAACCCCTCGTTACAAAGACAACTACATGGGGAAGGATGTTACAGTGCATAAACCTCTCGTTACAAACACAACTACATGGGGAAGGATGTTACAGTGCATAAACCCCTCGTTACAAAGACAACTACATGGGGAAGGATGTTACAGTGCATAAACCCCTCGTTACAAAGACAACTACATGGGGAAGGATGTTACAGTGCATACACCCCTCGTTACAAACACAACTACATGGGGAAGGATGTTACAGTGCATAAACCCCTCGTTACAAAGACAACTACATGGGGAAGGATGTTACAGTGCATAAACCCCTCGTTACAAAGACAACTACATGGGGAAGGATGTTACAGTGCATAAACCCCTCGTTACAAAGACAACTACATGGGGAAGGATGTTACAGTGCATAAACCCCTCGTTACAAAGACAACTACATGGGGAAGGATGTTACAGTGCATAAACCCCTCGTTACAAAGACAACTACATGGGGAAGGATGTTACAGTGCATACACCCCTCGTTACAAAGACAACTACATGGGGAAGGATGTTACAGTGCATACACCCCTCATTACAAAGACAACTACATGGGGAAGGATGTTACAGTGCATACACCCCTCGTTACAAAGACAACTACATGGGGAAGGATGTTACAGTGCATACACCCCTCGTTACAAAGACAACTACATGGGGAAGGATGTTACAGTGCGAAACCCCTCGTTACAAACACAACTACATGGGGAAGGATGTTACAGTGCATACACCCCTCGTTACAAAGACAACTACATGGGGAAGGATGTTACAGTGCATAAACCCCTCGTTACAAAGACAACTACATGGGGAAGGATGTTACAGTCCATAAACCCCTCGTTACAAAGACAACTACATGGGGAAGGATGTTACAGTGCATAAACCCCTCGTTACAAAGACAACTACATGGGGAAGGATGTTACAGTGCATACACCCCTCGTTACAAAGACAACTACATGGGGAAGGATGTTACAGTGCATAAACCCCTCGTTACAAAGACAACTACATGGGGAAGGATGTTACAGTGCATACACCCCTCGTTACAAAGACAACTACATGGGGAAGGATGTTACAGTGCATACACCCCTCGTTACAAAGACAACTACATGGGGAAGGATGTTACAGTGCATAAACCCCTCGTTACAAACACAACTACATGGGGAAGGATGTTACAGTGCATAAACCCCTCGTTACAAAGACAACTACATGGGGAAGGATGTTACAGTGCATAAACCCCTCGTTACAAAGACAACTACATGGGGAAGGATGTTACAGTGCATAAACCCCTCGTTACAAAGACAACTACATGGGGAAGGATGTTACAGTGCATAAACCCCTCGTTACAAAGACAACTACATGGGGAAGGATGTTACAGTGCATACACCCCTCGTTACAAAGACAAACACACATTTGAGAGTTCGGTGGAGGAAAAAAAACATAAGCACTGGATCTATAGAGAGATAAGGCATACATGATGTACGTAAGGGATAATAACATGTCGGTGAATTATATCCCGACAATGACCACCTAGCCAGATATTATCCCGCTTATTACATGGCTACCTAACATAAATTAATACATTGACCCAAAACACAACAAAAAAAGTATTCCATAAGTTTGCGCTGGCTGCGTCTGGCCAGCTGCAGGGCTGCAGCACTGTCGGAACTCGGAAAACAAGGAAGTGAGTTGATCAAATAGAATCCATTTCCGGGTCCTGCTTCGTCTATTTCTCGCTCAAATGTTTTCAAAAACATTTTTGAGAGCAATGTTTAGCTGTAAATTACATTGTGTGTCACTAGTGTGTGTGTGTTTACATGGCTGTCATGTTGGAAACAGCAGTAAATCAAGCGGGGCGCAGCTGGTGCTCAGAGGGTTTGATTAGGCAGAGGTCTGTTATACAGCGGAGCGGTCATTATGATGAGATAACTCACCGCTGAATTAAGCGATTGACCAATCAGAATCAAGCATTCAACCAAGCCATGTAATAAGACAAGATAACACCCTAGCGAGTGTCACATTTGTTTGTTTGGTGTCTTATATACAGGTGATAATATTAATGGCATTCATTAAATATATGATGTGCTTTCTGTTCCTGTCAATGTTCATTACTGAAAGGGAAGACTGTATGTGAGTGATGTTGTGGAAATACTGTAAGCTATGGCAAAAATGCTTATTATCTGTCTGTGCACTGTCACTGTGAGAACACATCCAACACCTCGGACAACACGCCACATAAAAAGGCTGTGATATTCTAGGTGCGCGTGGCTATTGTATATACTGAAACGTGAACAAATCAACAATTGGATCCCACGTGCGATACGTAATCGTTTTTGGAGCCAAGGAAGACATTAAAAGTCAGCGGCCGCCCAGCTTCAATCGGTAATGTTTAAAACCTCTAGCCAAAATGTTAAACAGCCACAAAATCAGCCTATTACCTAAACAAATCCATCAGACAACTGCTGCTCGAGTCCTAATACTAATACCAACAAAATAGAGCATATAACTTATTTTCTTTCGGCTTTTCCCTTCAGGGGTCGCCACAGCGAATCATCTGCCTCCATCTCACCCTGTCTCAACATCCTTCTACCGATATACTCACTATCCCTCCTCTGTACGTGTCCAAACCATCTCAGTCTGGCCTCTCTGGCTTTATCTCCAAAACATCTGCGCTGTCCCTCTGATGTACTCATTCCTGATCCTATCTATCCTTGTTACTCCCAGAGAGAGAGAAAGAACCTCAACATTTTAGTCTGTGCTACCTCCAGCTCTGCCTCCTGTCTCTTTAGGGGCCAAAACCCCTTTCTGATCTTGTGCGATACCGTGAACCATCCAGATCTCTCAGGTCATCTGGGAAAGGTCAGTGTTCTGTCCTTAAAACCAAAATTAAATGTGGGGGAAGCAGCATCTCGTTTTTTTATGCACCACATATCGTGGAACAAGCTCCTAGTCTGCACTCTGCAGGTCTGCTGCAACTCTTATCTCTTTTAACCCATTTTGGGCGGGAACCCCTTTTGGTGTTTTAAACATTGTTATACTTTAGCGATTGAAAAATAGCAGCTCTACAAGCTCATAGCGCGCCACCGAGTGGCACGCTATGAACTTGTAGGTCTGCTATTTTTGAAAAATCGTGAAAATATTTATTTCAGAAAACTGGAGGATTTAGAAGATTTTTTTTAAATTTTGAGGTCAGGCCTAAATGAGTTAAAACAACTAAAAACATCCGTTTGCCGCCGCCTCTGATTGAGTTACTTTTCTTTTTTTTCTCCTTTCGATTTCTCTTCTGAACTGTAATTGTATATTATTTTCACTTCTTTTGTTTTTCATGCATCCTAACATCATTGTATAAGTGTTTCCTTCGCTTGATGTTCTGTGTAAATAAAATGGCCTTGCCTTGAAAGGATCCAGATAAGAGTATAGATACAAGGAGCTTGACTGCTTGACCGGGGATGGAATGGGATCTTTCAAGGTTGATCGTCTTTGATTTATTCCAGTGGAGCAATTATTAATCTACACCTTTTGATGATTTCTTGTACAGGGAGTTGGAATAGCGTGACTTGTTCTAAAGGTTCTCTCTGCATTTCAAGGCCTTTATTTGTCTCCCTTTGATGTAATTACGGTCACCACAACCCCTCCTTTAACCCATTATACCCCAATTCTACAAAGGCCTTCCAAATCAAGATTTTCAAAAATGATGTACAAGCTCGCAAGCACGGCATGAAGTGACACACTGTGAGCTTGTGTATCTGCTATTTTTGAATAGCCAACAACGCAAAAATCAAAAATGACAGATGCTTTCCCTGTTTTGATGGCTTAAATTGAGAGCCCACGCAAAACTGCCCAAAAATCACCTAGAAAATCCATTCACATTTTTTATAATTCAGCTGACTGTGGAGACACATGCTGGAACTTTTTACTTTGAAATGTTTTATAGTTTCTGAGTTATTTAATTTAAACGCCAAATGCATTCTCAATGGCGAAAACACAAACTTTGGCACCACGTATTAAAAAAAAAAAAATCATTGTTTTGATTATGATTTTTTTTAATAAAATAAAATAAAAATAAAAAAAATAAAAAATATATATATATTTTTGTTCTTTCAAAGACGTCCACAGACGTCTTGGGCTATGCCCGTGCGGTAATACCAATGACGTCCACAGACGTCTTGGGCACAAAATGTGTTTTAATATAGCTTACCTGTGCTAATTTACACCTGTTCTTTAAAGGCAGAGAAATGTAAAAACGGTCCCTTGCAAATGCCGTGTCAGTAAAACAACAGAAACCATAACCATCAACCACAATCCTATCTCCCATTATTTGTGTGATCATCCTTTACACGCAGCATATGCATACGAACACCAGGTGTGCTTCAGATGACTAGCAAAACGTGCTTCTGGACTGAATGTGTCTGAAACTCCAAGCTTAGTAAATATACTAGTCCTCAGTGGATGATACATGTGTGTATGCATGCATGTCTCTTTTTTTTGGTATTTCCTTGTTGTTCGTGTAATCTCGGCATCATTGTAAATGAGGGTCTCGCTCAATGATCTCTCAGAGAATTTTAAAAGGAGGTTGAATGAACGAACGAACAAATGAACGAACAAACAAACAAACCAACCTGGGCGAAGGGCACCCCGGAGCGCTCGATAGCCACCACGCCGACAGTCTGGCTGAGCTCCAGGTCTAGGATGAGGATCTCCCGGGGGTAGAGCAGCAGCATGTGGTTCCTCTTGGACGGCAGGTAGGACAGCTGCAGACAGTCATTGAGGGTCACCGCCTCCGCACTGTGGGGGGGGGGGGGGGGGGGGGGGGAAGTAAATCAGTGTTAGTTTCGTCAAGTCATTTTATTCTTTGGTTATTATACGCTCGGGTGTCGCGCTCTGAAAATAGTTTGTACAAAACACGTAACATGTAAAATCAGGCATTGTGACACCGTCAAGGCCAGCAAAATGTATTTATTTTTTGTCGACAAAAGCAACTGTAGCTTCAGTGACCACATTTTTAGTCAAATAAAAGTAGACCAAAACAAAACAAAATCTGATGAGTTCACTAAAATATGACTAAAACTAACCAACTCAAAATTTGCTGTCAACATTGAAAGTAAGACGTAGCTACAGTCATACAGTCAGAGGCGTCTGGGAACATTCATTAATTAATTCATGTTTATTTTGGCCTTCAAGTATATAACTTGTAGCCTATATGAAGAGTAGGCTATATGAAAGCATTTTATAAATTATACTATTATTTCACACAGGTGTTGCCAAATAACTAATTATCTTGCCAGTCAGATGCGCATATGACATATCTAGGTCATATCAATGTAATCAGCAGAGGCTGCAGAGCAGTGCTGCTTCTCACTCTGCACACACTGACTGACCAGCTAAGGTTTATGCCTACTTTAAACCATAATATGACAAAGCTTGGATTAATTCTTCTGAAAACGAGCAGCAAGCACAAAGTAAGTGATTGACACATTCAGGCGGGAATTGGATGTTATTGGAAATGGATGCACTGCTGCTGCTGACCACTGCGCTAAACATTATGACAGGCGTGTGGCGTGCGCGCGCGAGAGAGAGATAATTGATATATCATACTATAATTAACCAAATGTCTGAATGTGTGTCTGTGTGTCTGTATGTCTGTCTGAATGTGTGTCAGAAACACTGCTGTAGCTCCTCACTGCCTGCACCAATCACTTTTCACACAGGCATTGACCATAATAATATGGAGTTCTTAACGAAGCCCTTTTTCCAATTTAACAAATTATAGATTAATAATTTATTAGTGAATTAAAAATGCACTCAGGGCACAGTACCCCCTGCGGCCACAAGGGGGGGGGGGGGGGGGGGGGGGGGGGGGGGGCAACATCTCACAACGGGTAAGGGCTAGTAAATATAATGCACTCGTCTCGGATGTTACTCACAACTTCACAAGCAGCAGCTTTCCTTGCAGCAAATTGCAATAATAATGCCTTGATAATCCCGTCTAGTTTTAACGCAGGGCCCCGCGGCTGATTGGGGCGCGGTTGGATCGCAGGGCCCCGCGGCTGATTGGGGCGTGGTTGGATCGCAGGGCCCCGCGGCTGATTGGGGCGTGGTTGGATCGCAGGGCCCCGCGGCTGATTGGGGCGTGGTTGGATCGCAGGGCCCCGCGGCTGATTGGGGCGTGGTTGGATCGCAGGGCCCCGCGGCTGATTGGGGCGTGGTTGGATCGCAGGGCCCCGCGGCTGATTGGGGCGTGGTTGGATCGCAGGGCCCCGCGGCTGATTGGGGCGTGGTTGGATCGCAGGGCCCCGCGGCTGATTGGGGCGCGGTTGGACCCATGATTTTTGCAATGAATTTATCAAATGAAACTCTCAGCGAGGCTTTGAACTCTTATTTTTTGAGTGGTGTAAACCACTCCTACAACTGGCTTTTGTGTGCAGAAAAAAATGAGCATGGTTGCTATGTTCAAAATAATTTCTGACGTAATTAAATCACACCCGGGTGAACTGGATGACCGTAGCAACCATGGTCATTTTCTCTGCACAGAAAAAGCCAGTTGTGAAATCACATCCGGGTATGATTTCATTACGTCAGATCAGAGCTGATCAGGCTACATAATACCTTACCTTATTTCATTACGTCAGACATTACGTCAGACCACAGCTGATCATGCTATATAAAACCTTACACCACTCAGTTCACACGGGTGTGATTTTTTTCTCTACGAACTCGACTTTGTGTATTTCAACTTTCCCACCACCACACCGCCCTCCTACGCACAGTCGCACACCATCCACTTGACCACCACGTAGTGCGCTTGATAGATGACGCAGACACACAATGCCAGTGAGATTAATGTGAAATATGATCATGTAAGCAGAACTAGATTTTAGGACGCAGACACGCATCGTCAGCGAGTAGGCCTACTACTAAATGTGAAATATATCAACATGTAAGCAAAACTATAGATATTAGGTCCGAGATGGAAAGTGATTGTTAACATTTAAAAGCCTATTAAAAAGGGAGGGGGGGACGCTGCCCCCGCGAGGCGCGAGGCCCTGTGCGACGGCACCGTTCGCACTACCCTTAAAGCGGCCCTGCATACAGTAAGTGCAACAAATCACCTGGAAACTCTCAGGACATTTTAAAGAACGTGATGAAAATTGAAAACGAACGTGATGAAAACGAGCAATCTTCGTTCCTATCCCACCTATGGTCATGAAGTGTGGGTCAAGACCGAAAGAATAAGAATACAAGAGGCCGAAATGAGTTTTCTTCGACGGGTGGCTGGCATCTCCCTTAGAGATACGGTGAGAAGTTCAGTCACACGGGAGAGACTCGGAGTAGAGCCGCTGCTCCTTCGCCTGGAAAGGAGCCAGCTTAGGAGGTTCGGGCATCTGGTTAGGATGCCTCTCGGGCGTCTCCCTAGGGAGGTCCTCGTCCTCGACTGGGAGGAGACCCCCGGGGCAGACCAAGGCGCAGAAATACATCGCCTCAATGGCCTTGGAACGTCTCGGAATCCCCCAGGAGGAAGTCACTAATGTTGTTCTGGAGAGGGAAATCTGGAGCACTCTGGTGGAGCTGTTTCCCCCGCGAACAGACTACGGATAAGTGGTTGAAGATGGATGGATCGATGGATGGATCGATGGATGGATGGATGGATGGATGGTGATGAAAATTAACCCGTTTTATTACCCCAGTGTTTCCTTCCATGTTTAGTTACCGTCTTGGATATTAAAGGGGCATTCCACTCATTTTCAACATTTTACTATGTCATTAATATACCTTAGAGCTGTTGTGTGGAAATAATAAAAAAAGTCCCCCCATTCTGTGTTTCCTAGAACTAGAGATCTGAAAAAAATCATTAACATGGTGAAACACATCTTGATGATGTCATCAAGATGTGTTTCACCATGTTAATGATTTTATTCATACTTACAGTTCTAGGAAACACAGAATGGGGGGACCTTTTTATTATTTCCACACAACAGTTCTAAGGTATATTAATGACATAGTAAAATGTTGAAAATGAGTGGAATGCCCCTTTAATGTTTTTGTAATGTTTGATGTTCTAGTATGTAATGACCTCTCTTGTCTTGGGTATTCTGAAAGGTTGTTTTTTTTTACCTCAGATGTATCATTCAGATTTTGTTCCTCGTTTGATTGTTATTTGTGTGCAAATAAGCCAAGAAAAACGTATCATTCAGATTTTGTTCCTCGTTTGATTGTTATTTGTGTGCAAATAAGCCAAGAAAAACGTATCATTCAGATTTTGTTCCTCGTTTGATTGTTATTTGTGTGCAAATAAGCCAAGAAAAACGTAAACTAAATTTGCCTGAAGCAATATTTGCAGAGGGCTGAATTTCTAATGTGCATCATGTAACGAGCACATACTTCAGCCTCATTAATGAAAGAAATCAATCAAATCATTGCAGAATCACAGGCGGCATTATTACAGAGTGCAAAATAGCTGCCTAACATGTTGAGGCTTAGATATAAGGGGATATAATACATTGAACTATTATAAAGAATGTTAATATTGCCCTAGCACTTGCCTCGACGACCTTCAGGCGTATGCAAACTTGCAAAGGCTCCCCTTATGTAATTTAGATAGCATTTTATGTAGATATAGCACTCTATAGCGTAACCTCATAGTTTTATTGTACAGATATTCTACTCTTAGCTTCCTTATGATTCTTCATGACAATTTTGTATGTATTTGATGTATTACCATGTGTTGTTTTTGCGTACTGTAAGTCTTTCTGGATTAGACAATTTTGGGCGGGAACCCCTTTTGGTGTTAGCATCATGATAAGCTTTAGCTATTGAAAAATAGCAGATCTACAAGCTCGTAGCGCGCCACCGAGTGGCGCGCTACGAGCTTGTAGGTCTGCTATTTTTGAAAAATCGAACGACTGACATAGAAACATAGCTTTTTCAGAAAACTGTCAGGATGTAGAAGACATTTATAGAATCTGATCTCAGGTCAAAATGGGTTAAGAGCGTCTGCTAATTGCCTACATTGTAATAAGCGACTTTCTCATTTCTCCGATGGACAAGTAGATCTGTATTCATGTCTCCTCAGTCCTCATACAGCCGGCTGGGTGAGTTCGAGGCAAAGGAGGGTGAGCTGTGAGTGAACTCTTTAATGATGGGAGGGAGGCGGTTGAATTACGTCGGTATTGATTGGGCAACTTCAAAACAAATAGACTTTCTAGATTAAAATGTCTCGTCTCCGAAATGTTGTTTGCCAAGCATTTTAAACAGTTAACCCTCGTTTTATACTTCGTCATACGATGGTGCGAAGAAAGCAGGCGATTTACAAGAGCACACTGCGATGAGATGTGAGCTTGTTAAAGGGATAGTTCAGATTTTTTTAACTTAAGTTGTATGAAATACTTGCCATTAATATAGTGGTTGCAACTGTATTAATTGATTGCCCGAGTCCCATGGTGGGAGTTCTGCTCTGGTTTTGGTGAAATATCAAGTAGTTCCGGTCATTTTGTGGGGGGCACTGGGGGCCACGCAGTAAAAGTAAATTAATCCACAAAACTAACGTAATTTGTATTGTTGACCTATTTCTAAAATATTAGTGCAACTTTCGTTATTTTTTTACCCCTCTATCACATGGAACTATGTTTTTTGTGTCCATATCACTCATAGAGTATATAAAGGATAGAGACCGAACTGGAGCACTAGCCCCGCCCCCAAGCTATTCATTTCGATGGAGTTGCTCAGTGGCGTTTTGAAGCACCCGGAAGACTGCCGGAAGTACCTCCTCCGGACCTCAAATTTGAGGTCCGGGGTGACGTAGGGAAAATGGTCCTACGTGTTAAAGCCCAGATGCACGGGGTTTCCTCGTCATGAATCCACGGGTCCGCCTGCAGTCCTTCCTCATACCACTAGGGTCCAGAGCTTCAACGTTGAATAGCCTCACTGGCCCCTTGATATCACTACGCCCAAAAAATTGTTCCATGTGATAGAGGGGTCAAAGTTGAACGAAAGTCGCGCTAATATTTTAGAAATAGGTCAACAATACAAATTACGTTCGTTTTGTGGATTAATTTACTTTTACTGCGTGGCCTCAGTGCCCCCCACAAAATGACCAGAACTACTTAATATTGACCAAAACCAGAGCAGAACTCCCACCATGGGACTCGGGCAATCAATTAATACAGTTGCAACCACTATATTAATGCCAAGTATTTCATACAACTTAAGTTCAAAAAATCTGAACTATCCCTTTAAGTAAGTAAGTAAAGTTTATTTATAGAGCACATTTCACAGACAATTACAGTCACAAAGTGCTTTAACAACAATACAATTAAAACAAGTCAATAGTCAATAAAACAAGTCAAGAACTAAATCACTAATAAAGTAAGACAAAATAGAAAAAGTAGAGTAAAAAATAAAGCAATCAACATTTAACATTTAACCAGGCCGGCTATGGAAAGGCCTGTTTAAAAAGGTGAGTTTTGGCCTGGGCCGTGGCTCAGCGGTCCAGGCACCTTGGCTGGTAATCCAGTCTGGCAGTGTGCCGCGGGTTCGACTCCCGATCCCGACGGCCTTTACTGCATGTCACCCCCCATCTCTCTCCCCATTTCCTGTCAGCCTACTGTCTGTCCCTCCATAAAAAATATAAAATAAAGGCGAAAGCCACAAAAAAGAAAAAGTGAGTTTTCAACAGTCCTTTGAAAATGTCCACAGAATCCACAGTTCTTAGGTGTAGATGTAGATGGGCTTTTTTCATAGCTTTTTGTTTAATCTTTGAAGGTTGTTCCTATAATTCCATGCCCAAAATAGAGACGCCAAGCTGAAAGTGGTTAATGTGAGATAACTTAATCAACGCCTGTACAGGTGGTTCATTGAACTACTAGGCACGTTATTGACCAAGGCACACAAAGAGCCCCATCTCTCTCCTGGAACAAAGCAGTCACAGATGCTTAACTGTTCTGTTGGCACAAAGAACCTCAGAAGAGACTTTTCTTTATTCAAAGAATCGGGGGGAAAAAGTCAGCGGCCATAACTCATTGGTAGAGCTGCCTTCCTCTGGTTCCAGATAGATAAATAGAGATTGACTACAGGAGTCAGGACCATGCAGATCATTAGCATTGGCAGATGGATGCTAAGTTGTCTCAGGACAGGAGACCACATTTTAAGGACACGCCGTTTCCTCTAACTCACACTGCATTGTTGTGAGAGTTAGGAGCTAGAACTGCTGACCACGGCCGACCAAAGCTAAGACAACAGTGGGAAGGAGAAAAAAGAGAGATAGTATAGATGAAGAATGAGAGGCCAGAACAGAAGACTGTGCCTCAGCATATCTATCTAGAACAGCAGCAAAGGCATCACCCCTGACTTTACACCTGAAGTTACCCCACACTATCATCAATAAACCAAGAAGAAGAAAGGGGGAAGAAAGCTCCCCAGTTCCCAAACCAACAGACCCTCCTCACCTCTGCCTGTGTTGGGTTTTATGAAGTGTACTGCAGTAGATGATGCACAGAATAATACAATGACACTCTGACACAAGCACACAAACACACTAGACCCAAGTAACGCATTTTATTTAGGCCTTGCGGTTATTTTGTTAGACTAGTTGTTTGGGTAGAGAGAAACACACACACACACACCACCTTATGGGTGTTTCTCTACAACTGATGATGTGCTCAGAAGCAGGTTTGCCAATTTTTCTTGAATTAATGCAGCAATCAATCATTTGTGTGATGTGTATATCGAGCTCCAAAGGAAAACACAATAAATATAATTTTGAGTTCCCTGGCAGTTGTGAGTTAATAAGATTTAGTCATTGTTGTTACAGAACTGTTGTGGTCGTGCTCTCTGCATATTTCCAAATACGTGTTTTACAACTAAACTCTTGTTTCAGGCATAGAAGATATAGAATCCAGGTTTGGAATAACGTGTTCCTTCCACGCGCTACATCCAACCAGGGAAACTCCCCCCTGTCAGGCGTAAAGGAGCAACTTGGACACTCATGCATGAAGGAAGCATGAGTTCAAGTCCGTTGCTCTCCCCAGGTTGGCGGAGGGTGTGTAGAGCCCAGGATCACATTAGATCATTGACACAGGGGTGAAAAATGGGTTACAAAAATCGTGGGATAAAAATTATAATAATAAAAAAAAAGAATCCAGGTTTGGCAGGGTATGATGTCACATACAATAAGAGCGTGCATACAATGAAAGGAAATGAAAACAAAAATGAATAGCCAAATTTTGATTTGTAGACTGCAGTGTGCGTGTGCGTGCGTGCGTGCGTGCGTGCGTTTGCAGGCATGAAAGCTAATCACAAGAGAGTTTGGAAATGCAGCCATTGGAATGGCAGCCAATCTCCGGACAACCACCATTCGAATCAATCCAAAGCACTGTGCTGGCCAAAAAGAGTAACATGTGCCAAGATGAGTCACAAAACGTGAATGGTAGGCCTACTGTCCTGTGTTTCGTCTTATAGAGCTTCTGATAAGAGCCTGGCTAAAAGGAGCTGCCCAGCGGTGCTACCCCCCGTTTCTATCATCCAGATGGAGAGAGAGAGAGAGAGAGAGAGAGAGAGAGAGCATGAGAGATTACACCAGACTTGGGGCTATAAAAGAAAGATCCAACACTTGGACAAAGCCGGAGAAATTGAAAGCGTAATTCGAGGCGCCATTACAGAACAAGAGACCGAGCCATTACAGAGAAAGAGACCGAGAGGGGAAGAAAGAGAGTGACGTGGGGGACGGGGTGGGGGGGGCAGAGAGAGAACATGATTAAGAGAAGGACAAATAGCTTTCGGAGAGCAAGAAGAGGGACAATGATGTGAAATGCAAGGGGTAGAATATGGACAAGTAAGATTAATCCATTTAGGCCGGGAACGCATCCATGTCACCTTAGCGCGTAACCACCTTAACCATTATTTTAAACTTTAGCGGTCGAAACATAGCAGATCTACAAGCTCATAGCGCAGCACTCAGCGCCATGCTATGAGCTTGTAGATCTGCTATTTTTTTTAAATCGTGAAAATGTGTCGCAAATCATTGAATGTACACTTTCACAGCAAACGTTTTTAACCCAAATCTTTGCTTTTGGAAGGTCCCTGTGGAACAACATTATGTTCAGATGGGGGTGGACGGCCAATTACATATAATTTGTGGGGTCCTTGACATGAAATAGTTTGAGAACCACTGACATAGAAACATAGGTTTTTCAGGAAACTGTCAGTACTTTAGAAGACATTTTGTAGAGTCCTAACGGGGTTAAGAGAAGGACAAATAGCTTTCGGATGAGCAACAAGAGGGACATGATGTGAAATGCAAGGCTTATAATATGTAGTATAAGATTAATGGGAGGGTCTGTTATTACTGCTAGTTGGGTGGGTGGCGAGGCTGGGGAGGTGCTGCTATAAATAAAGTAGACCGACACGTCACAAATACAACCACTCATGGGAACTAGCTGGCAGCACATCAACCTGGATCTGGGCTGTTGGATCCTTCTCAACTTCTTCGAAACGAATGCCTTACGTACGTGATATTAGGGAGCTGACATGGTAAATAGTGCAAAGAATGAGGTCAGGCATTAATCTCTGCACGCTAAAATAGTGTCGCTGTCGGAGAGAAACATGGTATCTCTCCAGATTTCATCTCTTTGGGTTTTTTTTGCATAAATGAAAGCCCTACGTCAGGGGTTTTCAACTGATTGTGAACCAGGGGCCACCACCCTGACTTGGAATCAACCTGGGGCCCATCTCTTTGGGGTTTTTTTGCATAAATGAAAGCCCTATGTCAGGGGTTTTCAACTGATTGTGAACCAGGGGCCACCACCCTGACTTGGAATCAACCTGGGGCCCACTGTTGTGTTGGGTGGGGATATGGGCTAATGCTTTTGTAACACTTTCTATGCATCCCATGTGTATACATCCCACTGTTTCTCAAACAATTGTCCACTGACTGACATCATTTCCTAATAATAATGACTCAACCAGACAATCCACTGCACTTCCCCCTCTTGAGATTCTTACTCCCTTTTTCTGTTGAATTTCTGGACCTCCAATTTGTCGGTAAATGACTACATGGACAAATCCTACATTTTATTACATTTACAATTACTAAATGAATGGTCAGGGACCACATGCAATACTTCCAGGGACCACCAGTGGTCCACGGACCACCTGTTGAAAACCCCTGCCTTACGTAATACTTTGTCAGGTGAGTCAAGAGCAGTGAATGGCAGAATGTGCATACTTGTTGTATGATGTACACATCTGTGATTTTACATTTTTGAAAGATAAAAAAGGGGGGGGAAAAGAAACGTTTTTGAAAACTACTAATAATGACATTCCTAAAATATGGATGCCAGGTTTAAAGTGGTTTGTTGGTTTTATAAATATTTAATCAATGAAAAGTATTAAGCAGAGCTTGTGACTAAATAAGACGGGCAACTGTAGAATGCAGCTGCCCGTCTTCTCATCGGAACCAAAAAACGAGACCACATCACCCCAGTTCTGGCCTCTCTCCATTGGCTCCCTGTTAAGTTTAGAATAGATTTTAAGGTGCTTTTATTTGTTTTTAAATCACTTCACGGTCCCTCTCCCTCCTACCTCTCTGACCTAATTGTGCCCTACGTCCCATCTAGAGCATTAAGGTCTGCAGACAAGCTGCTGCTGGTCGAGTTCACGACTAGTAAGAGGAACAGGGGTGATCGTGCTTTTGCGGCTGCGGGCCCCAAACTCTGGAACATGCTGCCCCTCCATAATAGATCTGCCGAGTCAATTGGGGCTTTTAAATCCCTCCTCAAAACTCATCTGTTCTCCCTCGCCTTTAACTGCACCTGATGTACCTGTATATTGATTTCCTGCTCTGTGCTATTGTATTAGGGGCAGCGGTGGCCGAACGGTTTGCGGAGCGGTCTTGTTATCGGAAGGTCGCCAGTTCGAATCCCCGGACCGGCACGTTAAAATTACCACCGCTGAAGTGCCCTTGAGCAAGGCATTGAACCCCTACCATGAAATGTTCTATGAGCAGGGTGTGGCTGTAAACAAGCATCTCGAGCTTAGTCCATTCACCCTGGGTAAACAAAGAACTTTGCTTTGTATGCTCTGTTTTATATTTTATTGTCCCTTCTCATTGTTTTATATTGCTATGCTCTACTGTCTTGTTTTACTCTGTTCAGCACTTTGGTCAGCTTTGGCTGTTGTAAAGGTGCTATACAAATAAAGTTTGATTTGATTTGATTTGAAACAACAACTACAGAACATTGGATCCATTGGAACACAGATCACTCCACGGATAATTGTGTAAATCAGTCTATTGCTAGTCAATCTTTTCCCCCCGGTTGCTGTAAATCTTGACTCTAACTTTTAATACTGTGACCAAACACTTGCTTGTCTTGATTAATTGTGCAATTAACAGTCTTAAAATAAAACATGTGACACCCCCCCGCTGCCAAAGCACAATTAGATCTATAGTCCTGGCTGCCAAATTCTCTTCTCAGCCAAGTGTTAATAATTAAGTGCAATGTTCTACCCGGAGTTAATTTCTTTAACACGGTAAAATCCTCAGTGTGAATGGTTCATTAGTTCCATTTGGACAGTTGTAGATCCATTTGGTTCCATTTGTACACTTTGAGACTTAACCCATTTTGGGCGGGAACCCCTTTTGGTATGTTATAATTTAGCTATTGAAAAATAGCAGATCTACAAGCTCATAGCACGAGCTTGTAGGTTTGCTATTTTTGAAAAATCGTGAAAATATTTATTTCAGAAAACTGGAGGATTTAGAAGAATCTTTTTAAAATGTCGACGCCGATTCTAAAAGCGCCTCTAAATCCTGACCTAAGTTTTCCGAAAAACTTCAAATATTGATATAGCAGCATCAATCTTTTTACATTTTTGAATACTGTACACTGTACAGTATACTGTGTACAGAACCCCAAAATGGGTTCCTGGCCTGAGGGGGTAAAACACCAAAAGGGGTTCTCGCCCAGAATGGGTTAAATGAATACTGAGGATTGTACTGTGTACCGTTCCCCCCCACCAAACCGCTGTACCAGCTTGTACATGACGAGGTAAGCGACCATGCATCAAGCTCTACAATGTAGTGGGAGAGATAGATAGGATAAGACCATGGATCAAGCTCTACAATGTAGTGGGAGAGATAGATAGGATACTGGTTGTACATGACGAGGTAAGCGACCATATGCATCAAGCTCTACAATGTAGTGGGAGAGATAGATAGGATACTGGTTGTACATGACGAGGTAAGCGACCATATGCATCAAGCTCTACAATGTAGTGGGGGAGATAGATAGGATACTGGTTGTACATGACGAGGTAAGCGACCATATGCATCAAGCTCTACAATGTAGTGGGAGAGATAGATAGGATACTGGTTGTACATGACGAGGTAAGCGACCATATGCATCAAGCACTACAATGTAGTGGGAGAGATAGATAGGATACTGGTTGTACATGACGAGGTAAGCGACCATGCATCAAGCTCTACAATGTAGTGGGAGAGATAGATAGGATACGACCATGCATCAAGCTCTACAATGTAGTGGGAGAGATAGATAGGATACTGGTTGGTCCCAAATGACACTTATTATTGGGCCTCTACGAGTAGACTACTAGACTACTAGGCCTGGCTTCAGCCTGAAGCATCGGTGTTGTGGCAGAACTCTGGGACAACGAACAACAACAAAAGAAAATCACACTCATGTAAAATGAGGGGCGCTCTTATCATCATAGCCTACTGGCGGCGGTGGCTCAGGGGTAGAGTGGATGGATGGTAACCGCAAGGTTGCCTGTTCGAACCCGGGCTCCCCCAGAGTTAGTGTCGAAGTGTCCTTGAGCAAGACACTGAACCCCTAATTGCTCCTGATGTGCTGGCTGGTGCCTTGCATGGTTTCTGCCGCCATCGGTGTATGAATGTGAGTGTGAATGGGTGAATTGATGCACAATCTATGTAAAGCGCCTTGGATGAAGGCGCTATATAAATGCACCATTTTCCATTTACTACATCATCACATTCCAACCAATCAAATCTAAAATTCACACAGACAGACAAAGCCGGGCACTCAACAATGTTGATCACAAAAACTATATACTGTAGGTACACTAAAGTATACTACATTATACACCTGTGTCCTGTCCTCCTTGTGTGCCAATGAACATGAAGTTTAATATCTGCACATCATGTTTAATTGCCAGATTAATTGCCTGCTTTATTTGATTTGTTATTCTGCTGTTTTATTGTTGGGAATCACTTTGTTATTGAAACGTGACATTATCATCAAATAGCATCTACACTTGTCATTAAAAAAAAGCCTGAAGCCTGTCATTTCATACTCTGGCAAATTCATTGCATAACAAATTATACTGACGAATAGCTTTGCATGAATGGGTTAGTTAGATCACAATATAATATCTGAGTAATGGGCAGAGCTAAGCACCACAGAGGGAGCATGTCTTTCTGTAAGCTGCAGTGCCAAATTGATGACATCTAAAGAGCACCTGTGGATTTCATTATAGAGGGACGTGGGCGTGTTATTGCTCCCACGAGACTGCCGTTTCAAATTGGACTTTGCACTCATATCGGCAGATTAGAAAGTTTAATTAAACAAACAAGGCTAATTGCTCACCATAACCATCTTTACACCAGATATTGAGCATTGCTTTAAACCATTTTGGGCGGGAACCCCTTTTGGTGTTAGCATTATGTTATGCTTTAGCTATTGAAAAATAGCAGATCTACAATCTACAACCGAGTGGCGTGCTATGAGCTTGTAGGTCTGCTATTTTTGAAAAATCGAAGAACTACTGACATAGAAACATAGCTTTTTCAGAAAACTGTCAGGATGTAGAAGACATTTTTAGAATCTGATCTCAGGTCAAAATGGGTTAAACAAACAAGGCTAATTGCTCACCATAACCATCTTTACACCAGAAATTGGGCGTAGCTTTAATAAGCGTATGATAAATGAGGACCTTAGGCTTGTTCCACCTTCGGTTTGTAACTGACTAAAAGAAGATGACTGTGCCACATGTGCGCGCAACAATACTTGGATGTCATGTTGCGTGCCAGCCTATACATGCAGTATAAACTCAGCACAGTAACAGCATTTGTCGTCTAAGATCTCCACTCAACCTTTTCAACCTTCTAAAAGAGTACAACTAGCTCAAAATGACCTGTGCCCCTCCACCAGGGCAGGTCAGGTTGTGGCCTCCTGGTGGCGCTATATATATAATAGGCCATTTCTTCTTACGCCTTGGATGATTTGAGGCATTTTGTTCCAAAAAATGTGTTTTGCAAAAATCCACCTGTTGGTGCCGCTATAACAGGCCAATGTGAAAAGGGTGGGATATATCCCTCAGCCTAGTAAGAAAGTCTGTGAAAGATTTCACGTAAATTGCACGCTGCGTTCATGATTTGAGGCTTTTTGTTCAAAACGGGCCAATCCACACGGACGGACGGACACACGGACGGAGTGCAAAACATACTCTCTCCCCATGCCTTCGGCCTGGTGGAGACAATAAAACATACTCTCTACCCATGCCTTCGGCCTGGTGGAGAATGAAACATACTCTCTCCCCATGCCTTCGGCCTGGTGGAGAATGAAACATACTCTCTCCCCATGCCTTCGGCCTGGTGGAGAATGAAACCTACTCTCTCCCCATGCCTTCGGCCTGGTGGAGACAATAAAACATACTCTCTACCCATGCCTTCGGCCTGGTGGAGAATGAAACATACTCTCTCCCCATGCCTTCGGCCTGGTGGAGAATGAAACATACTCTCTCCCCATGCCTTCGGCCTGGTGGAGAATGAAACATACTCTCTCCCCATGCCTTCGGCCTGGTGGAGAATGAAACATACTCTCTCCCCATGCCTTCGGCCTGGTGGAGAATGAAACATACTCTCTCCCCATGCCTTCGGCCTGGTGGAGAATGAAACATACTCTCTCCCCATGCCTTCGGCCTGGTGGAGAATGAAACATACTCTCTACCCATGCCTTCGGTCTGGTGGAGAATGAAACATACTCTCTCCCCATGCCTTCGGCCTGGTGGAGAATGAAACATACTCTCTCCCCATGCCTTCGGCCTGGTGGAGAATGAAACATACTCTCTCCCCATGCCTTCGGCCTGGTAGAGAATGAAATCTTTCTGTACTCATCATTATGCAAGCATTCGTCATCGATGAACAATGTCAATCGTGTACACGTTCGCATGGCATGCAGTGGATATTATGAGGCCAATTAAGTGGGTCTTACGTGGGCTTCTCGTTGGTGATGAGCACTTTGACCTTGTTGAGGGCCTTCTTGGCACCGGTGGGGGCAGGGGCAGCAGCAGGGGCAGGCTTGGTATGGGCAGGGCTAGCGTGGGGGCTGGCGATGTAGACCTTCTTCCCCGTGCTGCCCGGGGGCTTGGAATGGGAGAAGTCGTTGATGAAAACGATGCCTTCACTGGTGAGCACTGCCAAGGGGAGAAGTTGTAACAGAGCGTATAGTAAAACACTGTGGATCTGGGGCGGGCATCTCTACTGGATCCCCTGCACCCCTTTCTCTTAACCCATTTTGGGCGGGAACCCCTTTTGGTGTTTTAACTAAGCATTATGTTAAACTTTAGCTATTGAAAAATAGCAGACCTACAAGTTCATATGAACTTGTAGGTCTGCTATTTTTGAAAAATCATAAAAATGCGGCACAAATCTTTGAATATATATTCTTTCAGAGCGAACGTTTTTCTTATTTCTATGTCAGGCCTAAATGGGTTAAATAGTGTTAGCTAGTGGTAGACAAAATCACAAGTAACTAATACCCATGCAAAATAGTCTCTATAAGACGTTATCACTCTGCAAAGGTTCAAGGTTCAAGGTCTTTATTAATGTCCCAGAAGGGCAATTAGGTTTACAGCAACAGTAGTGGTTTAAATTAAAAAACAATACAAACAATACAGGACAACAACAGACATGAGACACCATAGCATAAACAGAGGTCTGGGCACATCTAGTGCAGGTATAGAATCAAAGAAAGAAAGAAGAAAGGCTACATTCAGAAAAGGTGCTAGGATATAAAGTGCCGGCATAAAGTGCTTGTTTCAGCATCGTCATCATCACATTACATGTTACTGGCAGCGTTGACTGCACGAATCGAGGCAGGGACAAAGGAGTGCTTATAAGCACTATAAAGGAGTGCTTATAAATAAGGTATATTTCGATTTATTAAAGTTTTCCACGTATGTGTGGAACACCTGGACTTGTCTCACGGCATACCGTCTGGGATCCACAAGGTTCAAAAATATTATTTCTGAGTCCGTTGGAGATGCAAAGCCAAAGCTGTTGGTTCCCTCAACATTATGTACTATGACGTAACCATTAACCCATTTAGGCCTGACGTCGAAATAAGAAAAACGTTCGCTCTGAAAGAATATATATAGATTTGTGCCGGATTTTTAAGATTTTTCAAAAATAGCAGACCTACAAGTTCATAGCGCGCCACTCGGTGGCGCGCTATGAGCTTGTAGATCTGCTATTTTTCAATAGCTAAAGTATAACAGAATGCTTGAAACACCAAAAGGGGTTCCCGCACAAAATGCGTTAACGTCTTTAATCTGGTACAGTAATGTGCTAATTTTGGACTAACGATAACATATTCAGACGACAGGTTTTTCAGTGAGCAAAAACTGAAAAAGGGCGTCGGACTGGATGATCGGGATCCGAGTCCGATATTTGACACGTGTGCTCATACTGTACATACGCATACGTGCCATGTTGGAGCGGTCAAATGGGTCGAAGGAGAAGGAGAGGGTGTGCTCATACATACGTGCCATGTTGGAGGGGTCAAATGGGTCGAAGGAGAAGGAGAGGGTGTGCTCATACATACGCGCCATGTTGGAGGGGTCAAATGGGTCGAAGGAGAAGGAGAGGGTGTGCTCATATACATACGTGCCATGTTGGAGGGGTCAAATGGGGAGAAGGAGAGGGTGTTCTCATACATACGTGCCATGTTGGAGGGGTCAAATGGGTCGAAGGAGAAGGAGAGGGTGTTCTCATACATACGTGCCATGTTGGAGGGGTCAAATGGGTCGAAGGAGAAGGAGAGGGTCTGCTCATACATACGTGCCATGTTGGAGGGGTCAAATGGGTCGAAGGAGAAGGAGAGGGTGTGCTCATACATACGTGCCATGTTGGAGGGGTCAGATGGGTCGAAGGAGAAGGAGAGGGTGTGCTCATACATACGTGCCATGTTGGAGGGGTCAAATGGGTCGAAGGAGAAGGAGAGGGTGTGCTCATACATACGTGCCATGTTGGAGGGGTCAAATGGGGAGAAGGAGAGGGTGTGCTCATACATACGTGCCATGTTGGAGGGGTCAAATGGGTCGAAGGAGAAGGAGAGGGTGTTCTCATACATACGTGCCATGTTGGAGGGGTCAAATGGGGAGAAGGAGAAGGAGAGGGTGTGCTCATACATACGTGCCATGTTGGAGGGGTCAGGTGGGGAGAAGGAGAGGGTGTGCTCATACATACGTGCCATGTTGGAGGGGTCAAATGGGTCGAAGGAGAAGGAGAGGGTGTTCTCATACATACGTGCCATGTTGGAGGGGTCAAATGGGGAGAAGGAGAGGGTGTGCTCATACATACGTGCCATGTTGGAGGGGTCAAATGGGTCGAAGGAGAAGGAGAGGATGTTCTCGGCGTAGCTCTTCTTCCACAGCTTGGTGCCCGTGTCTCCATTCCACAGCACAATGTAGTTGGGAGGGTGCACGGCTAGCAGGAGGTCACGAGACGCATCCTGGTTCCACAGCCACTCCAAGTCTGAAGGAGAGCGAGCGTGTTGGGGTGGGGGGTTGAGAGTAAGTAACACCTATACTCATATCCCTGCAAAATAGTCTCTATAAGACCTTTTGCACACTCAAAATCCACCTTTTCAGAATTGCTTTCCCCACCCCACACTTTAGTTTTTAACCTTTAACTTTTTTTATTTTAGTTTATTTTTCTAATAAAACTGTTTTTATTATTTTGTTCTGTAAAGCGACTTTGAGTTCCTTCTGAAAAAGCGCTATAATATAAATGGTATGTATTATTATTAGCCCATTTAGGCCTGACCTAGAAATTTAAAAAGAATATTCTAAATCCTCCAGTTTTCTGAAATAAATATTTTCACTAGATCTGCTATTTTTCAATAGCTAAATTATAACAATGTTTAAAACACCAAAAGGGGTTCCCGCCCAGAACGGGTTAAGAGAAGGACAAATAGCTTTGGGAGAGCAAGAAGAGGGACATTATGTGAAATGCAAGGGGTAGAATATGGACAAGTAAGATTAATCCATTTAGGACGGGAGCGCATCTGTGTCGCCTCAGCGCGTAACCACCTTAACCATTATTTTAAACTTTAGTTGTTGAAGGAAAGAGAGAGAACGATACATTATAAAGAGAAAAGGAGTATATGCTATTATGGCTGCTATCTTCCTAATGTTTTGTTTTGTCTGGGTTGTATAATATGCAAATTAAATAACATATCATCATTTCAAAAGCATGGACAGTATGACAATCTGTGAAGGACAGAAATGCAAGCCAAGGACATGCACACATTACACTAAAAGGACATAAAAGGACACACACACACGAACACACACACACACACGTGCATGTGCATGCACGCGCACACACAATGATAATATTGTCTATCACAGCAGTGAGTGGTGGTGTCTTTACCCTGGATGGGTTTGGAGTGTTCCTGGATCTCACAGTGGGCCGTCCCACTGACCACATCCCACACAATGATCTTGCCCGCGGCATCTCCCGAGGCCAAGCGCAGGGAGTAGGGCGAGCTCAAGCTGTGGTGGTAGTTCTCTCTGGACCATTTCACCTACACACGCACAGGCACGCACACACGCACGCACGCACGCACGCACGCACGCACGCACGCACGCACGCACACACACACACACACACACACACACACACACACACACACACACACACACACACACACACACACACACACACACACACACACACACACACACACACACACACACACACACACACACACACACACACACACACACACACACACGCACGCACGCACGCACGCACGCACGCACACACAGATCAAAACCACGGAGAGCGCCCTGGATTAGGAGAGACGAGGCCTTCTTTCTGCCGTGCTAACAGCTAATCGAACGGTAAGCTAATATGAAGGCAGAGTGTGCCTTACACCAGGGCTCCACCGGGCGCGTCATCGTCGCGTCTCCGTCACCGTCAGGGAATGTTCCCTTTTTAATCAATGAAGGGTGGCTCCACTGCCCGCGTTGCGTTGCGTTGCGTTGACGGAGACGCGACGCGTGCATTAAAATTGAACCGGTGCATTTTTTGACGCACGCGACGGAGACGCAACGCGTCCGGTGGAGCCCTGGCGTTAGAGTCTCAGTCAAAAATAAATAAAAAAAAGGGGAATATAATATTCTTCTCTGGCCTGATATCATTGAGGATGAGCTAGGACGTGTACACACGTCCTATGAGCGCGTCGATTGGGTTCCCTAGGACGTGTGGAGCCGTCCTACGGACGGAAACGGTTAACCGGCACACACCACAATTCCACGGCAAAATACAAGATAACTAAATATTTCACTCTTCCTGTGTAGGGGTTACACTGATAGGTAAAACCTTTCGGAATTCTGCATTTAATTACATTTCAGATGCGCCGGAATGATTTTTTTAGGGAGGGAAATGTACACCATGACAATGTCCTGTGCAGACATCACTGAACCGGCTGAGTCATAGCAGCGTTTACAGTTTAACCCATTTAGACCTTGATCTTGATACCGGAAGGTCGCCAGTTCGAATCAGCGGTCCGACACGTTAAAATTACCACCGCTGAAGTGCCCTTGAGCAAGGCATTGAACCACTACCATGAAATGTTCTATGAGCAGGGCCTGGCTGGAAACAAGTTCTTGAGCTTAGCCCAGATACCCTGGGTAAATATAGTAACTTTGCTTTGCTAACCTGACGTACAACATTTAAAAAATGTCTTCCAAATCCTGACAGTTTTCTGTCAGGATTTGCGCCACATTTTCACGATTTTTCAAAAATAGCAGACCTACAAGCTCGTAGCGCGCCACTCGGTGGCGCGCTATGAGCTTGTAGATCTGCTATTTTTCAATAGCTAAAGCATAACATAATGCTTAAAACACCAAAAAGGGGTTCCCGCCCAAAATGGGTTAAATTGCAAATTAAGTCACTTAGCTGAGGTTAGAAAATCCAATATTATTACTGCAGACTGATTGCATAAATACGCCTCGCAGCTCAAACATTCTCTCTCTAAAACACACACAGTCTGAGTCTACCATACCTGGGGTGAGGGGGAGAGAGAGCAATAGAGCGAGCGGCTGCGGTGTTAGCAAAGCAGTCTCAAACGGGAGAAAGGAAGGGAGAGCACATTTTAAATATGAGTATAAATACAGTACTTTTAACAATGTGGTATGGCAATCTTAATGTAAAAGGAAGAAGCAAGCTGCAGCGAATAGTGAACCTAGCCTCAACAATCATTGGGAAGAGACAATTAAGTTTTATCTACAAGGAAGTACCAAAAGCTAAACGTAACATCTTTAAAAAATTGATCATTCCTAATGCCATTATAAGGCACGAAATGATATCATGTCTCGCTAGATTAGTTTTTTTAATGTATTTGCCACTGTTGTCCTGCATTTTTGCCATGAAGATAATTGTGTAAGTGGTGTTGTTGCCGTTTGTTTTTACTGTCGTTTGAGACCGAAGACAATTTTCCACACGTGGACAATAAATGAAACTAACTAACGTATAATATATACATAATATAACAGGGTGACAACATGTAACCCTTGAAAGTGGACCAAAGATCCCCTAGCATGGGATGCATTCCTTTTCGGATTCATGATCCGGTCGGGACCGGATATCTTACGTCATGTTGTAGTCACTGGTTTGTAGTCATTAGGCTGGAACCCTTGAACCAGAATAAGAAATACCAAAAAGAATTCCCGCGATCAAGGGCATCATCATTTTAGGGCCTACCCAATGAACGCCTTGACACGGCCTATGAATCAGACACATTTCTTCAAGCACTTCTTGGAATCGTTTGTTTGGTACATCCATCTTTTATTCCAACTCGTAGTGACTGGCGAGACTAAGAACAAACAGGGGGGACCCAAAACACCATGGCTGTGGAATTACTCCTTGAACACAATGGAAACCAAGTTTTCTCTGGAATGTAATTTGATTTGCATGCAGAACCCAGTTTTATGCCTCGTGTAGAAGGCTGTCAAAAACACTTTTCCCATCTAAGAAATGAAATGAAAGCTCTTTCCGTTTGAAAATCGCATTAGGCATTATTGCTTTCAAAATTATTTTAATTAACGGTTCCATTTTATAATCTGATTGGAGCCAATTATTACATGCCAAAGTCTGCACACATAATTATATTTTCAACACAACTAAGATGTAAGGTTTCCAATATGATGACTGAGACACGTCTAGTTATAATTTAAGCTAGTAAATTAAAGTTTCTCTGCCTATTTGATAGCACAGTTGAACAGATACAGGCCAAGGGGAGTAGAATGCAGAACTCCAAACAACGGAGGAAAAAAACTCGAATTGAAAGTGAAAACTAGAAAAAGTGCTCCTCGGATTGATTGAAATATTTATTAACAGTTTGCAGAATTACAGTACATTTCAAGCACAAACTCAATACAAAGGCTGTTAACTGTGAGTGGACGACCCAATTAAGCATTACACTTGTTTACAATAGGGTCCACCATGTTCAATTCATCAAAACATTTAGAGACGTACAAATAGACACTTCTATATAGACAAAGAACAGAACAGGAATTCATCATAATGGAGGTAAAAAGGGAAAAGAAACATATACAGTGAGGGAAAAGGGGGGGGGGGGGGGGGGGGGGGGCGGTGGGGGGGATTCAGATTTTACGGGGGCCAGTTTCGAAGTTTCGGCCAGTTTCGGAGCACAGGAACAGGAACAGGAACATGAACCAAGTCAAGTCAAGTCAGAACGTTTGTGATGTTTGGACAAAATGTGTTTTTTGCAACATGTATAATAGGGCAATGTTAAACGGGTGGCATTAATTGTTCCTCAACGTAGTGGAAATGTGCATGCACAGTTTCACAGTAATTGGACGCTGCGCTGCGTTCATGATTTGAGGCATTTTGTTCAAAACGTGCCACACCTTAGATGTCTTAGAGTTAGATGTCAATCTTAGCTAACCACGATAGAATGTGTGTACCGATTTGTGTGATATTTGGATACAATCTGAAGGACTAATATAAAAATGTCTGGTGGCGCTATAAAAGGCAGATTTGAGGAGAACATCACTTCCGGTAGGATGTTGGAGGAAGGAGCTGCTTGATTAGCGAGCTCCCCAAGGTTGGTCAAAAGAAGTTAAAAATACCACGTAAAAACAGATTCAAAACGAAAAAGGTATGACGAGAAATGAGTGGTGAACAACAAGGAAGCCGTAGGATAACTCGAAGTTATAAAGCAGATAAGCAAACTAAAGAAAACAACGACGGGAGTGGACTGGAAGAAAACGCCGAAAGCAGCATGGCGGAGAACTACACCGAAGTGATACGGGCCGGGCTCGCTGATATCACCAGAGAGCTAAAGACTTTTAAAGAAGGTATACAACAGGAGCTAGCAACGTTTAAAGAAGAACTGAAGAGGGAAATGAAGGAAGAATTCACAAACTATCGTAAAATAGTGGACCGGGAGCTACAACAACAAGAGGAAGAGGTGACTAAGCAGAGGACGAACATGGCCGAGGCGCAGACACGGATATCGGAGGTGGAGGACTGGAGGACGGGAGCAACCGAGGCCATGATGACAATGGTGGAACATATTGAACAACTACAAGAAAGACAATTGAATGCCGAGGCCAGATCAAGACGGAACAACATACGCGTATTCAATTGCCCAGAGGATAGTGAACAAGGAACCTCTGTAATTAAGTATTTGGAGCAGTTATTCCACACGGAGCTAGAGTTACCAGCGGGGACTCAGCTCCAACTGCAGAGGGCGCATCGTGCGTTGTCACAGAAGCCAACTCACCCAACTGCAGCTCCGCGGTCCATTGTGGCAAACTTTCTTCAGTTCGAGACAAAGGAAATGGTGCTAAGAAAAGCCTGGGAGGCGAAGATACAAGTAGGAGATAAACAGCTCGGCTTCGATCATGATTATCCACCCGAAGTTGTGAAAAAAAGAAAAGACTATATTCCGTTCAAAAGAATGTTGAAAGCAAGAGGAATCCGGTTCCAGACGCCGTTTACGAAGATGAGGATACAGTGGCCTGACGGTGAGAGAATGTACAGAAGTGCGGAGGACGTCGCCCAGGCCATAGAGGAGAGAGGCTACATGGAGGGAGGATCCAGCCTCGACTCGACAGCGGGACTCGGCGCACCAGCGGTGGTGGAGGCGGAGGGTGCGAGAGACACGGGGACGGAGAGAGAACGACGACGTACAGGAGAGAATCACCAGCGGGCGCCAGAGTGGAGAAAAGTGGAGAAGAGGAGAGGAGCGGCGTGGAGAGCTAAGGACAACCTACGGATGTTTAGAAGGAAATAGAACATGATTTCTGCTGTAAAAAGAGGTAACATAGAGTTGGGTTGAATGAGGGAGGGGGGAAGAATAAGCGAAGAAGGTTTTTGTTTTGTTTTAAAAAAAAAAGAAAGGAAGTGATAAAGGGAAAAAAAAAAGAAGAAAAAAAAAAAGAAGAAAAGTTAGTATTAGTATACAGAGGGTGCCGTAGATATAACACTTTGATTTATTATTGGTATACAGAGGGTGCCATAGATATAGCACTTGGATCTTTTTTTTTTGTAATAGGATTGAAACCCCAAGTGGTCGTCTTTTTGGCTTGTTTCATTGATTATACATTACCAACTCTGTGTAGGGAATAGGTTAGATACTAGGGCTTCTTTCATTATTTTGCATTTAAAATGTACCAACTGGAAGGGTTTGCTTTATTAGGTAGGGAATGGCTAGACACTGGGGAAACTCACAGGCTGAGATTAGTACTAGTTTGTCTAGGGAGGGGCCCCCATACAAGATGGGGACTATCCCCTCACCCTGTTATGAGGGTTTAAGGGTCACGGATGTTTTACATCGTGTTTGGAAGCTATGTGTTTGTTTTTTGTTTTTGTTTGTGTTTTTTTTGTCGACAAGCGGATGCAAATACTATAATATGACTAGGCAGGAAACAAATATGAAGGGAACTATAAGGAATAACAATGTCTAATATGTTGGGGATAATGTCGCTGAATGTAAATGGGTTGAATTCACCAGTTAAGAGAAAAAGGGTCATGTCAAAATTGAAAAAAGAAAACATGCAGGTTTTTTTCCTACAAGAAACTCATCTAAACAAAACTGAGCATGAGAAACTAAAAAGATTTGGATACAGGAACTCATATTATAGTTCATACAAAAACGGAAAAAGAAGAGGAGTTATAATACTAATAGCTAATACAGTCAACTTTGATTTTGAAAAGGAGATTAAAGATAAAGAAGGGAGGTACATTATTGTGAAGGGAAGAATAGATAATGAACCGGTAACTTTAGTAAATATATATGCACCACCAGAAAGTGATAAGAAGTTTTTTAAGTACATGTTTGACATTATAGCTGTGGAAACAAATGGTATTTTGATTGCAGGAGGTGATACAAATGTGGTTTTGTGTGATAAAAAAGATACAACAAGTAAGAAAAGGAGCAAGACGCAATTAGCTAAATTTGTAAACACATCGCTGAGTGAGATGGGACTGGTAGATATATGGAGGAGACTCCACCCGACAGATATGGACTTCACTCACTATTCGGCTGCGCACAAAGTCCATTCTAGGATCGACCAATTTTTTGTGAACATGGGAGATAGTTACAGAGTTGGGGAATGTGAGATAGGAGGGGCAGATCTATCGGATCACAACCCACTTTCTCTGAAAATTGGTTTAAATAATAGGAAGAGGCAGACAGCGTGGAGACTTAATATGGGTATGTTGAACAGTGAAGAGAGAAAAGAGAAAATCAGGACGGATTTGAACACATACCTTGTGGAAAATAACAATGGGGAAGTGGACCCGACTATGGTATGGGATGCTATGAAAGCTGTCATGAGAGGTAAATTGATAGTGGAGACGGCACTAGTGAAAAAGGCTAAATTAGTAGCTTATAAGAAAAACAATGAAGACTTAAGGGCACTGGAACAGGATTACCAGAAAACAAAAAATGAAGAACTATATAAAAAAATGAAAGACTTGAAAGTTAAAATAAAGGATGCCCAATTAGATGAGATTGAAAGGAAAAGTAAATATGTTAAGCAAAATTATTATGAGGCCGGGGCAAGGGCCACTAAATTATTGGCTAAACGTATGCGTAAACAACAGGCATTGACCAATATTAGCAAGATTAGAGACCCTGAGACAAAGGAACTAACAACTGAACCAGAGGAAATAGAGAGGGTTTTTAAACGGTACTATGAGAAGCTGTATACACAGCCCGAACAGGCAGAGGAACAAGAAATGAAAACGTATTTAGATCAGTTGGACCTGCCACACATAGGGGTAATGCAGAATCGTATAATAACAGCTAATATTACAGCCGACGATATTATGGAGGCAATTAGTTCCTTTAAAAATAATAAATCACCAGGAAGTGATGGGTTCCCTGTGGAGTGGTACAAAATGTACAGAGAAGAGTTGGTACCTATGCTAGTAGCATCCTTTAATTGGACCCTGAAAAAACATAAAATACCACCATCTTGGTCCGAAGCAATAATCTCAGTAATACCAAAGCCGGGAAGGGATAAAGAGCAATGTGGGAGCTATAGACCCATATCTATTTTGAATGTGGACTACAAAATATACACCAAAATTATATCTAGGAGGTTAGCAGACATAGCAAATGAGATGTTGGAAGAGGATCAGACAGGCTTCATAATCAATCGCCAGACTCATGACAATGTGAGGAGAACTATACATGTTGTAGACCAAGCACAGAGGACTAAAACAAGCACTTTATTAGTGAGTGTTGATGCAGAGGCTGCATATGATAGGGTCAATTGGAAGTTCCTTTATGCTGTATTGACAAGATTTGGGTTCAATAAGGAAGCATTACAATGTGTAAAATCATTATACCAACAACCTACGGCTAGAATTAAAATAAATGGGAGCTTGTCTGGGAAATTCAACCTACAACGATCAACTAGGCAAGGATGCTGTCTTTCGCCTACGTTATTTGCGTTTTTTATTGAACCCTTAGCACAAGCAGTGAGAGACAATGAAGGTATTCAAGGTGTGACGGTAAACGGTAGTGAACACAAGATAGGACTTTTTGCCGATGATGTAATTGCCTTCCTCCAGAGACCAAATGACTCACTTCCTGTTTTAAGCAAGGTATTAGAAGAATTTGGTCGTTTGTCAGGATACAAGATCAACATAGCCAAAACACAGATTTTGGCTTTAAATTATGCTCCAAATGCATCTATAAGGGAAGCCTTCAACTTTAATTGGGAACAAAGAAGTATTAAATATTTGGGTATAAACATAACGAAAAAATTGTCTACATTATATAAAGCCAACTACGATAAATTAAATCAGGAGATAAAAAGGGATATTGAACGATGGGCTACTTTGCCACTAGACCTGAACTCAAGGTTGGAGGCAGTTAAAATAAATGTATTATCCAGGTTGCTCTTTCTATTCCAGTCCTTACCGGTAGAGGTCCCCCAAGGGCAATTTATTACATGGGACAGAATGATCTCTAGGTTTGTGTGGGCCGGGCAGAGGCCAAGGGTCAGATTTCAGACCCTTCAACTCCCAAGGGAGGGAGGGGGCATGGGTCTTCCCAATTTAAAAATGTATTATCATGCGGCCCAGCTACGATATGTAGGATGTTGGTGTAAACCAAATTATATAGCAAAATGGAAAGATATGGAAAAGGAATTCGACAAACATCCAATACAGAATATTATAGGAGACAAAGAAAAGTTTAAGAAAATAAAACACCGTATTGATCCAATCACCCTATTTACATTAGAGATCTGGTTTAAAATTGTTACAAAATATAGGTTTGAAGAGGATATAAAGGTTTTAAAATGGATGGCATTTGATAGTTCATTTAAACCTGCAGGACATGATAAGGGCTTTAAAATATGGAGCAATAGAGGAATGACAGCCTGGTGTGTTTTGGAGAAAAATGGGGCATTGGAGAGTTTCACAGATTTGAGTGTTAAATACATGTTGGATAAACATGATTTCTTCAGGTATCTCCAACTAAGGGATTATTATACTAAGGAAGTCAAGGGGATGCCCTCCATAGAAGTGAATGGTATTGTCCAAATTATTAAAAATATATACAGGGGAAAAATATTCGAATTATATCAGCAATATATACGACTTTGATGAGTGGCAGTCATTCAACAGAATATATTAAAAAGAAATGGGAAGCAGAACTAGACATAGAAATTACAGAAAAAGATTGGGCTCATATGTGGAAAATGCACCAATCATCTACCAATTCACGGATATGGAGGGAATTCTCTTGGAAGAATCTTTGCAGGTTTTTCATAACACCAAAAATTGTGAGCAAGCAGTTGAAGCAACAGATACAATGTTGGAGGGGTTGTGGAGATGTAAATGTGGATCACTCACATGTGTTCTGGAAATGTCCCAGAATTGAGCCTTTTTGGAAAGTGTTACATGATCAGATACAAAAGGTGTTGGGTTATGAGGTGCCTATGAAGTGTGATGTTCTGTATTTAGGAAACTTGATGGGGGGAAAGATACGAGGAGAGGATAGGTATCTGGTAAACATTTTATTGGCGGCAGGAAAGAAGGCTATCACAAGGAAATGGGGACAGAAGGAGCCTCCAACACAGGGACAATGGGAGGAGTTGATTCAGGAGATACAGCTCATGGAGAAACTGACACATCGCCTGAGACTGCAGGAGGAAAAAATGGAGGACAAATGGTCCAAATGGACAATATTCAATGACCTGATCATGAGCAATGAGGGTATGGGGGAATGAGGAACACCAGAATATGTCTAGGAATATGTGATGTATTGAGCAAGATTTGATATACATTGTCGACTTTTTTGTATTTTTATTTTTTGTTTTTCATGTTTGTATTGTGCTGTGTTATGTCCTTTATTATTGTGTGTTTGTTCAAAAACAAATAAAAATCTAAGTGATAAAAAAAAAAAAAAAGGCAGATTTGAAAAATGCAGGGCAGACCTTTTTCCTTGGCCTCTATGGAGTGTGCATCCAAACAAGGTAAAGATGGGACTAGGCCTCTTATCCCATTTTGACCTGAGATCAGATTCTAAAAATCCTGACAGTTTTCTGAAAAAGCTATGTTTCTATGTCAGTCGTGCTTCGATTTTTCAAAAATAGCAGACGTACAAGCTCGTAGCGCGCCACCGAGTGGCGCGCTACGAGCTTGTAGGTCTGCTATTTTTCAATAGCTAAAGCATAACATAATGCTAACACCAAAAGGGGTTCCCGCCCAAAATGGGTTATATTGCCACCATGAGGCTGATTTGACATTTTTTTAAGTGGCATTTCTTCCTCTGCCTAGTGGGAATGTGTGTGTATATAATTTCCCGGAAATCACATATTGTGTTCATGATTTGAGGCATTTTGTTCAAAACGGACCAATCCTGCAACACTTTGGAAGGCAATCTTAGCAAATCGGGATGAAATATAGAAAATCGGACAGATCTGTTTTGAGCACATGACTATTAGTAAGGGCATTTTATCAGGTATTTGACCAATCTGGGAACTAAATCGTTACCAAGAAATTTCTTCACCAATGTGTTTCTAAAGGTGTCTAATAACATGTACTAAAAGTTTGAAATTCAACTCCCGTGGGAAAGTTGAGTTATTAGCATAATATGTGACCATACCCTTAACATCCTATATAAGGCAAAAACGTCCAAATTTCATCATTCTTTAAGTAGCATGTGACATATGCAACTAGGGTGATTGCATGATTCTGAATCCATTCCAAGCATTTGTTTTGCACAAAAAACACTCCTTGGGCTAAATTAGGCCATATCCACTTGACCAAATGTGCTGACCTCATCACGTTTGTGTGGCCGTTTTCCTCCCAAGGAGTGTTTTTTGTGCAAAACTAATGCTTGGAATGAATTCAGAATCATGCAAACACCCTAGTTTCATATGTCACATGTTACTTAAAGAATGATGAAATTTGGACTTTGTTGCCTTATATAGGATGTTAAGGGTATGGTCACATATTATGCTAATAACTCAACTTTCCCACGGGAGTTGAATTTAAAACTTTTAGTACATGTTATTAGACACCTTTAGAAACACATTGGTGAAGAAATTTCTTGGTAACGATTTAGTTCCCAGATTTTCATAGATTTCTCTTACTATATAGAGATAGTGTGTACCGATTTGCGTGATGTATACTGGATAAAATCTGTACGAGTAATTATTTTTTTTAAATGTGTTTAGCAAAAATCAGCCTCATGGTGGCACTATAACAGGTCGTTCTGGAAGATGTGGGACGGTGTTAGCCTGGCTAATAAGCCAGACCGAATCAGCCGTTGGCAAAAAAAAATTGCCTGACGGCGGATTGCGGTCTGGAGAGGCTCAATTGTACACCCATTTCCTACACCAGTTGGTGTGGCCAATCGGGACACGGTATGCAATATGGGCAGGCTTTGGTACAGTGACGTTCAATGCTTGAGACCTTTGACTGACAGTAGCTCTGACCAATTGCGTCAAAGAGAAAATGTTTGAACCCGCCCCCCGGGAAACAAGATCCATACACAGCATCTCCAGACTCAAATACCACACGACAGTGTGATTTGAGTCTGGCTTATTAGCCAGGCTAGGGCAGAGGTGGCATCCAGGGAGTGTGTGTGTGCACAGTTTGGCATCGACCAGGCCAACGGTGCCGGAAACTAGCTGTACACAGACGGACGGATGGGCCAAGGGTGCAAAGCATAAGCATACTCCATGAGCGACAATCCATTGGATTTACAGTACTGATGAGCTGGTTGTATCAATAATTGAATATGGCTGTCTTTTTGTTGTGAGTCTTTGCTCTGGCTACTGCTTTATTTGCCCATCTTCATCTTATCCGTCTGGGTGTTGAGGAATGGGTCAGTACTCTAGCTGTGGTGCTTTACAAGATTAAGTGTGCTCTGGAGTGAGGAATGAATGTCTAGGATTGAGCCCAGGCACGGATAATCACTGTGGAGTTTATTGGCTATTATTCACCCTCTGACAAACACACCAACTATCACACTCACACACACAAGCATCTCTGAATGCACGCGCACACAGGAATCTCTGCGTGCGTGTCTGCGTGTGTGCGTGTCTGCGTGTGTGCGTGGCTGCGTGCGCACGCACGCACGCACACGAGTATTCTCCATCAGGGCTGTAGCAACTTTTATCGTTGTACCACCGTGGCCAAAACACAGTGAAATAGAGGAAAAAGAATGACTTGGCTCAATGTCAAATGATACCAGTGTTCATTCAGTGTGATAATACAATTACTTCACTTAAACTTTCCTCACAACTAACAAAATACTGTTTAAAGTATGTAATTGAGTATTGTGGTGATTAGCTTGAGATTATGCAACTCAATGAACTAAACTCCAAAAGCATTCATCCCAATCGCCATTAAACCATTTCTTCTTCTCGTGCATTATTTTAATTGGCTCAATGTTGATTCTGATTTGCTGTTATATACGCAATGCATTTAGGTATTTGGCATAATATGGAAAGACCTCAGTCTCTGATAGGGGATTCACACTGAGACGGACTGAGTCCGCTTCATTCGAACCGTTTCCAAATACGGTTGCCTGGTCCCCGCTGGCCATGATTCACATTGCCCGAGATTCAACAGTGCACCCGGGTACACTTGCATAACACACTTTGATCCTCCAGGTGGCGGTGTGCTTGATGGCTGGCACGCACGGACACTGACCATCAACTATGCGACATTGTCTCCAATAAATCCAGACACACTGCATTGCATTGCCTCTTTGACGTTATACTACTTCACTGTCAGCCTGCCTGCTATTCACTGTGTCAGTCAGTTCTGTGCTCCAGTGTCGTGTTTGATTAGTTTACTATGGATTCTACTTTAGCATCATTATTATTTCGTTTTATATGCCAAGCAAAGCCCAAGAGCCACATGTAGTCCGCAGAATAAGATCAGCGCGTACTGCGCCAGTCTGCGCGTATATGCAGATTCAACAGGAGACAGGCGGCGTTGAGAAATGCGCTGGTGTTACGCATCGTGCAGCGTCTGTGTGGCTTTTTTTGTTGACGCTTGGCTCGTCGACTAGAGATTATGTCACGTTCTAAAAAAAACAGTCCACTTCCTTCTTTAGGTTCGCATGCATTCACATTGGAACGATCCCTATCTGAATACACTTCAACGGTCCAGAGACCCGCCCCCCCATGCGGTCCCGGGGACGGTTGGGCGATCCGCTCCCGGGAACGGTACGCATCATTCACACTAAGTGGTCTGCCAAGTGGTCCCGAGTGTGCACCCGGGACCATAGTGTGAATTGCCCCTGATTGCAGGAGAATAAAACAGGTCTGCAGCAGACACTCACCTTTACCACATTGGCTTTGTGCCTTTCCAGCACCTGGATAGTCTGGGAAGTCTTTGGGTCAATGATTAGGATGCTGGAGTGACATCCCTGAGCTATCAGCCCCTGGACACCCCTAGGGCAGAGGACAGACACAGGGGTTAACTGAGCCAAAGTGGAAAAACTGGTGTTTATTTAGGGAACTGAACGTTAGGAGGCACTGCGTTCTGAGATGTGGCGTGGACAAACGACTGGACAAAGTGAGAGAAAACTGTTTTAAATTGGGAAGCGGGAGATAGGGTGACTGGAGGGGGGTGCGGAAGACAACAACAATCTATTACAGAGAACATGGAGAGGGTATGCTTATCTAATCACCCCTCTTCAAGGTTAAGACCCAAACACCACAAAAAGACTATTAGGAGGCTAAATCTATCTGACCATTATTCACTAAAGCTCTATAAATAAATTGCATGAATCACTTTGGCTTTAACTTATTATACTTTAATGTAACAGCAGTCTGGCTGATTCTTTTGAAAGGGGCTCCACCAGCAAACGAGCCTGTGAGAGCCTTTATTATCCAGACAGTTTTCAGTAAGCCGTGTCATCACGTATTCTACTAACTCACACAAGATTAAGTGAAATCAATTTGGCAGCTATATTCAAAGAAGATCCTCCGCTTCTTTCATTTTTAGAAGGGGCAAAAATCGTACAGATTTTCAATCTCAGAGCACAGTGACAGCCATTTTTGGCTCCCCTGCCAAAGAACTGTCAGTGTGGTCACTGGTCACTATGCAACAACAACACATCTACCTGTAGAACTCAACCCACTTTTTCAGTCACCCTCACACAGGTAAAAATGGCCTGACTCACACGTGCACAACAGATTGATGTATAGCTGATGCATGAGACTTGTTTACCGATGCAAGCTTGCAATTAATTTCCAATGGGAGTCACATGGTTTGACACAACATTTTTGTTGTATGAGGGGGAGGGGGGCAGTCGAAACACAGCCGAAAGCCGTACAACAAAAATCTTGTGTCAAACCATGTGACTTCCATTGGAAATGCATTGGGGCAATTTACATCTAGCATCCAACAATGTTGTATGCTAGATGCGAAGGTGTGAGTGAGGCCTAAGGCCAGTCCACAACAATGCAACTCCTTGCAACAAGCAACTACTTTCAACCATTATCCACAATGGCAGTTGCAAACAGTTCCATAGGTGTGGACTGGCCTTACATCTGTTTTGTTGCAAGGAGTTGCGTCTAGTTGCATTGGTGCTGTCTGGCCATAAAAAAAAGGAACTACTTGTGCTTCCACTAATGTTGTTGTGTACCTGATCCTTGTGTGGTATTGTAGGAAAAACCTCTAGACAACTCATACAGAGGATGGATTAGTGAACATAAAGTTATATATTCGTAGGAACGATCGGGACTCCATTTCAATGATTTTAACCCATTTAGGCCTGACGTCGAAATTTAAAAAAAAATCTTCTAAATGGTGACAATTTTCTGAAAAACCTCATGTTTCTGGTGCTCAATATTTCATGTCAAGGACCCCAAACATGATATGTAATTGGCCACCGAAACCCATCTGAAAATGTGTTGTTCCAGGGACCCTCCCAGAAGCAAAGATTTGAGTTAAAAACGTTCGCTCTGAAAGAATATATATTCAAAGATTTGCGCCACAGTTTCACACTTTTTCAAAAATAGCAGACCTACAAGCTCGTGTGAGCTATGTATGAGCTTGTAGATCTGCTATTTTTCAATAGCTAAAGTATAACAATAGCTTAAAACACCAAAAGGGGTTCCCGCCCAAAATGGATTGGGCGGGATTGGATGTTTATAGTTTTGGGTTCATTGGTATTGATCAAGCCTCTAGGGTTAGCTGCATATGATTTGTGTTATCCTACGGATGCTGTTCTGTTATCATTTCACTCCCAGGCACTGAACATCATTTAAGGCCAGATGAAACTCCTTGCAACAAAACACTTTTAACCCTTTAAGACCCGGATATATTTCTACTTGCAAAAAAGAAACCTTACTACTACTTTGTACTACTAGTACTTTGCAGAGGAAATTATGTATTAAAAAGATATATATATATATATATATATATATATATATATAAAACATGTTCTAGACATTCGAATGATCACAAAAAAATATTACATGCCTTTTACTGATGTTCTGTTATAGACAAAATGTATCCTTCCTCCAAGTTGTACTGCTTGTCAAGGTGTAAATTGCAGACTTGAAAAGAAAATAGTTTAAATAGTTTATTTGATGATGAGCAAGGCAAAAAAAATACTTATTTTGTTGCCTTGCTCATCATCAAATAAACTATTTAATTTTTCACCAAAGACGGAGTGCCTTGGACTCTTTTCTTTTCAAGTCTGCAATTTACACCTTGACAAGCAGTACTACTTGGAGGAAGGATACCTTTTGTCTATATTGTTTTACCTGTATCACCAAAGAGCACCCATCTAAGAGCCACTAACAGATCCCTGCAGTGCTTCCATTCCTCTATTTTCTAAGCTGTTCTGTTATAATTTCACTCCCAGGCACTGAACACAATTTAAGGCCAGTCCACACCAATGCAACTCCTTGCAACTGCCATTGTTGCGACCAAAGGTCGCAGTTAACTATGGAATCGTGCATTTCCCGTTAGTGTGTTGGTTGGCCGGGCACCAGTGTGTTGGTCGGGCACCAGTGTGTTGGTTGGCCGGGCACCAGTGTGTTGGTCGGGCACCAGTGTGTTGGTTGGTCGGGCACCAGTGTGTTGGTCGGGCACCAGTGTGTTGGTTGGTCGGCACCAGTGTGTTGGTCGGGCACCAGTGTGTTGGTTGGTCGGGCACCAGTGTGTTGGTCGGGCACCAGTGTGTTGGTTGGCCGGGCACCAGTGTGTTGGTTGGCCGGGCACCAGTGTGTTGGTTGGCCGGGCACCAGTGTGTTGGTTGGTCGGGCACCAGTGTGTTGGTTGGTCGGGCACCAGTGTGTTGGTTGGTCGGGCACCAGTGTGTTGGTTGGTCGGGCACCAGTGTGTTGGTTGGTCAGGCACCAGTGTGTTGGTCGGGCACCAGTGTGTTGGTTGGTCGGGCACCAGTGTGTTGGTTGGTCGGGCACCAGTGTGTTGGTTGGTCGGGCACCAGTGTGTTGGTTGGTCGGGCACCAGTGTGTTGGTTGGTCGGGCACCAGTGTGTTGGTTGGTCGGGCACCAGTGTGTTGGTTGGTCGGGCACCAGTGTGTTGGTTGGTCGGGCACCAGTGTGTTGGTCGGGCACCAGTGTGTTGGTTGGCCGGGCACCAGTGTGTTGGTTGGTCGGGCACCAGTGTGTTGGTTGGCCGGGCACCAGTGTGTTGGTTGGCCGGGCACCAGTGTGTTGGTTGGCCGGGCACCAGTGTGTTGGTTGGTCGGCACCAGTGTGTTGGTCGGCACCAGTGTGTTGGTCGGCACCAGTGTGTTGGTTGGCCGGGCACCAGTGTGTTGGCCGGGCACCAGTGTGTTGGTCGGCACCAGTGTGTTGGTTGGCCGGGCACCAGTGTGTTGGCCGGGCACCAGTGTGTTGGTCGGGCACCAGTGTGTTGGCCGGGCACCAGTGTGTTGGTCGGCACCAGTGTGTTGGTTGGCCGGGCACCAGTGTGTTGGCCGGGCACCAGTGTGTTGGTCGGGCACCAGTGTGTTGGTCGGGCACCAGTGTGTTGGTTGGTCGGCACCAGTGTGTTGGTCGGCACCAGTGTGTTGGTTGGCCGGGCACCAGTGTGTTGGTTGGTCGGCACCAGTGTGTTGGTCGGCACCAGTGTGTTGGTTGGCCGGGCACCAGTGTGTTGGCCGGGCACCAGTGTGTTGGTCGGGCACCAGTGTGTTGGTCGGGCACCAGTGTGTTGGTTGGTCGGGCACCAGTGTGTTGGTTGGCCGGGCACCAGTGTGTTGGTTGGTCGGGCACCAGTGTGTTGGTTGGCCGGGCACCAGTGTGTTGGTTGGCCGGGCACCAGTGTGTTGGCCGGGCACCAGTGTGTTGGTTGGTCGGGCACCAGTGTGTTGGTCGGGCACCAGTGTGTTGGTTGGTCGGGCACCAGTGTGTTGGTTGGTCGGGCACCAGTGTGTTGGTTGGTCGGGCACCAGTGTGTTGGTTGGTCGGGCACCAGTGTGTTGGTTGGTCGGGCACCAGTGTGTTGGTTGGTCGGGCACCAGTGTGTTGGCCGGGCACCAGTGTGTTGGTTGGTCGGGCACCAGTGTGTTGGTCGGGCACCAGTGTGTTGGTTGGTCGGGCACCAGTGTGTTGGTTGGCCGGGCACCAGTGTGTTGGTTGGCCGGGCACCAGTGTGTTGGCCGGGCACCAGTGTGTTGGTTGGTCGGGCACCAGTGTGTTGGCCGGGCACCAGTGTGTTGGTTGGTCGGGCACCAGTGTGTTGGTCGGGCACCAGTGTGTTGGTCGGGCACCAGTGTGTTGGTTGGCCGGGCACCAGTGTGTTGGTTGGCCGGGCACCAGTGTGTTGGTTGGTCGGCACCAGTGTGTTGGTTGGCCGGGCACCAGTGTGTTGGCCGGGCACCAGTGTGTTGGTCGGGCACCAGTGTGTTGGCCGGGCACCAGTGTGTTGGTTGGTGGGGCACCAGTGTGTTGGTCGGGCACCAGTGTGTTGGTTGGTCGGGCACCAGTGTGTTGGTTGGTCGGGCACCAGTGTGTTGGTTGGCCGGGCACCAGTGTGTTGGTTGGCCGGGCACCAGTGTGTTGGTTGGTCGGGCACCAGTGTGTTGGTTGGTCGGGCACCAGTGTGTTGGTTGGCCGGGCACCAGTGTGTTGGTCGGGCACCAGTGTGTTGGTTGGTCGGGCACCAGTGTGTTGGTTGGTCGGGCACCAGTGTGTTGGTTGGCCGGGCACCAGTGTGTTGGTTGGTCGGGCACCAGTGTGTTGGTTGGTCGGGCACCAGTGTGTTGGTTGGTCGGGCACCAGTGTGTTGGTCGGGCACCAGTGTGTTGGTTGGTCGGGCACCAGTGTGTTGGTTGGTCGGGCACCAGTGTGTTGGTTGGCCGGGCACCAGTGTGTTGGTTGGTCGGGCACCAGTGAGTTGGTTGGTCGGGCACCAGTGTGTTGGTTGGCCGGGCACCAGTGTGTTGGTTGGCCGGGCACCAGTGTGTTGGTTGGTCGGGCACCAGTGTGTTGGTTGGCCGGGCACCAGTGTGTTGGTTGGTCGGGCACCAGTGTGTTGGTTGGTCGGGCACCAGTGTGTTGGTTGGCCGGGCACCAGTGTGTTGGTTGGTCGGGCACCAGTGTGTTGGTTGGTCGGGCACCAGTGTGTTGGTTGGTCGGGCACCAGTGTGTTGGTTGGTCGGGCACCAGTGTGTTGGTTGGTCGGGCACCAGTGTGTTGGTTGGCCGGGCACCAGTGTGTTGGTTGGTCGGGCACCAGTGTGTTGGTTGGCCGGGCACCAGTGTGTTGGTTGGTCGGGCACCAGTGAGTTGGTTGGTCGGCACCAGTGTGTTGGTTGGTCGGGCACCAGTGTGTTGGTTGGCCGGGCACCAGTGTGTTGGTTGGTCGGGCACCAGTGTGTTGGTTGGCCGGGCACCAGTGTGTTGGTTGGTCGGGCACCAGTGTGTTGGTTGGCCGGGCACCAGTGTGTTGGTTGGTCGGCACCAGTGTGTTGGTTGGTCGGGCACCAGTGTGTTGGTTGGTCGGCACCAGTGTGTTGGTTGGTCGGGCACCAGTGTGTTGGTTGGTCGGCACCAGTGTGTTGGTTGGCCGGGCACCAGTGTGTTGGTTGGTCGGGCACCAGTGTGTTGGTTGGCCGGGCACCAGTGTGTTGGTTGGCCGGGCACCAGTGTGTTGGTTGGTCGGCACCAGTGTGTTGGTTGGTCGGGCACCAGTGTGTTGGTTGGTCGGGCACCAGTGTGTTGGTTGGCCGGGCACCAGTGTGTTGGTTGGTCGGCACCAGTGTGTTGGTTGGTCGGCACCAGTGTGTTGGTTGGTCGGGCACCAGTGTGTTGGTTGGCCGGGCACCAGTGTGTTGGTTGGTCGGGCACCAGTGTGTTGGTTGGCCGGGCACCAGTGTGTTGGTTGGTCGGGCACCAGTGTGTTGGTTGGCCGGGCACCAGTGTGTTGGTTGGTCGGCACCAGTGTGTTGGTTGGTCGGCACCAGTGTGTTGGTTGGCCGGGCACCAGTGTGTTGGTCGGGCACCAGTGTGTTGGTTGGTCGGGCACCAGTGTGTTGGTTGGTCGGGCACCAGTGTGTTGGTTGGTCGGCACCAGTGTGTTGGTTGGTCGGGCACCAGTGTGTTGGTTGGTCGGCACCAGTGTGTTGGTTGGTCGGGCACCAGTGTGTTGGTTGGTCGGGCACCAGTGTGTTGGTTGGTCGGGCACCAGTGTGTTGGTTAGTCGGGCACCAGTGTGTTGGTCGGGCACCAGTGTGTTGGTTGGTCGGGCACCAGTGTGTTGGTCGGGCACCAGTGTGTTGGTCGGGCACCAGTGTGTTGGTTGGCCGGGCACCAGTGTGTTGGTTGGTCGGGCACCAGTGTGTTGGTCGGGCACCAGTGTGTTGGTCGGGCACCAGTGTGTTGGTCGGGCACCAGTGTGTTGGTTGGTCGGGCACCAGTGTGTTGGTCGGGCACCAGTGTGTTGGTCGGGCACCAGTGTGTTGGTTGGTCGGGCACCAGTGTGTTGGTCGGGCACCAGTGTGTTGGTTAGTCGGGCACCAGTGTGTTGGTCGGGCACCAGTGTGTTGGTCGGGCACCAGTGTGTTGGTTGGCCGGGCACCAGTGTGTTGGTTGGTCGGGCACCAGTGTGTTGGTCGGTCGGGCACCAGTGTGTTGGTCGGGCACCAGTGTGTTGGTCGGTCGGGCACCAGTGTGTTGGTCGGGCACCAGTGTGTTGGTCGGTCGGGCACCAGTGTGTTGGTCGGGCACCATATATGGTGCCCAGGTCTCGTGACATCATGTGACATCATCAGGGATGGAGATGTGGAGACCCTGATGTCATAGTAAATGTGACCTGCTGTCGCAGTTATAGCCCATATATGAAGATCCCTGATGTCATCAATATTGGTCAGCAACTCTACATCTGACCTCAAACCTCACACCCTTAGATCTCCAATATATATATGGATATATGTCAGAACCTGTTCTGACATTTCAAAAACTAAAACTAAAAACTAAAACATATGTTGTTGATCCTTCCTCTTTGATGTCTCCATTTTGACTTATACCTGTCCATTCAAATTTCAAACTCTAGACAGGCCTGCCCCAAAGTTATTAGTGCAGCCGCGCCCAGCATCCGGCGAAAACTAGAGTTCTCAACAGGCCCGGAAATTAAGGCCCAGCCCTACCTGGGCCCTCATCAAACCCTGTACACTCAAGAGAATGTCCCCGCTACGCTACCACCCTTAGATCTCCATATACTGTATGTAGCCGACCTGTTCTGACATTCCATATATTCATCTGACCTCATCAAACCCTGTACACTCAAGACATGCTCCTTATATGGCCAGTACAGACTTCCTTCCATGTTGATCTGACCCCCCATGCCCAAGCGGCAGTGCTCGCCCATGCAGTCTGCCGTCAACGAGGCGGATGCGTGCTCGCGACCTCACCCTTTGGCCGATTCTCGCCCTCAGGCGTCTTACTGGTGGATAAAGGCTGCATGAAGTTGCAAGGAGTTGCATTGGTGTGGACTGGCCTTTACACTCTGCCCAACAAAGTTGTCATGTGTCACACATTTTGTATTTTTGTGTATTTCCTTTTTTCATTTGAAATGTGATATTTCTAATACCGTTTTGATGAGTTGATTAATAATGCTTAAATTGAATGTATTTACTGTATTTGTATTGTATACTATAGACAGTCACAATTATCTTGTATGGATTGTATAGATCAGTGATTGAGGACATTATTGAAATGTGATACGAGGTATTTTCCAGTCAGTATTATGCCCGAAGGTCTTTGACCGAAACGTGAGGGTGTCACAGATCCTGTATTCACATGAGCAATGAATGAGGTTCTGTCACTGCACCCATTCAGGCCATCTTTGAACAAGCAGAGTTGAGACAAGCTCGGAATATTGTATCTGACCCCTTGCATGTGTTGTACAGAGAGTACGAGCTAATGCCATCCGGTAGGAGGTATAGAACTCCACGGTATGTGTATAATAGATTTAAACACTCTTTTGTTCCCCTGTCAATCAAAATGTTCAATCAGAGAGTGCCGAATGCACTTTACTGACTCAGAGATTCAGGGATTGCCAAAAGCACTTTACTGACTAGTTGCACTTTATCAAGGGAATGTGTGCAATATCTCTGTTTTGTGTATGTTTCTAGCCGCAATTTGCAACTCTAGATTTTTTTATAATGATGAATCTAGAGTTGCAATACCCTCCATTGACTCCCCACTCATCATTTTGCGTTTGCGATCTGCTTGTCTTAAACGACGTTAAACTCACCAACATTGCAGCTGTAGTCCAAGCTTGAATTATTCTCTTTCAATCTGCAGAGCTTGTTTTTCATAAAAATCCCCCGTAGACATGTTATGAGCTACTTTCTGTCAAGAAATTCTGTGCAAGTGATTATTTTTCTAAGTGCTGGAGTTTGGAAGCGCTCGTCGTAAGTCACTGAACGTCCCTGCATGCATCTGTTTCGCATTTGCACATAATGCAGGAGGCAGCAGCGCGACCCCTTAATACAAACGAGCGCTTCCAAACTCCAACATTTCTTCTTCTTGACAGAAAGTAGCTCATAACATGTCTACGGGGGATTTTTATGAAAAACAAGCTCTGCAGATTGAAAGAGAATAATTCAAGCTTGGACTACAGCTGCAATGTTGGTGAGTTTAACGTCGTTTAAGACAAGCAGATCGCAAACGCAAAATGATGAGTGGGGAGTCAATGGAGGGTATTGCAACTCTAGATTCATCCCATTATAAAAAAATCTAGAGTTGCAAATTGCGGCTAGGGTGTTTCATGGTGTTTTTCCTTTTCGTATGTGAACGTGTGTTATTTGTATGCAGCTGTGACTCTGTCTCCAAGACAAATTTCTCCCAAGGGAGACAAATAAAGACAACCTTGAACAACAAAGTTATTTGATTTGCTGAAGAAAACAGCAATATATAGCTATTATACTGCAGTCTACGATTTGATACATACATACATTTGTCAACAATTTTTTCATATGTAATATTTTCCTCACATTATATACTTCCGAGTCTGATGCTTAATGTTCGTGAAAGTCAAATTGCTCGGTTAATTTACAGTAAAACAGAAACGTGCGTTTATCCTACATTTGACAGTGACAGACTGACAGTCGAGCAGCTTAATTAGACAGCTATAGCTATCAATGCTAAAGACAAGATGTAGGCAGGACTCACTCACCAGTCCACAGCGGGTTTGTTCTGCAAATTGAGCGTGCCAGTCAAAGTCCGAGCCGCGAGTTTGATGTTGACAGTGTAAGGAATCATGATATTTGGCAATTCAATGCGCTACATTCGCATTTGTAGACCAAATAGTTCACTAAAAATGTATCTTCCTGGACTCGAATGCGTTGGATAAACAGGAAGTGAAATGGTGTTCTGGTAATAGAATTCCGAGTGGGAATCTCATTTTTAGAAATGGTTCCTATCGGTCCCCTTCGCTCACTGTAGTGTAGTGTAGGGCAGGCTATCAAAATTAAATAAATAATAAGCCTTTCCAATATTCCAACAAAATAAATGGTTGGGGATTTAATCTCCCAGTAGCCGCCCTATCTGGTTCATTTAGTCTGATTAGGCCTACAATCTTCAAAACCTAAATGAAACCAATGATAAATTCAGATACATTGTCACACATTTATTTTAATTCATATACCCGGTAGTATTTTAAGCTACTTGTTATTTGTCTTGAGTTCATATCATAAAATCGCACAATTATTATGTGTGTAGGCCTACATGCAATGAAGGCAATATTTTCCATAAAGCTCTAGTTTTTTTCAACCAAGGTTCATGTTTTAGGTTGTTATTAGAGAAAGTAAAAGATGAGTGTTCATTCTTTTTCATTTGCTGCTTTCTTTTGTTTTAGCGATTTTAGCTATTTTTGACAGGGGGGTGGGGGCATTCGAACATGGGGCTAAATACGTCTTTATTTACAAAATATTATGGTGATTTATTTTTTTATTATTTACTATAGTCCTACTAGACCCCAAGAAATTACATCTGGCCACAAAAGATCACAGGATCTACTGAATGTGAAGGTAGCCTACTGGGGGGAAGCCACACTGTGTGTCATAGGCTCAATATGTCAGTTTGACACATTCAGTAGATCTCGTGATCTTTTGTGGTCAAATATAATTTATTGGGGTCTAAAAGGACTATAGTAAATAATAAAAACAGAAATCGCTATAACATTTTGTAAAAAAAAATATATATTTAGCCCCATGTTCGAATGCCCCCGCCCCCCTGTCAAAAATAGCTAAAATCGCTAAAACGAAAGAAAGCAGCAAATGAGAAACAATTAACACTGATCTTTTACTTTCTCTAATAACAACCTAAAACATGAACCTTGGTTGAAAAAAACTAAAGTTGTCATTTAAAGATCTCATGTAGCCTATATCCACCAGCTTAATGAGAAATACAATATTATTCTTTATTATCAAAATATTCAGTTTTGTTAATTTATTTCCAAACACAGATTTCACTGCCTTCTCTGTGTGACCTACACAGTAGGACCTGGACGAAAATAATCAATATACTGGTGATTGGTGAACGATTTTCTATTAGAAGATTATATAACCATGAAATTCACAGCAGCCCTTTGAGGAATATTGACTGTGACAAATTGACGTATTCATTCTGACCTGAAGCATTGTTCCCTTTACCCTCCCATCGGACAGATTTAGGTCTGGATGTTCTTAACAGTAATAGTATTGTAAACGTATATACCTCTATGATTGTAAATAGTAAATAGCCTACAGCAGTATTCAAACTGTGACTCTTTTAGAGGATTGTATAATAAAACATGCATATGATTTACCTAACGGGATTCATTGGGCTCATAATGAGTTCAGAATCGATGTTTTTAGAATAAGTATATATTATGCTCATTCTGAGATATTGATTTTTCTGAATAAATTAGATTCTAAAGCTCCATTAGGCTACTTGGTCCAATATTTCACACAAGCAATGGAAAATATAATATAGCATCCTTAACCTATTTTGGGCGGGAACCTCTTTTGGTGTTTTAAATATTATGTTATAATTTAGCTATTGAAAAATAGCAGATCTACAAGCTCGTAGCGCGCCACCGAGTGGCGCGCTACGAGCTTGTAGGTCTGCTATTTTAGAAAAATCGTGAAAATGTGCCTCAAATTTGGAATATATTTTTTCAGAACAAACGTTTTTAACTCAAATCTTTGCTTCTGGGGAGGTCCCTGGAACAACATATTTTCAGATGGGGGTCGGAGGCCAATTACATTTTTGGGGTCCTTGACATGAAATATTGAGTGATATAGGCCTAGAAACATAGGTATTTCAGAAAACTGTCAGGATTTAGAAGACATTTTTTTCAGGCCTAAATGGGTTAATGCTCCCCCACGCAGCAGGCTGACTATGTGTTATATACTGGCTGTTGATATTTACTATGGTTATTAGATTGCATTAACAATTTTGCTGAACTATTTGCCAGAGTCATGCAGGTCAATTATCCATTGCTGGATTCAAGATTGCATGCCAGCTCATCCGTCCCTATCGTGGATGTTCTTCTATCCATTAAAACCCATTTTGACCTGAGATCAGATTCTATAAATGTCTTCTACATCCTGACAGTTTTCTGAAAAAGCTATGTTTCTATGTCAGTCGTTCTTCGATTTTTCAAAAATAGCAGACCTACAAGCTCGTAGTGCACCACTCGGTGGCGCGCTATGAGCTTGTAGATCTGCTATTTTTCAATAGCTAAAGCATAACATAATGCTAACACCAAAAGGGGTTCCCGCCCCCAACGTTATCCCGTGGCTAAAGCTTGCTGCAACCTGAATGAACACAAGAATATTTCACCTGTATATCAAATCCATCATAATGATTGTATAGGCCTCTGCTGAGCTAATAAAAACAACATACTGTAATGTTGCTGTGCCTAATATTGAAGCACACATTTTTAAAATGCAATGGGACAGCTCTGCATGTCAAGATTGACATGTCAGATAATAGGAATTTGACAGGTTACGGCTAAAAGAATGTTGGTGACCGACCGTGACATAACCTATATACTAGTCTATATATACACTTCAACAGCAGCTAATTTCATCTACACTGCCGACAAGGGACAGGCATGATTTGACAGAGAGATGAAAGGTAATAAATCATTCTTTTGTTTCTGTTGAGTGTTTTCATTCCTATACAGCAGGGGTTCTCAACCTTTTTGGCCGGGGACCCCCGAAAATGCTTTGGCAACGTCTCGGGACCCCCGCCCCGCCCCCTCCCGACCCCCAATATAAATTGACTGCTACAATAACCTTAATAATAGAGACAATACACCATAAATAAATACTGAAACCATCATCATTAGGGAAGGTGTATGCATGTACTATGTGTACTATATGTAAATTCTTCATTTCCACTTTACAGCCATTCAGTTTTTTGAAAATAATTTGGGGACCCCCCAAAATTATTTGGTGACCCTTCGAGGGGTCGCGAGTACGGGTTGAGAACCCCTGCTATACAGTACAGTTTGAATTGTTGTTGGCCAATGAACCTGCAGCGTGATGTGAAATGAAAGTTCTGTATAATGGAAACAGAGGGCAGGAATAATCACACTTTGCAACACGTAGAGAAAAACCCAATTATCTCTGTGTTTTGAGTGAGTTTGCGCTGCAGGCCTGTGAAATATTCCAATTGCTGCCAGATTTGCTACCCATCTACAGTATCCACCTACAGTTGGGTGCCACCGATATTGTCCTTTTCTTTTTGCTGAGGTTTGCGTGATCTGCGCAAAAGGACAGTTAACCCATTTTGGGCGGGAACCCCTTTTGGTGTTTTAAACATTATGTTATAATTTAGCTATTGAAAAATAGCAGATCTACAAGCTCATAGCGCGCCACCGAGTGGCGCGCTACGAGCTTGTAGGTCTGCTATTTTAGAAAAATCGTGAAAATATTTATTTCAGAAAACTGGAGGATTTAGAAGGATTTTTTAAAATTTTGAGGTCAGGCCTAAATGGGTCAAATAATAAGGGACAATATCGGTGGCACCCAACTGTACACCTACACTACAAGCTCACTCAGCACTTGCAAGCTTACAGTATATATCTGCTATTTTCAGCAAAAGGACACTGTATGACAAAGTAGACAATGAATCACGCTTACGCTGCGGCACACTGAGCCTATACATGCTCTCATTTCTGCTGTCCCACACACTGCAATACTCGCTCTCATCAACATTCCCTGCTGGGCACAGGGACAGATTGATTACATTAAACGGGGGCATTAAAAAAAGCTTTAAAATCTGGAAGATTTCCATAACACCACAGCATTACCTGCATGTGTGTAGTCTTCCATTGCATTGGCAAAGTATACTTGTGTGATGTGTTCATTGTATATGAACACATGACAGGAGGCTTAGGGCAAAATTAGCAAAAAAGAAGGGTTACAAAACTTCGTTTGTGCCAATTAACTGCTGTGGACATTTTAAATAAGAAAATGTTTAAATAGTCTAATCGCCACTGCTCATGATCACTGTTGTTGTGTTAATGTGAATGCATTTTTATATAGTATTTTAATGCATCTGTGTATTTTTTGTAATGTTTTATTGTTGTAACTGACTGCCGGTGTACCAAAGACAAATTTCCATTGTATGTCAATTTAATGGACAATAACGTTTTATTTATCTTCTTTATATACATTTCACAGCACAGGCTCTTCAATCTTAATTCTCACAATGTGCCAAAGTATACTCTTCCTCTGCGCCAAACTGCGTTGGCTGCCTGTGTCATTGGGGCTTATGGTCTCACACTCAACACCTTCAGGTTATTCATTTCCCAGACATAATGTTGATTCATTGTGTAATCATTGTGGTGATTGAACATCTGCTACACGACTGGAAATGAAACCATGCATAAACAACAAGTCATGCACATTTCTAATGGCATTTATATCTGTATAATTTCTTTGCCACAAAGTTCCAGTCACTTCTGGCTATAGGATGAAACAAACTCCTGATTGTTGTTTTGAAAAAGAATACTATAGCCTACTTTACTGTACAGTACATATTATATGTACTGTACTTTAATTTAACCCATTTTGGGCGGGAACCCCTTTTGGTGTTAGCATTATGTTGTGCTTTAGCTATTGAAAAATAGCAGATCTACAAGCTCGTAGCGCGCCACCGAGTGGCGCGCTACGAGCTTGTAGGTCTGCTATTTTTTTTAAATCGAAGAATCACTGACATAGAAACATAGCTTTTTCAGAAAACTGTCAGGATGTAGAAGACATTTTTAGAATCTGATCTCAGGTCAAAATGGGTTAATTTAATAACACATGCATATACTGTACACACATGAACACACACGCACAAGCATGCACATGCACACATCGATTTGTGTATTATGGAACAATAGGCATGTGTCATTCATTATGAATTAATCATGAAACTGAAAGAATACACAATGAGGACAGACAATGGGTATTGTGAACTGCATGGTGTTCAACTGGTGAATTATGGTATGCTAAACAGTACTGGAATTCTAGCTACTGTAGATGACCCGTACAGGAACTGTTTTACAATTGCATTCATCATATTCGCTTTTTACTGACAAACAAACTGACACTCTGAACTAACGTGAGACCCTGTACATAAATTAAGCCTAGAATCCACACATATATTTTCAATTGTCCACTTAATTCATATCACGACTAAACTTGAAACTTCTATAGAGCAACGCCTGAACTATGCGTGGGACCGTGGGTGCAAAGTAGATACAATTTCTGTTAAGGGTTCTCTTAAAGTGATTTTGTTCAGAGGACTACATACAGTACATGCATGCATGAATATGTATATCGTTGCTGTTTGCTATTGAACACCCTTTACGTCTGTGTGTTAGTTAAAATAAATCACACCCATGTGAAGTGAGGGGTGCTCTTATCATCATTCATCATCATACATCATCTCACTTTTTATCCTCAATTCCAATCTGGCCAATCACTTTTGGCGTCCTCAATTTTCTGTACTCACTTTTTATCCTCAATTCTGTGGCTCAGCCAATCAAATGGAGTACACACGCACACACAAAGGTGGGCAAATAAGGGGCTAGCGCCCCTCAAAAATATTGAACCAATGAAAAGTAGTAAAAAGCACTTCGGACAAAATCTCTTAACTCCATTGGACCCTCAAACTGTCTGCTAAAGCAGCTATAACTCCAATGGTCAAGAGGTGCATGCACATCCACAAATTGCAACGGGTGCGGGATCCAAAAAATGTTCGCACACCATTTTTAAAGCTCCCAAACAATGTATTGACAACAGAGTGGACTTGAGTATACCTGACGAAGGCCCGTGAGGCCCAAACGTTGTATTTTTTTGTCCGCTCCTTTCTCAAAGCAGCTAACTCCACCACCTCTCCCCCTCTCATGCAAGTAATTGACAATAAAGTCACAAAACCAACTTTGATGAGGCAGTAATGTATTGCCTTGTTTTGCAAAATATAAGGTTTTCTTCATTTCCTGAAAAAAATATATTTAAAATTTTCTGAAAATGTTAAATTCTTGGAGTTTTAGCTGGTTTCTCCCGAAGGCCGTGATATGTGTGTGTGTGTGTGTGTGTGTGTGTGTGTGTGTGTGTGCGTGCGTGCGTGCGTGCGTGCGTGCGTGCGTGCGTGCGTGCGTGCGTGCGTGCGTGCGTGCGTGCGTGCGTGCGTGCGTGCGTGCTGTGATTAAAATCGATAAAAGGTTATACGCGTGGCAGCCATGGCTCACCTCAGTTGGGAAAAGCTATCTTGAAGAGGTGGGTTTTGAGTGGTGTTTGGAAGGAGGGAAGGAAGGGAGTAGCTTTAATCTTGTTGGGGAGTGCGTTCCAGACGAGTGCCACTCTGTTCCCCACAGGAACTGGGGATAGTATGTGTATGTCGCAAGGACTTACCCCCAATCTAACCCTTGATGTGTCAAGCCGGGAGGCATTGGGTCCCGTCTTTTGTATGGCAACCCCGACCTCCCAATATCAGGGCAGACACTCTACACAATCGGCCACTGAGCTGCAGTTTGCAGGCTATTTAGTATAAAGTCCATATTATACAATTGTATCTTTTAGTATGTCAACTAAGATACAGTGTGGGTAGACGGGACAGCAGTATCTTTGAAAGCCAGTTCATTTGAAGTTTCACCTGCTCCATTATTTATGTGCAGCCTCAAAGTTTTCAAACATGAGGAATAAGAAACCAATAAAGACATATAGGCTACTGTTTAAAGTCACATTCACCACAGGGAATTGGTAAGGACTCAGAGAGACAGGATAGGTGTTTCATTTAATTTCAGTCAGACAACTCAAGAAGGATGTAATATATATTTATTGAATATAGATGAGCAATACAGTATATTTATTATGGTTTGGCGATGTATTGGATCTGCTTTTTAGGTACTTAGATCAAGCGCATCAGTCCCGACCATAGGGACTCTGAATCCCCCGTACCTAAACAGTAGATCCAAAACGACAGGTGGTAGCTGGGGTGGAGGTGGGTGCGCAGAAGGTTTGTATACAGCGGCACGCTGATACAGTAGCAGCAAGCAAGTTGTATACTGCAGCGCGCAGGTATACGGTAGCAGCAGCGAGCAAGCAAGCAGAAGGAGGAATGCAAACCTCCGGTTAAAGTAGCCGGTATGAAGATGGAGTGAGTGTGTGATTGGCTGAGTGAATCATGTGAATGGGAGCGTGATGCTGAGGCGGTACTGAGGTTCCCTGACTGAACTTGCTCCGCGCATGTCTACGACAGGCGCAAATGCTCATTTATCTTGTGTACAAGTTAGTCTGAACTGTATATCCTCAGTTGTCACCCTCGGCCTTGCCTTGAATGTCGCTGATGTTTAATAACACAAACACATTTTACATAAAATACCTTTAAAGGAAATTAGCCTCTCTGAAGAGACATAAACAACCCAAATGTCCCCATGGGACAAGATAATTGACACAGGGGTGAAAAATGGGTTACAAAATCGTGGGATAAAAAAGATATTAGAAAAAAAAAAATGTCCCCATGGACGTCAGCTTTAGAGGTTGTATTCATATATTTTGGGCTGTGTTGATTGAATACGGTATAGGCTACACTTCACGGTTTGTTAGCAGAACCACCAAAGGACCTTGGCAACTAAGCGATGAGACAGTGATGACAATGTGTTTTTTAAATAACTAGACCTGTACGTGCCCGTCGGCCACCGGCCTACTTGAGAACGATGCAACTTGGGAACCAGTAACAATACCCGTTGTCAACTTGTGATAGCACCCGTTTTAACTATCTGTCTGTGTCCCTTTTGTGCCCATACTGTATATGGAGATCTCTATAGTATGCAATACCCACTGTCATACTGTAGCACCCATTTTAACTGTCTGTCTGTGTCCCACATGGAGATCTCTGTATCTGTCTGTCTGCCTGTGTCTAAAGACTGTGAAAAGTCGGTGGGGCAGTGAATGAGGAAAATACACAGTCAAATCTTGCAGTGGTTCATTTAACTCTGTATACAATACATACAGAATCAAATTGACCTGTAAGATTTTGCGGTGCAAGTTATATACCCAACATTATCCAGTGCAATCTGTGTATAGCCTGCAGTGCTGCTGACAGATCCCACCAAGGCGGAAACAGTAGTGACACATGGTCATTAAAAGCCTCTGGCTCACACACACACACACACACAGCGACAAACTGAGAAATACACTCATCCGAAAACCCCACTGTGAATGTGCCCTATGCACTATTCACATGATGCTCATAATAATGAACGTCATTGTGCACGGAGACCGAAAGCTGCTGGATGTCCTAATAGACTGTGGCAATTTAATGTCCAATTGTGGCAGTTTTGACAATGACAGCTTTATAACCGGTAAATATAGCCGTTGCCAGGTTTTATTCATGGCTGTGGATGCAGTGACATTCTATTGGCCGTGTCTTTATTGAATCTCATCAATGCATTGTATATGACACATCGGCTGCATTGATCGTGTACCATTTATGACACTATTAAGAATATTGATTTGAATTTAAATTCAAGTGAGCCGTAAGATATTGAGGGGGAGAGGCGAGAGGAAAGCCTGCCACTCAAGTTGATATCTGTGGAGGAGGACAGATAAAGGTGAGGAGGCATTCAGAGGCTACACTGTAAAATCCTTAGTGATATTTTGACTTCATTAACCCATGGGGTTCCTATTTTTGTATTGTCATTATAGGCAAAACGATGTCAAATAAATCAATCAAAAGCTTAAAAAAATAGCGGAGAAAAAAAAGGCTGATCTACATACAAGCTCACAATGTGTTGAGATGGGTGACCATTCAATAAAAGGGTGACATTAAACTACCAAAACTATATGCAAAACAGGCAATGACAGAGTTAACGTTGTTAGATTAGTTTCTTGCTTGTGTGTATCGAGACTAATGACACATTTTTTTAATTGCACATTAAGTAGGAGATTTTGTATCTGTTGGTTTTTAACCCATTCAGACCTGAGGACGATTGTCTTCTAAATCCTGACAAAAAAAACATGTTTCTATGTCAGTCGTTCTCAAACATTTTCATGTCAAGGACCCCCAAAAATTATATGTAATTGGCCTCCGACCCCATCTCAAAATAAGTACTCCCAGGGACCCCCCAGAAGCAAAGATTTGAGTTAAAAATGTTTAGTTAAAAATGCCACATTTTCACGATTAAAAAAAAATAGCAGTTCTACAAGCTCGTAACGCGGCACTCGTCCCACTTCCTATACAAACTCGTAACTTCAAAACTCCATTTTGACCATGATAGAGTCACCGAAAAATGCTCGTCCTTGGTTCTGGTGACTCCTAACACGTGAGGGGGCTGTGTTTTTTTCAGTTACTGTTTTCATTTATTTTTCATCTTTTTTGGGGGGGAAATGTAAAAAATACAATACAATAAAAGAAATATATGAATATCAAATATCTTTATACTGAATCAAGCAAGCTAAAATTGAGAATGTTTGTCGACTACCTTTTTCCACTGACGAAAACTAAAAGGAAACTACATGAAAACTAAACTATGATGACTAAAACTAAGACTAAATATACTGATGATTTCGTCAACAAATACAAACTAGACTACAATGTTAGGAAGGGACAAATGGAGAAGAGATCCAGTTCCAGTATAAGTCATTTTACACTTGGCTGCATGCTGAAAATAGCAGATCTACAAGCTCACAACGCGTCGCGCTGCGACACGTTGTGGGCTTGTAGATCGGCTATTTTCAGCAAGTGAAAAGATGCCGTCATTATGACGGCATCAAGGCCCGCCAAGACACATTTTGTTCGACTAAATCAACTGTAGATTTAGTCTAGACTAAAATCTTATGATATTTAGTCGACTAAAACTAGACTAACACTAAAACATTCCAGGTGACTAAAATGTGACTAAAACTAAATGAAAACTATTCAAGAGACTATGACTAAAACAAAATTTGTTGCCAAAAACAACACTGGTCTGAGTGGCTCTGGGTTCCAGTGCCTGCAGAGAGCTGGGTCTGTCTGGGTGGCTCTGGGTTCCAGTGCCTGCAGAGAGCTGGGTCTGTCTGGGTGGGTCTGGGTTCCTGCAGAGAGCTGGGTCTGTCTGGGTGGGTCTGGGTTCCTGCAGAGAGCTGGGTCTGTCTGGGTGGGTCTGGGTTCCTGCAGAGAGCTGGGTCTGTCTGGGTGGCTCTGGGTTCCAGTGCCTGCAGAGAGCTGGGTCTGTCCGGGTGGGTCTGGGTTCCAGTGCCTGCAGAGAGATGGGTCTGTCCGGGTGGCTCTGGGTTCCAGTGCCTGCAGAGAGCTGGGTCTGTCTGGGTGGGTCTGGGTTCCAGTGCCTGCAGAGAGCTGGGTCTGTCTGGGTGGCTCTGGGTTCCAGTGCCTGCAGAGAGCTGGGTCTGTCTGGGTGGGTCTGGGTTCCAGTGCCTGCAGAGAGCTGGGTCTGTCCGGGTGGCTCTGGGTTCCAGTGCCTGCAGAGAGCTGGGTCTGTCTGGGTGGGTCTGGGTTCCAGTGTCTGCAGAGAGCTGGGTCTGTCCGGGTGGGTCTGGGTTCCAGTGCCTGCAGAGAGATGGGTCTGTCCGGGTGGCTCTGGGTTCCAGTGCCTGCAGAGAGCTGGGTCTGTCCGGGTGGGTCTGGGGTTGAAACATCAACATCAACATGTTCCATACAGCCTCAACACAGTGTGGAAAAGTACTCTTTTTTTTTTTTACTTAAGTAAAAGTATCAATACGGCAATGTAGAAATACTCCCTCTCTCTCTCCAGCTCCTCAATAAACAGAGAATAAAATGTTCAGGTAGGTGACAACATGTCAGCTATATTAAAGAAAATCACTTACCTTTAAAGGCTTTTAATTCAGGAATTGTACTTGTAACAGATTGTGTCTACATTGTGGTACTTTTACTTAAGTAAGTACTTCTTCCAGCACTGTGGCTCAGGTGCTGAGTGCAGTCTCTGGCCCTCAGGCCTCTCAATCACGCAGATGTTATAGCCTACTATTCATTGCAGATGACGGCAAGCCGCGTAACATTAGTAATGGCAGCGGTATATATATATATATATATAGCAGCATGTATGGTAGTATAGTCCCTCTGGCAATAGATGACATAGATGTTGACAGATGGACGAACATGTGTGTCGTGTTACGCTTAAGGACTGTCTAAAGAGGACGAGACGCGAAGACCGTACGGACGACGCCATGTTGCTCCTTGGTGCTCCATGGAAGGAAAGAAACATGCGTGTTGCGAAGGCTCTCAAATGGATCTCCATATATGGGGATAAAAGGCTGTCACTTGGATCTCCACATATGATGATGATTTATGGCCCATATGTGGAGATAATGGAAATATCCAATGCTGACATCGGATTGATGTGGGAACCCCATATAGGGATGTACACGTGTGTCATCGTCAAATGCGATTGGATAGCATTGTCATTATGACACACATATAACTAAAAAGTATAAAAGGATTACAGTCAGAGACTTAAGGGAGAGAATATCTTCTAATATCTTTGGCCTGAGTCAGTGGGATAGGACGGAATATCTGGCCAAGCAAATTATAACATCCCGGTTAAGTTCGTATCGAACACCACTGTCGTGGGTCCTAACTAAATAACCAGCACTGGTTCGAGCTATTTTACATGGTCCATTCGAGAACGGATTAGGGCGTACGGCAGTAACAGGATGTCGGAGGCCTTAGAGGATGGTGGTGGGACGGATTCCCCAGGAGCCAGGAGGCTACAATACCAGGTGGTATAGCTTGTGGAGCAGGTGCGCTTCAACAATCATCATTTGGGCCCAGGGCCTACGGGCTCTGGACGTTGTCAACGCATGCTAGCCAAGGTGTCTGGCCTTACAACCCATATACCTTGGATAGCTTTTATTACCTTTGGCATGCTAGCCAAGGTGTCTGGCCTTACAACCCATATACCTTGGATAGCTTTTATTACCTTTGGCATGCTAGCCAAGGTGTCTGGCCTTACAACCCATATACCTTGGATAGCTTTTATTACCTTTGGCATGCTAGCCAAGGTGTCTGGCCTTACAACCCATATACCTTGGATAGCTTTTATTACCTTTGGCATGCTGGCCAAGGTGTCTGGCCTTACAACCCATATACCTTGGATAGCTTTTATTACCTTTGGCATGCTAGCCAAGGTGTCTGGCCTTACAACCCATATACCTTGGATAGCTTTTATTACCTTTGGCATGCTAGCCAAGGTGTCTGGCCTTACAACCCATATACCTTGGATATCTTTTAGAGATGCCGGGGACCCGAAGTGGTGGGACACACTTCGAGGTTCTAGACATCGGTTGGTTAGATGCCAGTGACCCGAAGTGGTGGGACACACTTCGAGGTTCTGGACATCAGTTGGTTAGATGCCAGGAATCCGAAGTGGTGGGACACACTTCGCCTTCGGAGCAGGTGGGCTCCGGAGGTTCTGGACATCAGTTGGTTAGATGCCGGGGACCCGAAGTGGTGGGACACACTTCGCCTTCGGAGCAGGTGGGCTCCGGAGGTTCTGGACATCAGTTGGTTAGATGCCAGGGATCCGAAGTGGTGGGACACACTTCGCCTTCGGAGCAGGTGGGCTCCGGAGGCTCTGGGCATCAGTTGGTTGGATGCCAGGGACCCGACGTTGTGGGATTTCCATGTCCAGCAGAGATTGAAGGACCCGGCGTAGGACAGGAGAGTTCATCTTCAAAACGGCATGGGAATCGATTCTTGGGACAGCAGAGCAGGCTCGGACATCAAGACTACGATGGATATACCACCGATGGCGGAATCTACCGAGGAGCAGGAAGATACAGCAGCCGACGAGGAGCAGGAAGAAGCAGCAGCCGATGAGGAGCAGGAAGAAGCAGCCGCCGACGAGGAGCAGGAAGAGGCAGCAGCCGACGAGGGTCCCGCTCACCAGCAAGACACAACATCCGAAGAGGGTCCAGCTCACCAGGAAGACACAGCATCCGACGAGGGTCCAGCTCACCAGGAAGACACAGCATCCGACGAGGGTCCAGCTCACCAGGAAGACACAGCATCCAACGAGGGTCCAGCTCACCAGGAAGACACAGCACAGCATCCGACGAGGGTCCAGCTCACCAGGAAGACACAGCATCCAACGAGGATCCAGCTAACCAGGAGGACACAGCATCCAACGAGGGTCTCGTTCACCAGCAAGATACAACACCCGACGAGGGTCTCGTTCACCAGGAAGATACAACATCCGACGAGGGTCTCGTTCACCAGCAAGATACAACATCCGACGAGGGTCTCGTTCACCAGGAAGACACAGTTGGTGAAGGTCTGGCGAGACGCTTTCAATGAGAGAGCACGGGTGATGTGCAGGAGAGAGAGAGCACTGGTGATGTGCAGGAAAGAGAGAGCACTGGTGATGTGCTGGAGATAGAGCACTGGTGATGTGCTGGAGATAGAGCACTGGCGATGTGCTGGAGATAGAGCACTGGTGATGTGCTGGAGATAGAGCACTGGTGATGTGCTGGAGATAGAGCACTGGTGATGTGCAGGAGAGAGAGAGCACTGGGGATGTGCAGGAGACGGACAGTCATCATGCATGGTACGGTAGTAGCACCCCAAGGGCCAGGTACGCTCTTGATGCAGTGGCTCGAAGAGCCAGGTACGCCTTCGATGGGGTGGCCCAAGGGCCAGGTACGATCTTGATGCGGTGGCTCGAAGAGTCAGGTACGCCTTCGATGGGGTGGCCCAAGGGCCAGGTACGCTCTTGATGCGGTGGCTCGAAGAGCCAGGTACGCCTTCGATGGGGTGGCCCAAGGGCCAGGTACGCTTTCGATGGGGTGGCCCAAGGGCCAGGTACGCTTGCAATGGGCGAACTGTTCAAGCCTTCTTGATATTTTACATATTTCCATGGGAAATCTGGGGGTGGCTGTTGCGAAGGCTCTCAAATGGATCTCCATATATGGGGATAAAAGGCTGTCACTTGGATCTCCACATATGATGATGATTTATGGCCCATATGTGGAGATAATGGAAATATCCAATGCTGACATCGGATTGATGTGGGAACCCCATATAGGGATGTACACGTGTGTCATCGTCAAATGCGATTGGATAGCATTGTCATTATGACACACATATAACTAAAAAGTATAAAAGGATTACAGTCAGAGACTTAAGGGAGAGAATATCTTCTAATATCTTTGGCCTGAGTCAGTGGGATAGGACGGAATATCTGGCCAAGCAAATTATAACATCCCGGTTAAGTTCGTATCGAACACCACTGTCGTGGGTCCTAACTAAATAACCAGCACTGGTTCGAGCTATTTTACAATGCGCATGTTTCTTTCCTTGGTTACGCTCCTGTATAGCGGCGTGCCCAGAAAGCCAAACTAACCAATCACATATTGATTATTCTAAAAAACTATTGATTATCTGATAAGCAGCAGGCCAGCAGAGCACTACTGCAAGCAGGAGGCAGCACTGACTGACTGACCTGTCCTGGTCTAGGAGAGATTTTTTGTTGTTGTAGTGCTGAAGCGATGCGCTGCGTGTGCCTTTTTGATTGGCAGCCAGGCCAGGCAGGCAAATTCATCTAGATAACTTAAAATCTCTGTCCTATAAATGATGCAACTGAAACTGATATGACAGCAAATATAGGCCTACCACTGTGTGCTGACGGAACTGAGAGTGACCACTGAGAGTGACTGTGGAAGGAGTTCTGCATGTCAAACTTTGTGAATACATGGATATGATGAATATACATTTGGTAAAGAATGTCACATGCAGGGGAGCTTCTGGACAACCACGTTTGTCCTTATATGTCCTTGTATAATTCCTTAAATTCACCGGTAGGGAATGCACGTTTTTTCACATTTCTGTGCAAAGCACAGTCATGAGCTATATGGTTCATACTCATTGATATGATTTTCATATCCCAATGCATAAATACTCACCAGAGACATATACGCTGCACAAGAGGCTGACATGTGCATAATGCTAACCTTAACTATAACCTTTCTGACCATGTTATTTTCATCCTGTCTGTCTAACACCTTAGAAGCTTATCTGTTGATCAGGGCAACAGGGAGTGTAAAAACCTCATCGCCCCATCACTTTATGTGATGTTTATAACTCTGTATGCAATAGACTAGAATAGATGTTTATCTGCCGTTAGGTTCCTCTTTTCTGTTCCTTGGTACTGCAGAGCGCTTCTATAACAGGATGCCTCAGATGGAAGCGTCTCGCCACAGAAGGGGCCCCGGATGAGAGGCCCCACCTCTGCCTGCCAACTCAGTCAACTTCCCCATATAAACAGATTCTCATAATGTCACCTTATGTACAGTATTCACAAATTCTCAGAAATATTGGGGCGCCCGCTGGCCTAGTGGTCCAGGCACATGCCACATATAGGCTCTGGCCTGACAGCGTGTCGTGTGTTCGTGTCCCGTTCATGACGACCTTTGCTGCTTGTCTCTCCCCTTCTCTCTCTCCCTCTTTCCTGTCCATCTTCACTTGATACTATCAATAAAGGCAAAAAAGCCAAAAACAAATCTTTAAAAAAAAATATATATATATATATATGTGACTTTGTGAACACGGGGCCAGGAGGTGTGGCTCCTGTATAACTGTCTGTATACATTCCCTATGCATTTGTAATAAACGCAGAACACATTGAACTCAAACGCTTGTTTGGACTTCAGTCTGTTCCCGGTGGCCACTGTATCTTGCTGCTATTCTGAGACTTTGACAATCATCAATCCTTTTTCTTGGGTTCACTACTTTTTGCATCCACACTTGTCTGTGCAGACTTACTGTAAGAGCGCAGATAGCAGAAAAATCACACTCATCCTACAGTTGGGTGCCACCGATATTGTCCCTTATCATTTGACCCATTTAGGCCTGACCTCAACATTTTAAAAAATCCTTCTAAATCCTCCAGTTTTCTGAAATAAATATTTTCACTATTTTTCAAAAATAGCAGATCTACAAGCTCGTAGCGCTATGAGCTTGTAGATCTGCTATTTTTCAATAGCTAAATTATAACATAATGTTTAAAACACCAAAAGGGGTTCCCGTCCAAAATGGGTTAACTGTCCTTTTGCGCAGATCACGCAAACCTCAGCAAAAAGAAAAGGACAATATCGATGGCCTCCAACTGTAACAACACATCTGGTGGACCCACAGAATGAGTAGGAAAAAAATTGTGGAATTTTATCATGAACATTAGTTAGGAGGACCAATTATATGAAGACACCGGTAGGTTGAAAAGTGGTGAAGTGGTCCTTTGTAAGAATACTAATAGACAATGTAACCATATTAGTCCATTAGGCTACAGCCAACACTGCACTATATTACATATTACACTGGATTGAATTAGTTAAAGTGAAGTGTATCATGCAGGGCCAGGCGTACTTTGTTGTAATTCAATTAATATTGTAGCATCCTGGGATTTCACTCAGATTTTATTCAGCTCCAGCCTCTATATCACTTGAAAGTGATAACTGCTTAGTTACAATTTACAATTTAGGCATTTAGCAGACAGTCTTAATCCAGAGCGATTTACAGGTTACAGGGAGCACATGCACCCTGTAACTAAACAGTACATCCATCTTCAACCGCTTATCCGTAGTCGGGTCGTGGGGGCAACAGCTCCACCAGAGAGCTCCCAGAGTCCAGACATCCCTTTCCATAGCAACATTAGTACCTTCCTCCTGGGGGATCCCGAGGCGTTCCAAGGCCAGTGAGTCGATGTGATCGAGAGGCGCGAGAGGCATCCTAAACAGATGCTCGAACCACCTAAGCTGGCTCCTTTCCTGGCAAAGAAGCAGCGAAGGGAGATGCCAGCTACCTGTCGAAGAAAACTCATTTCGGCCACAGAAGGCAAATAGGATTAATGTTGTCATAAAAGAAGAGGATCCAAGGCACTCTGTTCCAGTGAGGTGGAAGGCATTTATTGGGTTTAAGGCATGGCAAAGAGCATTACAAAAAAGACCAACGCGTTTCGGCACTCAGCCTTCGTCAGGGTCCCATGGACCCTGGATTAATGTTGTTTGTAACGGGGATGACATTGGATCAAAGTCGGCAGTAACGTATTATATTAGACCAGTCTTTGTCAGGGGAGGGTGATCGCTTTTAAAAGAAGGCAGACGGACACCTCAAATAGTGACAGCCAGGTGCGTAGGACCACCAGGAAGGTCAACTCAAAACATATAAACTTAAAGTTGGATGATTACATGTCCTTGAGCTTTATGGGATTAAAGGTATACATACAGAGTATAGGTGTTTGTTCAGCCTCTTCATGAAGACTACTTGATGTGTCTCCAACAAGGAGAAGGAAGGTTGTTCTATTACTGCAGCCAGGTTGATATTGAGAAACTGGAAGAGCACTGCTACGCCAGAGATCACAGACTGGACCCAACTTATGACGGAAACTGCATCCTTCGAATACTCAATTGCCAGGAGGAACAATGTCAAAGGAAAGTTCCATGAAATAGGGGACTACTTTTATTTGTATATTGAAGGATGGTTGCATTAACAATTTGTAATTGGTAATACATTACAGATGATATAATCACTACTGTTAACAACAGCATGTGGAGGGGTGTTGTCCATTGGGGTTTTTTTTTTTGACTGCTAGTTGTGTTTTGTTTTTTGTTTGTTTTTCTTGTCTCTTTCTTTTGTGTAAGTCATGTGTATTTTGTATGCTTTATTGTAAAATAATTAAAAAACTGTGATGACAAAAAAGAGAAGGAATTAAAGGCTGTTCTATATTGTTATAGCAGAGTGGAGAAAGCTCCTATCAAGTCATTTGGTGTGTATTTCCAGGGTGGTGGGCTGGTAGTATACGCTCTGGGTGATTTCCAGGGTGGTGGGCTGGTAGTATACGCTCTGGGTGATTTCCAGGGTGGTGGGCTGGTAGTATACGCTCTGGGTGATTTCCAGGGTGGTGGGCTGGTAGTATACGCTCTGGGTGATTTCCAGGGCGGTGGGCTGGTAGTATACACTCCGGGTGATTTGACCATGGGATGTGAGCTTGGGTCAGCAGTGCTTGAGAGATTATAGTCACTGGACAGCTCGGTGCATTTTATAAAGAACAGTTGTTGCTGCAACTGTTCGACGATGACTCAGATTATACTGATGGCATACTGGTGCTCATCCACCCCAATGATTTTTAAAGGCTTTTTATTATTATTATTATTATTATTATTATTATTATTATTATTATTATTATTATTATTATTATTATTATTATTATTATTATTATTATTATTGAGGGGTGCCTATGCCCAGCATTGTGTGTTTGTGTGTACCCCTTGGCGATGATTTGATTGGCTGAGCACGGAATGTGAGGATAAAAAAAAAAGTTTGAGCACCACTGAATAACAACGTACATTTGGATTGTAAGGATTTAGAAGACAAATTGGCCTCAGGTCTCAATTTCTTGCCACAATGAACAAATTTCAGTTCTCAAGTGAATTCCTATGATAAATGGACGTCAACTACTGTGCACAGTCAGTAAATGTTAAAATATAGTCAAAAACCTTCCCATCCAAATAATGCCAGACAGGTGAGCAACTGCACTCATTAGTGCTGACCATGAACAGCTGTGGGAACAGCAGCTAGCCTTAAAACCTCTGCTGAGGGCCAGTCAGTCACTTCTTCCTGCAGCACTCTGCCGATTGCCGATCTACAAGCTCACAACGTGGTGTGAAGTGACGCGCTGTGAGATTGTAGATCTGCTATTTTCACTAGTTTGGGTCCCAGGGAGACATTACATTTCTCTTTTGGGTCACAGTAGCTCTGGTCCATAGCTCGAATGCCTTCATTAGAGCTACAGTACATGGGACTGTTGTCTTCCTGCGCTTGCATGAAATGCAGACCGGCCTTGCGGAAATATAAAGAATGTTTTACCTACTGACCAATACAAAGGCAACCATTAAGGAAAGTAGGCGTTCTAATAACACAAGCCGCCTTTGTGTGGGAAAGAAAGGATTACCAGAGAGTGATGAAGAAATTGGAAGATATGTGATCGGGATGAGATCGGACACACAAACCGACAGGCTTTTCAGTGATCCTCAAGCGGTGGGAAAGTTTGTGGAGAGAATGATTGGCAGGGTGAAGTCAGTGAGGATTACCAGGAGTGGATTGGTGGTAATAGAATGTAGGAACAGAGTACAAGCAGAGGAAGCAGTACAGATTCAGTATACTTTAATGAATGCAGTGAATATACTAGCTTTCGTGTTAGGCCTTTCGAAAGAGCACCACTATGCTATTGCTGCCAAGAGTATGGCCACGTAGCGTCTGTGTGTAGGGGAAAGAAAGGATCATGTGGGAGGTGTGGGAAAGAGAACTGTAAAGGAGAGTGTGAAGGGAAAGAACAAGCTAAATCCATGCATTGTGAAGGAGAGCATTATATGCTGGGTCAGAGAAGTAGTGTCCGAGGAAAATGAAGGAGATTAAGGCACACAAGATGAAGGCAGAAATGAGGGAAATGTCTTATGCAGAGGTGGTAAAGAGAGTGGAGAAGCACGATGGAAAGAGGGAGACAGAAAAAGAGGAAAGGGGAAATGGACATGGCATCCTTGTCTGTATGGATAATACTCGATTTGAGTTATAAACTCTGCTGTCGAAATATCAAGGCAGCGATCTACTCTTTCACCCCAGAGAGCGCAGCGGCTTATAAGTAATCCCGCTGGTGTCGCTCTTCAATGAGGTCACAATGAATCGCGCCATATATGGGATTCCGGGTCAGACATGCCCTAATATGGGTAACATGAAGTAGAGGGTAGCACCTGACCCGACTTCAGTTAATTCAATTAAGTCAATACCAAGGCACAGGATTAACACTAACTGCGGCTTTGAACTCAAAGCTTAAGAAGTGCTAAATCAACTTGAGGCTGACAAGTGACAAGCATGCCTTGGTGAAGTTCTGAATGTACTTTGTGTTAAAATAATGGATGGACATGGATAAGTAATGGTCCCATTTAAAGTATTATAGAAAATAAAGCAGGCTATAGGGCGTGGCTACATTGTGATTAATTGACTACTGCCAGATATAATCCTAAATCCAATATGTAGCCTACCACATGTACAGTATATAATACTTTTATGTAGCCTGCATGTTACAATTTAGGTATTTATTTATCAGGTGCTTTTATCCAGAGTGACTTACAGTGCAGGAGTATTCAAAATAAACCCTATAATGAACAACAGAGTAAATAGAGTGCAAATAAATCAATTATAAAGTGCCACAAAGTAACAGGATATCGTGTGGGCTACGTCTCAGAGGGTGTGTGTGGGTCACTGTGGGGTGCTTGGTGGGGGTGGGGCGCGGGGTTGTGTGTTGCGTCGGAATGGCGATGCGTTTAATCGTCGGAGTGGCGGGGTCTTTAGAAAAGGGGAGAAACCCCGCCATTCCGATCAATGGAAGTCAATGGTCGGAATGGCGATGCGTCGGAATGCCGCTCTGTTCCCCAAACATACCATCTGTCTAAACAACATGCTATCTAAATAACCTGATTAGCATTTTGTAGAGAAGCAAACATTGGACAGGGTCTTGTGTGTGTGTGTGTGTGGGGGGGGGGGGGGGCTGATCTACAGTAAGCATGTGGGAAGGGGTGTATAGTGGAGCATTATGCTATAGGGGGGTGCCATGCCCTTGATTGCCTTATTAGTTAGTGTGTTTGCAGCTTGCAGTATATATTGCCAGACTTTATTCCAGAGATGTGGTTTGTGGATCAATACATATCATCATCATACATCATCATCATCATCATCATCATGCTGTACTTAGCAAGCTAAGTGTGGTCGGTGCAACCCGTCATTATTACCAGTGTGAGTGTTTGGAATTAGATGTGTGCAGCAACCGGCAATCAAGCCAACAAATTGTTGTGATTACCATGAAATTGGGACCGCATGCTCTTTGGAGAGACATCCCCTGCATCTCTTCTCTTTTTTGGCTTTTTGCCACTATATCGTTCGTGGTGGAACTAGGAAGGCAGGCGCGTCCACCACCATTCACTAGGAAGGCAGGCGCGTCCACCACCATTCACTGTGACACCCCCACTAGGAAGGCAGGCGCGTCCACCACCATTCACTGTGACACCCCCACTAGGAAGGCAGGCACGTCCCCCACCATTCACTGTGACACCCCCACTAGGAAGGCAGGCGCGTCCCCCACCATTCACTGTGACACCCCCACTAGGAAGGCAGGCGCGTCCACCACCATTCACTGTGACACCCCCACTAGGAAGGCAGGCGCGTCCCCCACCATTCACTGTGACACCCCCACTAGGAAGGCAGGCGCGTCCACCACCATTCACTGTGACACCCCCACTCTCACAGACAGGGGATTTCATCCCCACCACTTTTTTTCCAATTGGACTCTCAGCAACAACTCTGTTTCCCCTATATATGAAAGCCTATTGGCCCATTTAAGATTGATTGACTGCCATTTTTGCCTAGCCAGTAGCCAAAGCATGCCTGCCTGAGAACTTTGGCTGGGAATAGGCTAACAATACAACAAAAAAATATATAAAACGCCAGATTCGGCGCGTGGGCATCGTCCCCTCCCCACGCTCTTCCCCCCCCCCCCCCCCACCTTCAGATACCCTGTGACACCCCTGTAGGAAGGGATGACCATTTCCACCTCTTTTGTTTACCATTGAGATCAGCCGCAAGTACACAGAGAGCCTCACTAATGCTAACTCTGTGTGTGTCATAGGAGAGCTGTGGGCAGTTCAGAAACCCGTCCTCACAAAACCTATGAGTATATAAGATACTACCAGTAGTAGTTTGGGGGCTACTAGTAGTACTACTCCCCTACTAGTAGTACTACTCCCTAGTCGACTACTACTACTCCGTACTACTCAGTAGGGATCTAATACAGCTGGAAAAACAATTATGGCAGCCGACTTGGTAGCATGCTGTGCTAATCACTAGACTCCCAATCCACACCTCCCGGATTCGAATATCGCTGCTGCCACTATTTTTCCAACAACCGCCGACCTGTTTTTTTTGGTCAATAAAGTATAGTTTTAGACCACGACGGAGAGGCGCAGTCTCTAGCGAACTTGAGCCTCGAGAGACACCACCGAGCGAGCTAAAGCATGCGAGTTGCCGTGTCGAACGTTGTGAAGTTCGCTAGAGCCGGATTATGGACAGAATAGTAAATCATCCGCCCCCCAAGGCAATCCCACCACGGAGCAAAGCCAGGCAGTGCTGTCCTCCTGGGATAGAGGCACAGAGGGTGGCTGGTGAAATTTCGGGGAGGACAAGTGGGGTCGCCTCAGGGACAGACAGATGTAGAACCAGAGAGTTTGTTCCGAACTGAGTTTGTACCTCCAGGACAAACTTGTAAGTGGTTGCAGTGGACTGTATCGTGTATCTGAGCCGCATTATGAATCTCCTTTGGAGCTATGATTGCTCTGCTGCAACTTTTACAAGCAGGCAGCAAGAATGATCTTGCACTTGCTGTAGGGGATTCTGTGCCTCTGTGGTTCAGTATAGTCAGTGAGACTATAAAATAATGTAGAAAGAAAGTTAGGCTGAAAATATGTCTTAAATGTTACTCTTTTGCATTGGTGAGGTCCACCAGTGCTGGACTTTAAAAACTAGAAAAAGTGCCCTTCTGGGCACAGGTCTCCACCAGGAGGATAGGAGTGTGTGTGTGATGTTTGGCAAAATGTTTAGGAGCAATATAAACGTGTGTGTGTGTGTGTGTGTGTGTGTGACGCGGCTTGTCCTGTTGTAGCGCCACCATGAGGCTGATTTGTAAACTGTCAAGTGGCATGTCTTCCAAAGCCTAGTTGGAATATGCATGCACAGTTTCACCACAATCGGACGCTGCGTTGAGTAGTTGTAGCGATTTGTACAAAGCGGGTACAAAGCGAGCTACATCTGAAAAGTGCACAAGTGCACAATTTCACGGAAATCACACGATGTGTTCATGATTTGCAGCATTTTGTTTGAAACTGAGCACTCCTGCGAACTTTGGAAGCCAATCTTAGCCAATCAGGATGGAGTCTGAGAAATCTGAAAGACCCGTTTCGTTGAATGGCTCTAGAGAGACTGTGTACCAATTTGCGTGATGTTTGGACAAAATCTGTAGGTGTACTGTCCAAAAACTTGTTTTGCACAAAGCGGCCTCCTGGTGGCGCTATAACAGGCCGTTCTGAAATTTTTGGGGCAGAGGTTCATCGTTGGCATCCAGGGAGTGTGTGTGCAGAATTTGGCATCGACCGGGTTAACGGTGCCGGAGATTAGCTGTTCACAGACGGACGGACGGACACACGGACGGACGGATGGACACACGGACGGACACACGGATGGACGGACGTGTGCAAAACATACTCTCTCCCCATGCCTACGGCCTGGTGGAGACAATAAGAAAAACAGGAAAGAGCTGCTGTGGGTAAGAGTAGAGGTGGCTGGGTACTGATGGGTAATCAATCACTTTCACTACCAAGAGGAGAAGCGGGCAGGCAGAGACAATATGAAGAGAAAGGGGATTCTGAGACACAGGGCAGCGAAGTGGAAAAGACAAAGAGAAGATTTGATCTTGATGTCTCCTCTCCCAGCCAAAGGGTACAGGCTTTAAACACACAGCCAGTGGGCCTGGGACTCTGGGAGATGACTAATAGCCCAGGCAGGATTTCACCATGGGGTTTATTTCGAACCTACAGTGACTGAAGATAGATAGATAGATAGATGTTTGCATTTGTGACTGACAGACTGACCGACTGACTGACTGACGGGAAATGCACGATTCCATAGTTAACTGCGACCTTTGGTCGCAATAAAATTTGCAAGGAATTGCAAGGAATATAACAGCTGCAAATAGACATTTATTTTTCACATGCAAAGGCTAATTGTTTTCTACTTTGCTCAAAGCCCACAGCACTGTAGGTCTAAATGCAAATGATTGTTTGTTGCCTTGTGAAGAAATTGAGCTCCTTATATGATCCCCATGCCTGAGGGGGAGTAGATCAATGAGATGGTTTCACTCATCATGTACTGTAGCCTAGTGTTTATTCTAGTTCCAACTTGAGGTTAATAGGACAGATGATATTAGGTCTGTCCTGTTGTATACTATTTGTTTGTTAAAATTGTGGCTGTGGGGTACGGAGCCCCTTCATTGTACGTACAAGATTAAATATATTTTGAATGCATGGCCATTCAGGGGCTCCGTAATACGGTAAAATTAGCAAAGTGGGTTTTCTATATTGTTGAGCCTATTAAATAATTCCTATTTAATACAGATATTTTATGAAACAAAAAGCTCTGTTTTTGTTACACCACAATGTAAGTTGTGCCAAAGGAACAATTATTGCGGTGATGTGTAATTTTTACTTTACATTATCTTGCCAAAACATTTGTATTTGTAAGGGTGCAGATTGCAGAATAACCTGAATTATAGTGTGTCATCATTATTGTATACTGTATCCCATATCGTTTTATACATCTAAGCCCAGTTGGGTGAGCAAGAGTGTATCCAAAACAACTGAAAGATGTGGAACCAATTTATTTGAAACGCAATGGAGCAAATAGCATTTCCTCCAAAAAGTGTTTCAAAGTACGCTGAGGAATTCAGCTTGAGTTTGAGAGCAACTCAAAATGCAGTCTATGACGAACTGGAAGGGTATGGAAAATGAAAGCCTGCAGATCTATACTTACTTGCGTTCCGGTGTCTCCCACCGAAAATAGCCGATCTACAAGCTCACAACGGAACGTGCTGTGACGCATTGTGAGATTGTAGATCTGCTATTTTCAGTGCGAGACACGATGTGCAACCAAGTACAGGTATATGAATCAGGCTTAAAGATGGAGTGCTTTTCCAGTTTTTCATGTGTTTATGAGGTGACAGTACTTCATTAGACAGACCCCCTGGTGTGATTGTTATTATCAATGATGTCTTCCCTTTGTATTTAGGGTTTCTTCCTGGAGGCTGAAACCTTGACAGTCAAATGTGCCAATGAAAAAACAGTGATATAGTGACATCACGATATCATCACCTCAATATCGATATCAATACCTGATTATCATGTTTTAGGGTGGACAGAATCACGGCACTCCATCTTTAACACATTGGACAGATATGCTGGAACAGCACAGTACAGTACAGTGTGTATCTTTGAAGAGTGTGCTGTCACGCAGTTAGTAGTAGGCAGATTTTTGCTGACAATTCTCCCCTCTATTCCACTCCCTCTGTACCGAGAGAAATATGTGTTGTGAGTGTTTCTTCTCGGAGGTTATGTTGAATAAAACATGGCATTGTTGTTGCTGATGCTGCGGCTCTGGTATGGTTGTTCCGTGTCACAGTGACACACACCGACATATAACCTCATGTGCACCACATGAGGTTACCACAATGAACCCCAAGCCACCGAACAGAGCTTTAGAGAAAATACCTTCGAAATAAAGGAAAAGCTGTGAAGCACATACAAACCGAAGTGTCGGGATCATCATCATCACATGGTATGACTGCGGAAAAATATATTTTTTTCTCACGTGCTGATGTACATAATTGAATATGTACACAAAAATAGGCTTCACCTCAGAATGCCTTTCTTTTTTTTTGTTGAGAGAGATACACTTCATTAACCCCCAGGGGGGGATTAAGGAAGGTGTGAGTGTGAACAAGCCAACCAGGAGCTTCAGGGATCGAGGGCTGGGGGGAAGCTGCCACTGGACTGTAATCACTTCTTATATGAAGAGAAGAGAGAGAGAGACACACACACACACACACACACACACACACACACACACACACACACACACACACACACACACACACACACACACACACACACACACACACACACACACACACACACACACACACAAACAGGAGGGTAACAGAAAAGGTGAGAAATTAGAATGAATGCTGTGATTTTTGTACGTTTTCTGTTTTGTATGTGGCTATGGAGTTAACATTACTCTAATAGACCCCCAGGTGTTTTGTATGTGTCTATGGAGTTAACATTACTCTAATAGACCCCCAGGTGTTTTGTATGTGTCTATGTAGTTAACATTACTCTAATAGACCCCCAGGTGTTTTGTATGTGTCTATGGAGTTAACATTACTCTAATAGACCCCCAGGTGTTTTGTATGTGTCTATGGAGTTAACATTACTCTAATAGACCCCCAGGTGTTTTGTATGTGTCTATGGAGTTAACATTACTCTAATAGACCCCCAGGTGTTTTGTATGTGGCTATGGAGTTAACATTACTCTAATAGACCCCCAGGTGTTCTGTATGTGTCTATGGAGTTAACATGACTCTCATAGACCCCCAGGTGTTTGTATGTGTCTATGGAGTTAACATGACTCTCATAGACCCCCAGGTGTTTGTATGTGTCTATGGAGTTAACATTACTCTAATAGACCCCCAGGTGTTTTGTATGTGTCTATGGAGTTAACATGACTCTCATAGACCCCCAGGTGTTTGTATGTGTCTATGGAGTTAACATTACTCTAATAGACCCCCAGGTGTTTTGTATGTGGCTATGGAGTTAACATTACTCTAATAGACCCCCAGGTGTTCTGTATGTGTCTATGGAGTTAACATGACTCTCATAGACCCCCAGGTGTTTGTATGTGTCTATGGAGTTAACATGACTCTCATAGACCCCCAGGTGTTTGTATGTGTCTATGGAGTTAACATTACTCTAATAGACCCCCAGGTGTTTTGTATGTGGCTATGGAGTTAACATTACTCTAATAGACCCCCAGGTGTTTTGGATGTGGCTATGGAGTTAACATTACTCTAATAGACCCCCAGGTGTGGTTATAATATGCATGTCTTCCCTGCATGTGTATTTTGATCTTCCTGAAAGCTGAAAGCCTTTGCGTCAAAAAGGCCAAATTGAAAATACACCACTTTAGCGACATCATAACCGATACCCCTCCCCTATTATCATACACCAACAGCTGTGGATGAGGCTTAAGTTCAGGTGGGTGGTACACTTTCTGTACACATTTTAGAGGAAAATCTTCCTCCTGGTATAATCATAATACCTGATGAACATGTTTTAGAGGGGGGGAAAAGTACGGATTACTGTGGCTAGGACTCGAAGTCTGGCAGTTTAACATAAATCATCTCACAACCATTATGTTTCAACGGGACATTGCTATTTTAAGATGCAGCAGCAGTAAATAAAAATGACTGAAGGCATAAAACTCTTGGCGACAGGGGCATATAGGAGAGTAGCCCGGGGGCATAATGACAGTGATCACTGATCGTGCACACTGTCGCAAACTTGCAAAAATAATCTGAAGCGCAATGACAACATTTACAGCAGTGGTCCCCAAAGTGGGGTCCGGGGACCCCCAGGGCTCCTTGAGGGAGTTCCAGGGGGTCCCCAGCTAAATGATATAGTTTGGAACCAAAATCATGGAAATAGAGCACGCTTCCTTTTACAGTACAGTTCCTCCTTCCTTACTGGGTACCTATCAGGTAATTACATGGTAGTTGTCAGGAAATGACCTATTAACAACTGGTAATTTCCTGGTAGGCTACTACCCACGTGTTTCATGGGTAGTACCCATGTAAACACAGTGAATACAGTTACCATGTTATTACCTGGTAGTTGTCAGGAAAATACTTGGTAATGACCTAGTACCTACTGGGTAACTTGCCTGGTAGCAGAGTAAATACCTGGTAGTTGTTGAAAATACTTGGTATACCTATAGTACGTACATACCTGCAACCAGGGTATCGTGCCTGGTTGCAGAGTAAATATTTATAAATACCGGGTAGTTAGCTGGTAATTACATAGTAAAAACGTATAAATACCTGGTAATTGTCAGGAACATACTTGGTAATTACCTGGCAACCAGTGTGTCATTTACCATGGTAAGTTCCATATAATTACCAGGAGATTATACAGTACATAGTTATACATACTGGGTAATACTTGGTAATTACATAGTAATTACTGAGTAATGTATCTGGAAGTTACCATGTAATTACCAGGTAATTAATGGGTAAATACTTATAACTACTACCTGTTTGTTACCTGGTAATACCAGGTACTTACCTATTATTACCTGATAATTACCGTACCGTAAAATTAAGGGTTACCCATAAATGAATATGTACACAAAAATAGGCTTCACCTCAGAATGCCTTTCTTTTTGTTTGTTGAGAGAGATACACTTCATTAACCCCCAGGGGGGGATTAAGGAAGGTGTGAGTGTGAACAAGCCAACCAGGAGCTTCATGGATCGAGGGCTGGTGGGGGGAAGCTGCCACTGGACTGTAATCACTTCTTATATGAAGAGAGAAGAGAGCGAGAGAGAGAGAGAGAGAGAGAGACACACACAGGAGGGTAACAGGAAAGGTGAGAAATGAGAATGAATGTTATGTCATTTTAAAGATGGTAGTGCTGTGATTTTTGTACGTTTTCTGTTTTGTATGTGGCTATGGAGTTATAACATTACTCTAATAGTGTGGTTTACTCTAACCAGGTGTGGTTATAATATTCATGTCTTCCCTGCATGTGTATTTTGATCTTCCTGAAAGATGAAAGCCTTTGAGTCAAAAGGCCAAATTGAAAATACACCACTTTAGCGACATCATAACCGTAACCCCTCCCCTATTATCATACACCAACAGCTGTGGGTGAGGCTTACTGTAAGTTCAGGTGGGTGGTACACTTTCTGTACACATTTTAGAGGAAAGTCTTCCTCCTACTATAATCATAATACCTGATGAACATGTTTTAAAGGGGGAAAAAGTCACGGCTCCATCTTTAATGACTGTGCCAGTATACGGATTACTGTGGCTAGGACTCGAAGTCTGGCAGTTTAACATAAATCATCTCACAACCATTATGTTTCAACGGGACATTGCTATTTTAAGATGCAGCAGCAGTAAATAAAAATGACATAAAACTCTTGGCGACAGGGGCGTATAGGAGAGTAGCCCGGGGGCATAATGATAGTGATCACTGATCGTGCACACATGTCGCAAACTTGCAAAAATAATCTGAAGCGCAATGACAACATTTACAGCAGTGGTCCCCAAAGTGGGGTCCGGGGACCCCCAGGGCTCCTTGAGGGAGTTCCAGGGGGTCCCCAGCTAAATGATATAGTTTGGAACCAAATGGACCCTTATGGGTCTGTAACTCTGAGAGTGTACAAATGGAACCAAATGGACCTGTTAGGGTCCATTTGGTTCCATTTAAATTAACATTGATTTTACAATATAAATTAGGGGTCCCAAAAGCCATTAATGGGGGTCCGTAGATTATTGCATGTCAAACTGGGGGGGGGGGGGGGGGGGGGGGGCCTTGAAATTGAACGGGTTGAGAATCTCTGCTAGAGCCGTAAAAATATTTTCTTATGGTGGTGTCCCTGGCATATCTTTTCAAACGGGGGGTCCGTGGGCCAACTAGTGTCAATTTTGGGTGTCCTTTACATGAAAAAGGTTTTGGGAAGCACTGATTTACAGGCTATACACCTCTCATGGCGAGGCCGTCCAGGCCAGGGGCCACGAGGTGCCAGGCCATCTGTCCATCGGCTGCATACAACGAATCCATCAGAAGGCAAACCCGTCACCAAAAAGGGCACACCGATTTAATGGATGAGCCGTGAGATGCTCTGCTGAATAAACAGAGCCTTTTTACCATGTAAATACTTTGTTCATGAGATGCCGTTGCAGGAACATCCTGTCCTTGTAGCCTAGTATAGAGGGTATGCGCATGCATAAAGTGAATGGCAGATCGAGTGGCAAATCGAGTGGCAAAGTGAGTGGTAAGGTGAGTTTAACTCCGTTTAATGTCGTTTAATGCAATCAGATAGGACTTTTCTGTTTGGATGTATGGGCTGTCAAGGCCAGAAAGTAGACACTCAGTAGGCACTCCTGCATAACTTCCGGGTATGATGATGATGTCACGCGCATACCCTCTATATAACATTGTAGAGTGAAAATATGTTTGCTCAATAAAGAGGGGGAAAATATCTGAATTAAAGCTACTAAGTTATAATACATAAAAAGCGCATGATTTGTGTAGTTAATCACGCGATTAATTGCATAATAATCATATATTTTTTATTGGCTCAAACTCGAATGATAAACTGAAAAGCAGTGCATTGGGTTGTATACATCCATTCCGAATGTATTTTTTTAAAAACTGTTGTTAATTACCAGCAAAGTCTTTGTGAGTTATAACGAAGTAGCCTAGATCAGGGGTTCTCAACGTTTTTGGCCGGGGACCCCCGAAGATGCTTTGGCAATGTCTCGGGACCCCCGCCCCGCCCCCTCCCGACCCCCAATATAAATTGACTGCTACAATAACCTTAATAATAGAGACAATACACCATATAATAATACATTAATAAATAAATACTGAAACCAGATATAATCATTAGGGAGGAGTATGCATGATGTACTATGTGTACCATGTAAACTCTTAATTTCCATTTTCCAGCAATTCAGTTGAAAAAAATAAATAATAATCTTTTTTTAAATAATTTGGGGACCCCCCGAAATAATTTGGCGACCCCCCGAGGGGTCGCGACCCACGGGTTGAGAACCCCTGGCCTAGATTAAATAAGCAGTTGAACTGCTGCCCACACGGAAAGGACTTATATGAAATGTATATGTTCATATGTGCATTATGAGACATATATGCCACATTCAGGTCCATATATGTGCATATATATGCATCGTATAGATTATAGAGCATAGCTCTCATATATTGACATATTCATGTTCATAATATTGCATATAGATCACAATGCATCATATTTAGCTCCTATATAGTGCTGCTTTAAGACAAACAGTTGTTTGTGCTTAATGTGCTTAATAAATACAATGTATATATTTAATTACTAATTGAAATAATGTGTAATTTCCTTATCATATGAGTTGATATGCCTTTTTTCATTCATTTATTGAATAAGCCATTATAAGCCAAGTAAATCCTTCTTGAATCTAATGGTAGGGAAAAGCCACTAGTGTCGTTTGCCACTAGCAAAATTGGCTACAGCTAGTAATTACAAACGGATGCCTTTAACAGCTGGCTGCTTTTAAAATGCAGAGCAGCATGCTGTGAGCACCCAACATGACTAACACATTTACTCTAAAAAGATGGCTGTGTTGAAACCAGTGTTTTCACAACACCATAGCAGATAACATGGCCCCAAATCATCACTGTGTTTTGTCATGTCCAGTCTCAACACAACCATCTATTGATATTTTACAGCACTCTGTGCCTCCGTACATTGACAAGCTTTATGTTGATGCTGATCTTCCTTTTCCAGCAGTGTGTGTTTGTTGAGATTCTGGACATGACAAAACACATTGATGATTTAGGCCATGTTATCCTATGGTGTTGATCCACTGACAGATACATGTTATCTGCTATGGTGTTGATCCACTGACAGATACATGTTATCTGCTATGGTGTTGATCCACTGACTGAAAAATTAACACTGGTTTCAACACAGCCATCTTTTTAGAGTACATTGTGCTTCAGTATGTTGACAAGCTTCATGGAGATGCTAATTTTCCTTTCCAGCTCGATTTGGCACCTTCCCACAGAGCCAAAACTACTAGTAACTGGTGTACTGACCATGGTATTACTGTGCTTAACTGACCAGTCAACTGGCCTGACCTGAACCCCACACAGAATCTAGGTTGTCAAGAGGAAGGTGTGAGACATAAGGCTGAACAACACAAATTAATTTATGGCTGTTATCAAAGCAAACCTGGACTTCCATAACACCTCAACAGTGCCACTGGCTGATCACCTCCATGCCACGCCCCATTGATGAAATGATTTGTTCAAAAGTAGCACAGACCAAGTATTAACTGCATACATTAATATATTGTTCAGATGGTCGTCATTTCTCGTTTAAAAAAAGGTCTCGTAAAATATTCCAATTTATTGGGATAGGATTTTTTGATTTTCATGAGCTGCTGTACGCCATAATCATCAAGATTAAAACAAAAAAAGGTTTTAAATACTTTACTTTATGCACAATGAATTGAGCATATATGAAAGTTTCACTTTTTGAATTATATTACAGAAGAAAATGAACTTTTACAAAATATTCTAATTACATGGGATGTACCCTTATGTGTGCTCACAGTCACAGCATGCTGCTCTGCATTTTAAAAGCAGCCAGCTGTCAAAGGCATCCGTTTGCAATTACTAGCTGTAGCCAATTTCAAATTTTGTTGAATTATTACTAAATTATTTTCGAACTGATTTAATTTAGGGGTCCAATACTTCACATGTAGACAACAACACTAGTGGCTTTTCCTACCATTGTAGATCCAAGAAGGATTTACTTGGCTTATAATGGCTTATTCAATGAATGTTAAAAAAGGCATATCAACTCATAAGGAAATTATGTTATTTCTATTAGTAATTAAATACATACATTGTATTTATTAAGCACATTAAGCACAAACAACTGTTTTTGTCTTAAAGCAGCACTCTAGGGCAATACATAATGAGTACCACAGACGAAAAACAGTCTAAGTCCAAATTTCATTCTGACCCCTCCACGAAAAGGCCTCGTTGTCCTGAAACCTTATCTATCATTTATACATTATGGATCAATAGTGTGGACTTAGACTGTTATTCGTCTGTGGCATTGACAAAAAGGGAGTCCACACACAAGGCAAACCTTTTATATTACATATTCATTATTCTAAATTAAAATAAGTTAGGCAATAATCAAATAAACTGGTATGAGATGTGATAATGTCAGTAATCAGTCATGTATGCAGTATATGGATGTATGGTGTGTGCTGTGTGTGAGTGTTGTAAAAGGTGTGCAACTATTTTGGGTGGGAACCCCTTTTGGTGTTAGCATTATGTTATGCTTTAGCTATTGAAAAATAGCAGATCTACAAGCTCATAGCGCGCCACCGAGTGGCGCGCTACGAGCTTGTAGGTCTGCTATTTTTGAAAAATCGAAGAACCACTGACAGAAACATAGCTTTTTCAGAAAACTGTCAGGATGTAGAAGACATTTTTAGAATCTGATCTCAGGTCAAAATGGGTTAAAAGGAAGGTAAGAGAGCTGGCTTGAGAGCATGGAAGGAGAGGCCCTTATATACTCTCCCAAACTACACCCCACTCAGGTGTACACAGTTGGCCTGACGGCATGCTCCACTCTGCCCTAATCCCCCAGGCTGCCGGATAGCCTACTGTGCAGAGGTATGTAAACTTTCCTCTTCTACCACGGATTTGAACCCGGTTTCATGCGCAAGTGCTGACATTTTTTATAATAGAGCCTGTCTGCTTGCTCAGGGAATGTATGTTTTCTAATCAAAATTAAAATCTCCAAAGTAACTAGTAACTAATGTTTTCAAATAACTGTAGTGGATTTAAAAGTTTTTTTTGGCTCTGAGATGTAGTGGAGTAGAAGTAAAAGTATTGGAAATTGGAAATACTCAAGTAAAGTACAAATACCTAAAAAATGTACTTGTAGGTACAGTACTTGAGTAAATGCACTTAGTTACGTTACACCACTGTCCTCCAGTAACGCTGTACGGCTGTACTTTTAATGTCTGGTCTCTCTCTCTCTCTCTCTCTCTCTCTCTCTCTCTCTCTCTCTCTCTCTCTCTCTCAATTCAATTACATTTCAATTCAATTCAAATGAGCTTTATTGGCATGAGAAAACATACGTTTACATTGCCAAAGCAGAAGTGGAACAGACAATCAAAACAGAACAATGTATTTACAAATAAATATATATTGGATATAAATAGGAATTAAATAAAGGTGTAAACAGAGCTGTGTTCTATTAGCACTTTGGGTAATACTATCTTGTGAAACTATAAAAAGCATTTTCTGTCAGAGATAGTTATACAATATACATCCATATAGAATACGTTAGTTTTATACTTTTGATAAACAGTGTACACATATGGTTTGTATTCCTTAAGGTGCTTGTATTCCATTTGACATCCTTCTCCTGTCACAGCAGCTCACAAATCTCGCTGCTGTGTTTGCACATTGTTGTACTTCACCCAACAGATATGGGAGTTTTTTGTCATTTGTCATGTTTTCAAACTCTCTTTGGGTGATTGTAATCCGTGGAAAGTACATGTCTCTGATGTCTTGGTACAGTGGACAGACGGTATGTGTCTCTGATGTCTTGGTACAGTGGACAGTATGTGTCTCTGATGTCTTGGTACAGTGGACAGTATGTGTCTCTGATGTCTTGGTACAGTGGACAGTATGTGTCTCTGATGTCTTGGTACAGTGGACAGTATGTGTCTCTGATGTCTTGGTACAGTGGACAGACAGTATGGGTCTCTGATGTCTTGGTACAGTGGACAGACGGTTAGGAAGTGTAGCTCTGTCTCTACCTCGTTTTGTGTGCAGTGGGTGCACAGTCTGTCTTCTCTTGGGAGCCAGGTCTGCCTATGGCGGCCTTTCTCAATCGCAAGACTGTGTTCACTGAGTCTATATCGAGTTAATGTTTTCCTTAGTTTTGTGTCAGTTACTGTGCTCAAGTATTCTGCTACTGTGTATTCTCTGTTTAGAGCTAAATAGCATTCTCTCTCTCTCTCTCCCTCTCTCTCTCTCTCTCTCCCTCTCTCTCTCTCTCTCTCTCTCTCTCTCTCTCTCTCTCTCTCTTCCCTTTGTGTCTCCTCTGCTTTCCCTCTCATATCCTCCTGTCTCTCAGCATTCCGCATTACATTGTTTCTGTTCATTTCCTCTATGCTTTGTTCCCTCCCGTCTTCTCTCACCATTCTCTGACTCCTCAATAACTCTCTCCTGCCAAACGGTATACAAATCACTGAGGGCTTTATTCATCTCATTCATAAAAGCAGAAGCAGAAGACATTTTGCTGTGACATGCTCTGCAGAACGTGCAAATAATAACATAATTACAAAATGATAATATTGTATGTACTGTATACAATAGTATAGTGTAGTGTTCAAGGTAGTACTGTACATCTTGTGTACAGGTACATACGTAAGAGTAAAACGTATTTTTGTTTGGCTTCCTTCAGACAAAAACAGCAAACACAGCAAGTATACACCAACCTGTAGTATAATAGAGAAGCACAACTAATTACGATTCGGTGCTGGATCTGTTGTCCGGATCGGCTATAGAGCGTCGCAGTCCCGCCCCCATTCATGACGACGCCAGGCCCAGGAAAATGAATCCCAATGTATTTCTCCCATAGACATTTCAAAAAGTATTTATGTAAAGACCTTAAAGCCAACTCGAGTCGTGACAAATCATGACAACAAACACAATATTTTGGACCAAACTAATAATTACAAAGAAGAAAAACGACAAAAAAAAGTGTTGTAACCTGCTGTTTTTTCTACCTTCTAATTCTTTGTTTGGCCCAAAACATTGTGTTTATTGTCATGATTTGTCACGACAAGAGTTGGCTTTGTTCGCGGCGTAAACGTCTTTAAATAAATACTTTCTGAAAAGTCTATGAGGAAAATGAACGGGGATTTATTTTCCGGGTCTCTCGAGGGGGCAGGACTGCAACGCTCTATTTTCACTACTTCTTAAACATTATTATTTTTATTTATTTTTATTCATGGGATTTCTTAGATTTTTTTTTATTCATAAAAAAATGTGCATTTTGGGGGCTTTTATTTCATTTTTTAAACAAATGTAGGAAACAAAAATTAAATGGGTAGGCCTATTTAGACACGACCCATGCAAATTGGTCCACAAGCCACATGTGGGTCCCGACCCACTGTTTGGGAAACAGCGTTCTAAATGATTATATTTACAATGACATTTTTAAAATACGGGTAACATGATGGATGGGTATCAAGAGACGACATCATGATGGATATATAGGCACGGTGACGTCGTGACTGCAACGTATAGTGCAAGCAGGAGCAATACATCAACTCATATGTCTGGGGATGAATGACATTGAACTAGAAGCAGTCCACTAGTCAAATTATCCTATATCAATGCTTCACGATCACGTATAGATCCAGTGGTTGCCTGTCAGGTTTCCTCAAGCTTTGGACAACAAAGTCTAGGGCAAGTGCTAGTGGAATGGTAAGTGGACTCTTAACCCATTTTGGGCGGGAACCCCTTTTGGTGTTAGCATTATGTTATTCTTTAGCTATTGAAAATCACACCCCGTGTGAACTGAGTGGTGCAACTCCCCCCCCCCCCCCCTCTCTCTCTCTCTGGTGGACCCTGTTGGAAACAAGTGTAATGCTTAATTGGGTCGTCCACTCACAGTTAACAGCCTTTGTATTGAGTTTGTGCTCGAAATGTACTGTAATTCTGCAAACTGTTAATAAATATTTCAATCAATCAATCAAACTCTCTGTCTCTCGTTAGCAGGCAGCAGTGCAGCACTATCTCTCTCTGTTTCTGGCACAACAGCGCCACTTTTGGTACTGATTGATTGGTACTCGTGCTCATAGTGGTCACATAGGTGAACATGCACACATCTACAAGCTCGTAGCGCGCCACTCGGTGGCGCGCTAGGTCTTGTAGGTCTGCTATTTTTGAAAAATCGAAGAACGACTGACATAGAAACATAGCTTTTTCAGAAAACTGTCATTTTCAAACAGACATTTTTAGAATCTTATCTCAGGTCAAAATGGGTTTTAAGAGGTGAGTCTTCCATGTGATACTCGTACTGATAATCGTACTGATCCGAACTGATAACTGCGGTCTTGTCCATTGATAACAGTCGAAGCGGGTGGCAGTCTAGCCTAGGGGTTTGCAACGTTTTGGAAACAAAGTGCCACGTTTTTATTTTCTAGATGTGCCATGTCAATTTTTGTCAACGGTAATTTTAATGATAATCATTTTGATTGTTCACAAATGTAACTGTGGGGTTTGATTTGGGCAGCGATAGGTGGAGATGGGAGTGGCTCATGGGAGCAGTCAGTGTCAGTGTAAGGTGGATAGTTTTCCGCGAGTCACAAAAGCGGAAGTGCTGACTAGATGTAACCCCTAACTTCGATAAAGGTAAAGTCTTGACTTGAGGATTGTCGAATAGATAGTTTAGAGGTGAAATGTTTAGCTTGAGTTTAGGATTTGAGTTAGATTCTTAACTAACACAAAAGCAAAACTATAATCCGATAACGATTAATTCTGGCACGAGGCCTTATAAAAGGAGGGAGTGACGTAACGACTAGGTAGTCGTGACGTCAGCCACGCTGAAAACCTCAGACAGATCGTGGTAAGGGTCAGGAACCGCCGATAGGTCGATGTGTTCCGGGGGAGGAAGGTCGGAGGTGGAACCGGGAAGTGAAGGAGTGGTGGCAGAACCCAGGCAAGTAGAATGGCAAGCAGGGCTCCAAGAATCGATTCGGCCGGAGTGGTGGAGAATGGGTTCATGCAGATCGAGCCAAGGCCGACCCAAGATCAGGGGAAGCGGGTAGTCCCCGTCGGGAACCAAAAGACAGATCTGTTCGCGGTGATTACCGGAGAGGACCAGGCCGATAGGAACGGTCATGTGACTGCAGAACAAGTAGGAGCCATTGGCACAACGGAAACGAAGGGTGGATGGAAGGGGTTTCGTGTCGATGCCCAGTTTGTCAACCGCGGAGCGAGGGATGAAATCACCGTGCGCGCCAATGACGAAGAGAAGAGGGATCTTCAGCTCCCGGTCAAGCCAAGATACTGAGGCCTCGAGGGATGGCCGTTGAGGGGAACGATTTCCCTGAGACACGGCAGGCTTCCTGGCTGGTGGGGGGTTGAATCCAGGGTCCTGGCCTTGGGACCCGTCACAAAATGCGGGAGGAGGAGGGCGAGCTTCTCCCCGGAAGGAGAGGAACTCCTGGTATGCAGCCTGCCGGTGCGCCTGCTGGCGGGCATTGAAGAAGGCTTCGAACCCAGGATCTTCGTCAGGCACACGCAGGGTGTGAGGGGGAGCCGTCCCACCTGTGCTGCTGATAGAGGAGGCGGTGGCATGCGGTTCAAAAGCAGCCCGACCGGAGACAGCGGTGGCAGGGATCGGTGTAGAATCCCCTAAGGGGGCCAACTGAGGAAAATTATTAGTCATGTGTTGGCTCCTACCAGTAACACCACTCAGAAGACGGAGACCTTGAACCTCGCATCTGAGGTCGTAGACCTCGGCTTGTAAGTCGGCGTCCTTGTGTAGGATCATCGAAGCCCCATCGATGTGGCCTACCACGCTATCCAGGGCATCATTTCCACCTGCATTACGGGGTACAGGGCTGGCCGTACAAATCGGGGAGGTTGGTCGGCGGTTCAATGGAGGGTGTTGGGCGTTCGGTGGGAGAAATTTAATTAAACCAACGTCGGCCCCAGCTGGAGGCTGGATACCCCCAGGTGGGAGGGATTCATCTGGGTTTTGGGAGTTTGAAGTCATGATACTACCGCTGTGACCAAAATTTGATCGGATTATACTGTAAGGTGGATAGTTTTCCGCGAGTCACAAAAGCGGAAGTGCTGACTAGATGTAACCCCTAACTTCGATAAAGGTAAAGTCTTGACTTGAGGATTGTCGAATAGATAGTTTAGAGATGAAAGGTTTAGCTTGAGTTTAGGATTAGAGTTAGATTCTTAACTAACACAAAAGAAAAACTATAATCCGATAGCGAATAATTCTGACACGAGGCCTTATAAAAGGAGGGAGTGACGTAACGACTAGGTAGTCGTGACGTCAGCCCTGACAGTCAGGGTTTTTTGAATGGCAGGTGTTTGTGATTGTGACTAACGAGGTTCAGTGGCGTGCACAGATAGACACTAGGGGGTGCTAGAGCACCCCCTGCCCTTTTGGCAATGTGCCCTTTTGAAAAAAAAAATGAAAAAAAACTTTTTCTTTTTTTTTGGATTTTTCAAAAATAGCAGACCTACAAGCTCGTAGCGCGCCACTCGGTGGCGCGCTATGAGCTTGTAGATCTGCTATTTTTCAATAGCTAAAGCATAACATAATGCTAACACCAAAAGGGGTTCCCGCCCAAAATGGATTAAGGCAACCGGCCGGTTCCACGCGCTGCACAAGGTGCCCTTTTTTAACTTGAGCACCTGCCCCTCTAAATGTCTGTGCACGCCACTGACGAGGTTGATCTCTATTTAGTAAGTAGAGTGTTGGGCCCGGGGCTTGGCCACACAGAGAACAGAGAGTGTTGGGCCCGGGGCTTGGCCACACAGAGAACAGAGAGTGTTGGGCCCGGGGCTTGGCCACACAGAGAGCAGAGAGTGTTGGGCCCGGGGCTTGGCCACACAGAGAACAGAGAGTGTTGGGCCCGGGGCTTGGCCACACAGAGAACAGAGAGTGTTGGGCCCGGGGCTTGGCCACACAGAGAACAGAGAGTGTTGGGCCCGGGGCTTGGCCACACAGAGAGCAGAGAGTGTTGGGCCCGGGGCTTGGCCACACAGAGAACAGAGATTGTTGGGCCCGGGGCTTGGCCACACAGAGAGCAGAGAGTGTTGGGCCCGGGGCTTGGCCACACAGAGAGCAGAGAGTGTTGGGCCCGGGGCTTGGCCACACAGAGAGCAGAGAGTGTTGGGCCCGGGGCTTGGCCACACAGAGAGCAGAGAGTGTTGGGCCCGGGGCTTGGCCACACAGAGAGCAGAGAGTGTTGGGCCCGGGGCTTGGCCACACAGAGAGCAGAGAGTGTTGGGCCCGGGGCTTGGCCACACAGAGAACAGAGATTGTTGGGCGCGGGGCTTGGCCACACAGAGAACAGAGAGTGTTGGGCCCGGGGCTTGGCCACACAGAGAGCAGAGAGTGTTGGGCCCGGGGCTTGGCCACACAGAGAGCAGAGAGTGTTGGGCCCGGGGCTTGGCCACACAGAGAGCAGAGAGTGTTGGGCCCGGGGCTTGGCCACACAGAGAGCAGAGAGTGTTGGGCCCGGGGCTTGGCCACACAGAGAGCAGAGAGTGTTGGGCCCGGGGCTTGGCCACACAGAGAGCAGAGAGTGTTGGGCCCGGGGCTTGGCCACACAGAGAGCAGAGAGTGTTGGGCCTGGGGCTTGGCCACACAGAGAGCAGAGAGTGTTGGGCCCGGGGCTTGGCCACACAGAGAGCAGAGAGTGTTGGGCCTGGGGCTTGGCCACACAGAGAGCAGAGAGTGTTGGGCCCGGGGCTTGGCCACACAGAGAGCAGAGAGTGTTGGGCCCGGGGCTTGGCCACACAGAGAACAGAGATTGTTGGGCGCGGGGCTTGGCCACACAGAGAGCAGAGAGTGTTGGGCCCGGGGCTTGGCCACACAGAGAGCAGAGAGTGTTGGGCCCTGGGCTTGGCCACACAGAGAACAGAGATTGTTGGGCCCGGGGCTTGGCCACACAGAGAGCAGAGAGTGTTGGGCCCGGGGCTTGGCCACACAGAGAGCAGAGAGTGTTGGGCCCGGGGCTTGGCCACACAGAGAGCAGAGAGTGTTGGGCCCGGGGCTTGGCCACACAGAGAGCAGAGAGTGTTGGGCCCGGGGCTTGGCCACACAGAGAGCAGAGAGTGTTGGGCCCGGGGCTTGGCCACACAGAGAGCAGAGAGTGTTGGGCCCGGGGCTTGGCCACACAGAGAGCAGAGAGTGCAAGAGAAGAACAACTGAACTAAAATCCGCGTGGCAGGCAATGTTCCCAGCACTAAATATTTATGTTATGTTTAACCAAGTGTCTGTGTGGTGGAGCCAATAAATGAGTGAACCTGCATCAAGCTGTCTGTCATTCCATGTGACTGAGAGGAACCCACAGAACAGACAGCGCTACAATAATCTTTTACATGTTGTTTTACATTGTTATAATGATCATTACTCAAAACCATAACCTCGATTCTCTCCCAGACTCCCTCCAAAGTCAGAGTTCAGTTTTAATGAATGTAAAATTACAATGTAATTTGCATACAAATGTGAGGGACTTTATTTGACTAAGTTTTTATTTTTAAATAGTTCATCAAAAATGCTCTCTCACACACACACATGCCAGTGTGCCAGTGATCACCATCCTTGGTGCCAATGTTGGCACCGGTGCCTAAGGTTGCCTACCCCGACTAGCGGTCTGACTCTGCATTTGCCTGTGAACCTGCACTTTGGCACACAGTAAGTGGAACCATACTCTGAAGTTTGTTCTACTTTTTCTTCCTTTATTTGTACTATCTGTTTGTCTTAATTGTCTTCTGTCTGTGTTTTTTATACTCTGGGCCAATCTAACTGTTTACATTCAGAGGCTCAGTTGGCACTTGGCACACTATCAGTTTGTATTTCTGAAACTGAACAAAGAGAGTAGGACTAATTGAAATCAATTGAGCTATCAATAACAGCCCACTTGATCTCTTAGCTCCGCCTTCACTTTTTGAAAAACTCTTCACCTCCTATATAGGTAGCTCAGTTTCAGAGACAGTCTGACTAGCGGTCTGACTCTGCATTTGCCTGTGAACCTGCACTTTGGCACACAGTAAGTGGTACCATACTCTGAAGTTTGTTCGACATTTGAATAACTACTGCAATCAGCCATGATAAACTGAATTGATGCCTATTGACCTTATGCACACCGGTGCGCAGCTGCCATCTTGCCAGCAAGGTGCTAACTAGGCGCAACTTCCCATTGACAGCCCATTCATCCACACAGAAAAGTCCTATCTGATGGTATTAAACAATGTCAAACTCACCAACATTGAAGCTGTACGAAAAGTATCCTCTTACTATCTGCAAAGTGTTTGTTTCATAAAATTCCACCGTAGGCATGTTATGAGCTACTTGCCTACTTCCTGTCAAGAAATTCCTTGCAGATGATTATTTTCTAAGTGTCAGAGTTTGGAAGCACTGGGCTGTTGTCAACGAGCACTTCCAAACTCCAGCACTTCGGATTTTTTTTTTACCTGCAACGAATTTCTTGACAGAAAGGAGCTCATAACATGTCTACAGTGGATTTTTTCAGATAGAAAGAGGATAATTCAAGCTTTTCGTACAGCTGCAATGTTGGTGAGTTTGACGTTGTTTAATACAATTAGATTATTAGGACTTTTCTGTTTGGATGAATGGGCTGTCAATGGGAAGTTGCTAGTTGGCACCTTGCTGGCAAGATGGTGTGTGCGTGCGTGCGTGCGTGCGTGCGTGCGTGCGTGCGTGCGTGCGTGCGTGCGTGCGTGCGTGCGTGCGTGCGTTTTCATTTTCACCCAGTTTCCATTACGAATGGCGTTAATTTGGATTAGCTGACATGTTCCTCAGTAGATAGATAGTTTCTGAAAGTAGGGCAGCTCCATCCGTTAGTCAGTGAATATGATGTGCTCCAGAATCTGTTTTCTGTGCAAGAGACAACCCAGCAGCAGTGAAAGCCTCCGTCAGGCTGGTGGAGATGGATCAACTTGGTCTATTTTTTGTAGTTCAGTATATCTAATCTTGGTTGTCATTCAGTGAGGAGTTTCAGGGTCTAACCAAACAATAGTGAAAAGTTGGTGTGTGTGTGTGTGTGTGTGTGTGTGTGTGTGTGTGTGTGTGTGTGTGTGTGTGTGTGTGTGTGTGTGTGTGTGTGTGTGTGTGTGTGTGTGTGTGTGTGTGTGTGTGTGTGCGTGCGTCGATTGAGCTTCACATTGCTAGAATAGTTTGTTGTGGTGAGGGCTGTTTGCTGTAGCAATAGTGTGTACTTTTATATAAATCACTATGAATTGTCTGCACCTGGTCAATAGTGTTGCTTAATGTTGAGGTTGAGTTACGTTCATCTGCTGCTTCTAATAACTGATGTGTAATTCATTTAAGTCCTGAAAATGAGTCAATCATTCAGAGACTATGCTACAGGACGCGCTGTGTGACATATACTGGGAGAGGTTCCAGTCTTCCAGACGAGCTCTGACAAACAATGTCAGTACGGGGGTGGTTGGTGACGATCACGCTTCATTCTTGGCAACAGTGGATGATGTTGTTCCCGCAGTTGATGGTGAAATATTTTCCCGATCATAAACTGTGGGCTGGCAGTTAATGATCCGTCGACATTGCACACACCGCTGCGTATACTGCTGGACTGACTTGTGTCTGGAGAATGAGATTATGGGGGGATATATAGGGTGCGTTCGGAAATGCGCACCGGGAATGTGGGCAGTTTGTTGAGTGTGGTGGGCGGTGACGTCACAGAGTGCGTTCAGTGTGCCTTATTTACGAACGACCACAGCTGTGATGCAAATCACACCGTTTCACACTGGACAACCCCAGCTTCAGGGTAGGGTCGCTCAGTGCGGGGCACCCGGCACATGTGCGCAGCGCACTGGATTTTCGAACGACAACGCACCGAGTGCACTGAATAAACGAACGACAAGAGAGCACACCAGTGCGTTCAGGGAGCATTTCCGAACGCACCCAAAGTTGCATGCTACAGGTTGAGAAGGTTGATAGCTAACATACCAAGTGGTGATACACATGGACAGACAGATTCCAATGACATGACATGACGCATGTGGCAAGAACTACGCTAACGTACAGCTGCTAACATTAACCTAGCGCAGGGCTCCAGACTAAGTAAGGGCCAAGGGGGTCTCTACGTCCCGGGGACTATAACATATCAATTTGGGACTTAAATGAATCTCAGTCGAGACGGTTTCGGGACTAGAGGAGTTGTTGCACTGAAAATGTGCATATCGTGACGCACCTACGGCAAGCATGAGGCAAGCAGTGCTGCATAAATGTCGCAGTGGCACCGGCAACACTTCAGCCACAAACTATTACTGCAGAGAGAAACACGCAAAACAGGCACAGCAGCAGCAGTCTGTACCCTCATAGCAGTCAGAAAAATGCTCATGCTGCGTTATTTGAGGAGGGAAATAATAAGAAGAAGAATAAGAGGGAGAAGAAAAGGCAAAGACAGACCATTGAATTCACGCAGGCCCAGCGCTCCCTGCAGCAGAAGGAGATGTACCTGATCCCTTTTCCACATAAACAACTTTCATATGACAACAGCCAAAAGTATATATGTAAGGAAACTGTCGCAAATTAATACTGTAGGCCTACATGAAACAGTGGCTCTCAACAGCCTGTGGACGGTGCACGTTGTGGTGGATGCTTCCTGCTGTTGGTAAGATAATTAATATCCATAAAAAGATATCACACACCTAACACCGGGGGTGTTACCCTAACACCCCACAATATCAACTTCAAACCGCAAGTGACAATCTCACAGTGGGCAGGCAAGTTGATGCTGTGCATTGATCAGCCCTGTGCCTGACTTTCTGACGCACGGACTGCACGTCAGTGAAAAACTAAGATTAAACCAGACACCCAAATCACATCGATAAATCTGTAAATCTGAGTTTTCAGTGCCACACACGCAGACGTGCACATCAAAAAAATATGACCTACTAATTACCTAAATATTCTGTAATGTGACTGTGCGTTAACATAAATATTAACTTAGAAAACATGGATTTATTTCATTACTTTGCACATATTCAGAAATGCAACTGGTGACCACCCCAACATGTTTTGTTACCCCTCTGGGGCTGATCTAAAGATTCTAAGAAGGGGGGCAGGGGGAGGGGGGCCATTGAAACAGACGGGCAGCACCAGGAAAGCAGCAGACCCAGACGCCATGTAGTAGGGGAGCCTATCAGTTTCCGTGATTTCGGAATGTTAATTTTTGGAGACATGTATATCTTAATTCTTGAGGTTACCAGAATGCCAAAAAAACATGTCTCCAATTTTTTATGTCAGGTTTAGCATGTTTAATTAGCATAATTAGCTATATAATTGCCAAAAACAGAAAATGGCAATAACTTTGCTTCTAGGTAACTTATAAAGGTGATCTAAGAGTCTAAGTCCATGTTTGTGATGTCCAGAAATTCATCTGTTACCATTGTGAAGTCATACAATCTTTCCTAATTAGCATAATTAGCATAAATTATGCAAAAAACTGGTGGAAATCACGTGTCCACGTGAGTAATCAAGACCCATGCTGATCTCCTGCCCTCCAGCGTTCACCACCATATTCAACCTCTCTCTGACCCTGCCCGGAGTCCTCACATGCACCAAGAGTGTTAACCTGACTCCGCCAGATGGGGCAGCAGAGAGTACACTGGGTTCCCCTCTCCTGCTCCCATCTGGGAACTCTCAGGCAGACTTGATGCCCGGCCACAAAACGGCCTGGCCAATCAGCGGCAGCTAGAGGCGGGATCAAGGCATACACAGTGCTGCCTTGATCCGAACCCAGTGTACTCTCTGCTGCCCCATCTGGCGGAGTCAGGTTACAAGAGTGTTCCTGGACCCCCAAAACACCTTCCATCCAGCCGGAATGACTATACCACCCAAGTACCACTGCACTGACCTTGGTGCAGCCATGAACGCACTTTTGGACCTACTTTGACCATACTCAGTAATCGGTATGAGTATAGTCAGTAATTTACTGTTCCAAAACATCTACGAATAATGCCATCTCGCAGCTTGTGCATGCAGCACTGTCCCACCTTGACTAAAAGGAGATGTTATGTCACATCTCAAACTCAAAGAACTTAAATATACAATCAGGGGCTCCACTCAGAAATATATCAGAGTTTGGCAACCATTTCTAACCTACTTTGCGGTAGTATGTTCTACGTAGTAGCCCCCCCCCCCCCCCCCCCCCCCCTTCATTTTTATTTATCTTTTTGTATTTTTTGTATTTTATGTCAGTTAGTTGATTTCATTAATGTACAATTTGTGGTTTTTTACATTGTATTTCAGACTTTTTTATTTCATACATGAATGTTGAGTACTGGTGTTGTTGTTTTGTCCTGTATCTGTTTTGTAATTGTTATGTATCTGTTGTTTGTCCTGTCTCAAACTTCAATAAAAATACTTGAATAATAATAATAAAACTGTATAACATGGTATTAAATACCCTCTGTGTGCCTGGATACCCCAGGTTGACACACACACACACACACACACACACACACACACACACACACACACACACACACACACACACACACACACACACACACACACACACACACACACACACACACACACACACACACACACCCCACCCTCCCCAGAGTTGGGTGGAGCCTTCTGCTGTATTACCTTTACACGCATGACTGTGTGGTCAAGCGTAGCTGTATGTATACCATTACCATCAAGATTTACAGAGACACAGTGGTGGTGGGCCTGCCGTCCGATCAATGAGCAATGTGGTTATTAGTTAAGGCTCTTGTTTATACGTTTCATTGGTTCTGGTTCAAGTAGCCTTTATAAAACCCATAGACACAATTCTCCGTATTGCCTGAGTGGGTACAGAGGCCACCTGGGAAACAGAAAGCCCTCCAGTTCGCTGTTTACGTGTCCCTGAGCAAGACACTTAACCCTATACCTGCTCCCAGAGGCAGTGCATGGCCCCGTAGCGCCCTGCACTGCTTGTTACTTAGGATGGGTTTGAACCATTCATTTCACTATACAGTGACAAATATTGCAAAGGAGTGCAGACCAAATTGTTATTATTTCACTTTCACTAAAACAGAAATATCTCAAGAAGATGTTTTTAAACTAATGTACTATGTGATGAACTAATGAACTTGTGTACTGTAGTATATTAGGGTATTAAAGGAGTAGTTCAACAAAAAAATCACCTGGCGCAGAACGGTAGAGGCTGAACTGCTGGAGATGGGTCTCTCATGGGGTTGCCAAAGACAGTGATAGGTGGAGGAACATTATCGATGCCTTATGCTAGCCTGGCTAATAAGCCAGACTCAAATCACACTGTCGTGTGGTATTTGAGTCTGGAGATGCTGTGTATGGATCTTGTTTCCCGGGGGGCGGGTTCAAACATTTTCTCTTTGACGCAATTGGTTAGAGCTACTGTCAGTCAAAGGCCTCAAGCATTGAACGTCACTGTACCAAAGCCCGCCCATATTGTATACCATGTCCCGATTGGCCACACCAGTTCTCTGGTGTAGGAAATGGGCGTACAATTGAGCCTCTCCAGACCATAATCCGCCGGCAGGCAAATTCTTTTTTGCCAACGGCTGATTCGGTCTGGCTTATTAGCCAGGCTAGCATTATGCCCCATTGGGGGCGAAGAGCATAAGTAAGTAAGTCAATAAAAAAATTACATATTTTTTATCAATTACACACCCCATGCCACGAAGCCTTGAATTCATGGAGAGTTTTATTTTTGTCGCATATCTACATCCAATAATTTGATGAGCCCCCTGGAATGCAGGTCCATTGAGTCTCCCGGGTGCAATGCAGTGTAGTTTCCATGCATTAAAACAAGAAATGACTTGAACCTGAACCCATCCATGTCAGCTATCGAACCTGCATAGCTCGATTTTATTCATACACCTGCGTTAGAGCTTTGTCTATTCACGGTCCTCTCTCCTTCACTTCTCCTTCTAGTTGTGGGCATAATATTAACATTTAACATATATTAAACACTTCAGCCCCCATATCTACATTGGGGCCATTTGAAAAAAGCCGATCTGCAAGCTCACAATGCGTCGCATCGCGACGCATTGTGAGCTTGCAGATCGGCTATTTTCCAAATATTTGTATACATTTGAAAACTTGAAATCGGACATTCTGCATAGTGAGTGCTTTCTACTTTTTGATGCCAAATACTTTTTTCTCAACTACTTTTACTCAAGTACATTTTGAATTCAGGACTTTTACTTGTAATGGAGTAGTTCTACAATGCAGTATTGATACGTTTACTTAAGGAAAATAGTGTTTTTTTCCAGCATTTGCAAGTAGAAATATATCCGGGTCTTGCAGGGTTAAGGTTATAAGTTATTTCCACATTTATAATGCATTATAATGCACTTATAACCTATAAACACGCATTATAAAGGTTTATATGCAAAACAACTTATAACAAATCTTTATAACTAATTAGTTGTGGGGCGACTGTGGCTCAAGAGGTAGAGCAGGTCATCCAATGATCCATGGGTCGGTGGTTCGAATCCCGGCTCCTCCTGTCTACATGTCGAAGTGTCCTTGGGCAAGACACTGAACCCCAAATTGCTCCCGATGTGCTGGTTGGTACCTTGCATGGCTTCCGCCGCCATCGGTGTATGAATGTGTGTGTGAATGGGTGAATGTAATGCACAATCTATGTAAAGCGCCTTGGAAGGCGCTATATAAAAATGCACCAAATAACCCAAAGTTAATGCTTTACTAGCCGTTTTAATGTCCAAAAAACATGAATAGTAGAGGAGTAGTCAGAGTACAATTGCATGTAGATCTCTAATGCTTTGAATTGTATGATTAACCCCTTAAGCCCTACTGTGTTGCATAACAAATGATCTATTGTTCTATCTATCTGCCATTTGAATAGTTGAATCTATTCCTGCCTGGCCAATGTGCTGAAAATGATCATAGGTTGTTTTTATCTGTGTTTTCATTATCCCCAAATGAGTTGTGTAGTTTGTGAGCAAAATATAATGAATTCTATTGAATGCACTATAATACTATAGCATAGGTTCCGTGTTTCATTATAGTGATGGAAAGCTCAGCTATTTGTGTCACAGTTGGTCTTTGGCTCTTGCATGATAAATGATTCATTATCTGGCTGCTACAGACAGTCATATTATGATCTTGCCATTGTATCTGCCAGAATGCACGGTGGACTGAATTAAGGGTTTTATGTCTCTCCACTGTGTGCTCAGAAGTGCCTGAGAAACCTCTCCACTGTGTGCTCAGAACTGCCTGAGCAAATCTCTCTCCCCATGCAGCATTTCTGTGCTGTATTTCTTAGATAGAGGCGAGTGTAGAAAAAGAAACCAAGGCCAGAGATGGAGAGATCTGAGAGACAATGGGAGTCGGTTTCAATCATGGAGTCCTCGAGGCTCACAAGGAGGTCTGTGCAGTAACCATCGAGAATGCATGTATGGCCATCACCCTTAAGCCTATACTCTTTGAGCCCAATCACACCCAAACACGGTGAAATAGCACGGATTGGCAATTCCATATACATATAAATCCGTACATATTCTTTACAGTCTACTACTGTTTTGACCACGACTGAGGCATCGTGGCTTTAAGTAGTATAGTATGTATGGAATTGCCAATTATCCGTGCTATTTCACCGTAATTGGGTGAGATTGGGTTTGACATTATTTACGATTCTGTGCTATTGGGTTACAACTCGGCTGGGGCTGAGTCGGCTCTACCGAACTTCGCAAAGTTCGACAAGTTTGGTAAAGATGACGCCCCTCCGTCAGTCTATGGGTTGTCTCTTTACATTGGAGCTGTTTTCTGAGAAAGCTTCGGTCCCAGCCTTACTTATCTGCGGAGAGAAAAGCCTGGTCACAACCTAAGGCAGAGAGTGCGTAGCCGGAAATGTTGGGCCGGAACATCCGTCAGATGTATTTCCCCCGGATATGATATTTTCTGATCAATCACGACATGAACTTGTTTCATACACGGAGAATGTAAACAGATTTGTAAAGTGTCAACGTCATTTCCTTGGGTGGTACTTCGACCAAAATCCTGCTACTTCCGTCAAATTCCAGCCTACAGCGTTAGTGTAAGTCTTGCCCAGCGTGAGAGAAATGGGGAATGACAAGCACTGATGTCAGCCACTACTACAACATAGAGCCAAGTAGAGAACATTAACATGAAATGTCCTCATTTAATTTCTTGGTTGCCAGATCGGATGGCATACCCCTGGGTTTGGATGGGTGATAGAGCTGAGAGCTCCAGGCCATGCAGCTGGGATGTGCACGTGTGTACATTAGTGTGCATGCACATGTGCACAAATGTGTAGAAGGGTAGGGGAAAACAATAACTGATTAAACCAAGGGAGGAAGAGCAAATCCATGCTTTTATTGGTGTCACAGTTTTATTTTATTTTTGTATCTCTGTTTATTTATTTCTCTTCTCACGCATGCACACATACCATCAAGGGCCAATACCAACCCCCCTTCTCCCTACCACTTTGTCCTATACCGTCCACTTCTGCATGTTCAGAGGTAGGTTGCATCTACAGTAACCTTCCTCCATAGCCCTGTATTTGGAGGGAAGTCAGATGCAGACTTCAAAAGGAAGGGGAGATTACCAACTAAGCTTCTTGTAAAGATGGAGCATGGCTACCATACCGGTGCAGCGAAGGAAGCTCATATCTTTGCAAATAATCATGCAAACATTTTAATATCCATTGGAATTGCTTACTTTAATGTAAAGGAACATGCAATTGGATCATTTAGACCGTGATTTACAGAGACACAGTGGTGGTGGGCCTGCCGTCCGATCAATGAGCAATGTGGTTATTAGTTAAGGCTCTTGTTTATACGTTTCATTGGTTCTGGTTCAAGTAGCCTTTATAAAACCCATAGACACAATTCTCCGTATTGCCTGAGTGGGTACAGAGGCCACCTGGGAAACAGGTGCGTGTCCCTGAGCAAGACACTTAACCCTATACCTGCTCCCAGAGGCAGTGCATGGCCCCGTAGCGCATGGAACCGTGATCACAATGTCAATGTGTAAATGATGACCTGTGTAATGTTCAAAAATGTTGCATGTGTGATGTTTTTTGGAAAGAAAGTCCAGCAGTGAATGTTCTGCAAATTGTTCGTCTGTTTGGCTATATTTTGTAGCTACATTCTTGGATATTAAATGAACAGGGCAGAAATGTATATGAGAACTAATGCTATTTTTTGCTGAGGGATGTCGGCGTAAGATCAGGCTTAATAACACTGAAATAACTAATGTACAAACATACTTCCCGGTTATTGTCAATCGAAAATGGGTCATCTTATGGCCAAATTTGTCACTATAATAGTTGTCAGACTTGTCACTAATAGTAACAAGTATTAAATATTTTTTGAATTTGAAAGTGCAGCTATGCTCCCAATGACTGATTGTGGGGGTTAGCAGAGATGGAGTACTTGTAGAGAGGCTGGGGAATTGGCTTTACTAAATTGGGACTTGAAGGGGAGAAAATGTTTTTCTTTTGTCTTGAAGGGGCATGTTTTGCACAATAATATAGTCTTTTCATTATGTCTGCCCACGATCTCTGTGATTCATACAGTACTTTTGTTTACCTCACTGATACTAAAATCTCTCTAAAGTTTCTATGAACCTGTGACTTTACACCCATACTGTTATAAAACGAAAATAAAAAGATTTTGAAAAGAAAGTGCAGCTATGGAATAACAAAACAATGTCATTGCAGATGCTCAGTTACAATATTTCATCATCTGCCAAAAGGCCACTACGGAAGAACAGAGTTGGGTGAACTTACCCCCTAAGGCTCCGTTTGGTAGAGCCTATACTGTCTTCCTCCGGAGAGTTGGGGAAGAGGAGAGCGTGTGTTTGTAACCTACACGTCTTTAGATCATTCGACAAGGCAGGCATGCTGACAGCGTGCCATCGAGGCTCGAGAGACACGGTCGAGTGAGTGAGCGAGCGTCTGTGCAGGCGAGCAGCCGATGGAGGTCATGTCTGTGTCGACGCGTATGATTGCTCCTGTCTCAACCAATCACAGGCAGAGTCTTCCACATGCCATCCCTGGGGGGAAACAATATCGTGGACCCCCTAACCTAACTCCTCGAGCTAGGGCACTTTACAAGTAGAGATAGGGTGAAGGGGATTAACCAAAGACCATATTTCACTCGCATTTCTGTTGAGTTCTGTGTTGCAAGGCCATTGCAGCATTTTGGCTTTTAAAAGAAGCATTCATTAGAACAGAACAGCACCAATTTAAGTACTTTAGCTTAACCCATTTTGGGCGGAAACCCCTTTTGGTGTTAGCATTATGTTATGCTTTAGCTATTGAAAAATAGCAGATCTACAAGCTCGTAGCGTGCCACTCGGTGGTGCTATTTTTTAAAAATCGAATAACGACTGACATAGAAACATAGCTTTTTCAGAAAACTGTCAGGATGTAGAAGACATTTTTAGAATCTGATCTCAGGTAAAAATGTATTAAAGATTGGATCATGCCTGCCTTTTAGCCGCTGGCAACTGTTGCTCTTTGTAAGAGGAGGCCTTGCAATGCTGTACTGTAGAAGGACACCACCCCTCTGAATGTTCTCTTCTAGCAGTATACGTTTTAAGCTATTAGAAATGGCAATTATAAGCATGTCAACATAACGTACAAACAAACAGTACAATGCGATTTGGGAGATTATCCAGCTGTGCAAAAATGTGTAGAATTCTCTAGCTATATCAGTGTTTTGCAGGGACGTTTCACTCAGTCGTTTAGCAAACAAAGCTCTACCAGACAAGAAAAAGAGCTGTGCATGTATGAGAGTCTTTAGATAATATTCATCTGGGATATGTGATGGAATCCCTGGCTGCAGCCCAATTTCCATGTGCTGCCAGCTGCAGCTAAATGATTACTTGCTGCATCTTCTTTTCCTGCCTGGACATTTTCATAGAATTGGAAGACTCTGAGGGAGGGAAAGGAAACACACGCAGGTTTATTCAACATAATCAGCAGTCAGGTAATCCGATTGGCAGTGAAATAAGACGATTAGCATTACACGGCACTGGTGCCGATCTCTGTACTGAGTTTAGTTGTGAACCTGGATGCGGGTACCTGCCAGCCATCTCGATTTTAGCCTGGGAATCAATGCTGCGATTAGGAAACAGGGCAAGGGAAACACAATTATTCTGTCAGGTTGCACGGTTGGAATGTATTTTTTGGGGGGATGTTAATGACTGTTAAAGGACCACTTTACCACTTTTCAACCTATCTTCATATAATAGGTCCTCACTAATAATCATGAAAAAATGGCACCATTTTTTTCTACTCTGTCTGTGTCTCATAGGAGGGCTGTGGGCAGTTCAGATTAGAAACCGTCTTCCAGTGACATCATCGATGGGGAATACAAGCTAATAAAAACTGCAGGATTTCTAGTCCTGAAAAGTTGCAGTGCGAAAATGGAAGCCATCATTCTCACGATAATGAAAATCTAAACATTTTTGTAAAAACATCTTGTTTAAAAAAAAATCTGCCTAATGATGATGTCACTGGAGGACGGTTTCTAAACTGCCCACAGCCCTCCTATGAGACACAGACTGAGTAGAAAAAAAGTCGTGCCATTTTATCATGATTATTAGTGTGGACCTATTACATGAAGATAGGTTGAAAAGTGGTGAAGTGGTCCTTTAACTATTTATTATCTCACTTGAAGAGATACATAATTGAGCATACTGTACATACTGTACTGTACAGTATTACAGTAGATATTGTTTCTCTTCCAGTGATGTGGTTCTTGCCACAGACATCTTTATTACTGTCAGTGTGGGCTAATCTATAAATAAAATGAATGCCTCATAGATTCTTTATTTTTATCAAAGCACACAAACTGCATCAAATGTAAGTTGTGATGAAACTTGGTAGTGGCAGTCCCTAATTATTTTAGCTCTTAATACAGCAAACCCATAAAACTATAGTAAAAGTGCCCCTCAGAAATCAGAATACAAGTCTCCGCCAATAAATCAGTATAGTTTATTGTGGGCCAGCAATGTTCAACAATGTAATGTATAATTATGCATCTCATACTGATTATCAGCAGATGAGTTTGTTTTTTATATTGTATACCTTATATGGATGCCTGATGAAGGTCTGACGACCGAAACGTTGCAATAAAAACCAACCTAAGTGAAGACAGTGTGCGGGATTCTCTTTTTTCTACCTATCAGTTTCCTGTTATCCGACGCACCTGTCCTTTGTAGGTGTGCAGAAGGACTTTTTCGTATACCTTATATGGTGAAATTCTGTTTCAGCTTCACCCAGATGCTGGCTGCTCAGATGGTCATGATCTGATCTGATACGATACGATGATAGTCTGGGGCCAGGAGGCAAACAATCACCAGAAGGCCTCTCTACCTTAGCCTGATTATCAGACTGTAGCTTTCTTGAAGCTTCAGTCTGACATTGTCTCCTGTCTGAGCGATTTCAAGGGGGAGGGGATTAGAATTTCCCTCAACCAGTAGCCATTGGTGTTGTTTTTCCCTCCTTCCTCTGTATGTTGCGCTGCGTGATGACGCTGAAAACGGGACTCGGCGCTGATTGGTTGTTCGTTAGACCCACCCCCACCACCGATTCTCATTGGATAATACATTTTTGTACCGAAGAAATTATAGGTTCACAGTGCAACACCAGACCAAGAGACACAGTCCACTCAGAGAGTGGGCGGGGTCTTTGGGCTGGATCCAGGCTATCTCTACCTACTAAGCTACGGCCAACCCGCTATACGGTCAACTGTGCAGAGGGAGAAACATAAAAATGTCCCAGGAGGATTCCTTCATGCATTTTTCAAAGAAACTGTAGCCTGAAGGAAAAAGCAGCCCCATCTTAATCTGATAATAATAATGACTGGAGGTGTTTTCACCACCCCATGCAAAAGCCTCAAAGCTATATCGTTCCTTCCTCATTGCCCACAAAACGCCTTAAAATGGATGAGAGGCATGCAGGCCTCAATGGATTATAATTGGATAAACAAGCCTATATTGTTTTGGCTTTGTGCCTTTCCCCTCGTTTTTTTTTTGGGGGGGGTGGGGGGGTGGGAGGTCTTCTTGTTACAGCGAGACAGTGTGATTTAAAAAGCTTTACGACATTGACTGAGGCAAGCAAATGAACACATCATTATCTTCATATGGTCTCACTTGAGTTGTATTTCACAAGATATCATCATGGCTGCAAATTAATCAGAAGTTGAAACCATTTAAGCCCTTTAAACACATAGCGAAAATAGAGTATAGCGTTGCTATTGGGCAAAATCCTTGTACCTCCATAATTCAACTTTTTATATGCTTATGGATTTGTATACATCTTAAAACTAGTGAAATGGGACATTCTGCACAATGAATACTTTTACTTTTGGTACTTTTAATAAGTACTAATTATTAATACTTATTAATACTAAGTATTAATAAATACTTTTACTCAAGTACATTTTTAATTCCTGACTTTTCCTTCTAAAGGAGTAGTTCTACTGTACGTTGCAGTATCGACACTTTTACTTAAGTAAAACATATTCCACCACTGGGTATCGCCCTCAGAGATGGTCTCTCAAAGCAAGGGCATCTTTATCAGGAATGAACCAGCTGCCGCCCTGTCCGTTTCTTCAGGCTCCTCCTGGGCGCAGTAGAAGGTCAAGGCCAATGCAGTGCCCGTCAACAACACACCCCGTATCAGTTACAGCCTGCCCCACATTCACAGTGTGTGTGTGTGTGTGTGTGTGTGTGTGTGTGTGTGTGTGTGTGTGTGTGTGTGTGTGTGTGTGTGTGTGTGTGTGTGTGTGTGTGTGTGTGTGTGTGTGTGTGTGTGTGTGTGTGTGTGTGTGTGTGTATGTGTGTGTGTGTGTGTGTGTGTGTTGCACACGTAAAATAAAGTAGCCCAAGGCAATTAGATTTCATGAATATCATCTATGCATGAAAGACGGCTGCCACAAACAGATGCAATGTAAATGGAAATACAGCTGTTTTCATTTCCTTCTGTGAAGATTCGGTATCATCTGGGTTTATGGGGGTTAGAGGGTAACACATATACACACAGGCGCACGCACGCATGCACAAACGCACGGTCGCACACACACGTGCGTGAGCACGAGCGCACGAGCACGCACGCACTCACGCACGCACGCACGCACGCACGCACACACGCACGCACACACACACACACACACTTTTCTCTGATACACAACACACAAAAGGGACCCACAGAGATTTCAAAAATATTCTGAAGGCAGAAACTCATTTCTAACAAATGTGCTCATCCGCTGTCACCAGCTGTTTCAAGATTATTGATCAAAAGGAATTGGGTGCAAAGGAGGAGCTGAAAGGCAATCAAAGAGATGTAAGTATAAAAGGGGGAAAGTGGCCACTGGAGAAACACAGTGATGTACTTTTATTTGTTTTCGTTTATCTTTGTTCTGTGCATGCAGTGGGGCGTTGACTTGATAGCATTCATGTTGATTTCACAATCCAATACGGGGGTGCATTTATTGATTTGTATCTTTCTGTCCTTATTCACACTCTCTCGCACCGCGGCGCATTGTGAGCTTCTAGATTGGCTATTTTCAGCATGCAACCAAGTGTCAAAGGACTTATACTGGATCTCTTGTCCACTAGTCCCTTCCTAACATTTTTGTCTAGTTTTTATTTGTTGACAAAATTGTCAACATATTTAGTGTAGTTTTAGCCATCATAGCTTGGTTTTTATTTAGTTTTTGTCAGTGAAAAAAGGTAGTCGACGAACATTTTTCATCATAGTTTTAGTCGACAAAATCAACACTTATGGTGTTAACTGGTGCGTGCGTGCGTTTGTGCAAGAGAGAAACAGACAGACAGACAGACAGACAGACAGACAGACAGACAGACAGAGGAAGACAGACAGAGGAAGACAGAGGAAGACAGACAGACAGACAGACAGACAGACAGACAGACAGACAGACAGACAGACAGACAGACAGACAGACAGACAGACAGACACAGAGGAAGACAGACAGGGATAGAGGGTTATTCAGATTGCCTCGGGGCAGTGGAACCCCCAGGTGGTGTACGTGACACCAACCATCTCAAAGGGTAAACATAACAAAAAACATGAGATGATCTTTGACGCGTCCTCGTATAAATATGTTGGTTTCCACACAGACAGCCTTCTTTCCTGCATGGTAAATAATACATTGACACATTGACAGTGTGAGCAACCAGATCATGCAATCCTATATGTCTCTGACATGCTGGCTCCCTATAAGCCTATACGTTCACTCAGGTCCTCTGACAAAGCGCTCCTTGAGACCCCCACAGCCCATCTTATCACAAAAGGTGGCAGGGCATTTGCAATCCGGGCTCCCAAGCTATGGAACGCCCTACCTATTAATTTAAGACTTGCAACAACTGTGTCATGTTTTAAATCCCTTCTAAAAACCCACCTTTACGTTAAGGCCTTTTCTTAATTTCCTTTTGCATACCTTATTCTATTTTTGTGTGTATGCTTTCATGTTGTGCTTGCTGTCATTCAATGTTATCTTGTTGTAGCCGCGACTACGTTGTTGTTGTTTATTTTTTTACCCTGTTATGTAAAGCACTTTGTGACTATGTCTTGAAATGTGCTATATAAATAAATTCATTATCATTATCATTATCATTATAGTGAGCAACATAGACACAGAATCACTTCTTGGTTTGGCAGTCTCACTGCAACTGAAAAGCAGGTTTTGTCAGCCTGCGCAACAGCTAGCAAAGAAAGCCCAGAGCCTGCATGAGCATAGAGGCAGTTATGAAACAAGCGATAAAAAATGATTGCAAACTCTCACCTTCCCAATCTGTCAAACCTCAGCCATGAGGAAGAAGTGGAGATCAAACCGCTTGAAGCTATCATTTATTCCAGCTCCAGCCCCCATCAAGCTGCCGAACACAACATGAATGCAGTGCAAAAGAGCAACTTGCAATACACTTTACATTTTAACTTAAATTCATACTGTTTTTTTAAGCTCCTGTCGATGTCAAAAACAAAAGTATAGTTATATGTCTCTTGTGTTTTCATATATTTTATATTCAAAGCAACTATCTAGCATATAGTATCAAAAGCTTCTCATGTTTTTGTGATATTTCTTTATGTGAAGCAATGGACTGTAGCACTAGTACATGTGCCCATGCAAAGATGTCAGACATGCATCAATAACCGTGAGTGACGCATCAAAGCAAGCTGCTGTAATCAGAACTTCGAGCGCAGTGTTTAGCGCAATGACGTCACCACACCGCCGCGCAATATTTCATGTGAAATACACGATAGCCAACATTATGATTATAATAAAAAATCACACTCGTGTGAAGTGAGGGACGCCTGGAAATGTCTGTTTAACCCATTTTGACCTGAGATCAGATTCTAAAAATGTCTTCTACATCCTGACAGTTTTCTGAAAAAGCTAAGTTTCTATGTCAGTGGTTCTTCGATTTAAAAAAAATAGCAGATCTACAAGCTCATAGCGCGCCACCGAGTGTCGCGCTATGAGCTTGTAGATCTGCTATTTTTCAATAGCTAAAGCATAACATAATGCTAACACCAAAAGGGGTTCCCGCCCAAAATGGGTAAACAAACCATTAAAAAGGTCCATAGACTTAGCTGCCATATGATGTAATAATGAATGAACGCCCTACCCTGTTGCAATTCCCGGTATATCCATTGTCAGAGTACCCGTTGTTACCGTCTGTCGAATGGAAGATGTGGGGGATTTACTGAATCGAGCTTAGGCTGGGGTTGCCATGGCAATCAATTGGCAGAGCCTGGAAATTGTACAGGTGTGGGGACCAAAGTAAGCTTGATGGCAGTGAATTGGCTCATTAGGGCCACTGCCAGGGCCTTTTGTGGTGGTTCTGGAGAACCGCCTAATCGCCTATCCCACCGGCTCAAGCCCGGGCACTGCACTCCCGCAGGTCGTCTGCGACGCGTTTGTCGAATTTGAAGTTGGTGTGGCGAACGCTTCTCGAGTTACGTGCATTACAGACGTTCGTGCATGCGTACAGATATTGGGTGCTTTTATCGTAATAAAAAAATCACACCCGTGTGAAGTGAGGGGCGCTCTTATCATCGTACATCATCCATTCATTGTCAATGGGAATTAAATTTGTGTAGGACGAAAATTGATCGATTTGCTCGTCTACATATGATGTATGATGTATGTATGAATTCTCCATTCATTGTCAATGGCATTTCATGTTTGTGTTAGGACAAGAATCTACACTATAGCTGAATATAGGAGGGGCTAGCAGGACTGCATCGCTTCTGATTGGCTTCAGTGACAATCCTGAAAGGAGCAATGTGCATTTTGAATCCAGATTCAATTGACGCAAATGTGTGTGCGATGATGTCATACACATGGTTTTGCATCACCGCTTTGATGCAAAAATGAAGTGATGACGTCATCAAATGGTGACATCGTCCAATGACTATAAAATGCTGGACACTGTCAGACACTTATGCTGTACTGTTGAGGCAGATACTGTTTTCCACCGTCTGCTAGTCAAAGGCCCAAACGGACCCTAGGTATTGAGTCAGGAAGTAAACATGCTGACACCTGGAAGTAACATGCTAACGTCTGGAACGATAACGTCCGCTGCCGGACTCATCTCCCTCCTGGACGAGGACGATCCCCAGCTCCGGGAGTTCTCCCTGCGGAAGCTCAACTCCATCGTCAACGACTTCTGGCCCGAGATCTCCGGCTCCGTGGACAAGATCGAGGCCCTCTACGAGGACCAGTCCTTCCAGAGGCGGGACCTGGCCGCCCTGGTGGCCTCCAAGGTCTTCTACCACCTCGACTCATTGGAGAACGCCCTGAGCTATGCCCTGGGCGCCGGGAAGTACTTCAACGTCGCCGACGGCTCAGAGTACGCGGAGACCATCATTTCCAAGTGCGTGGACCACTACACCCGGCTGCGGGTGGAGAACGACGATCTGCCCGAGAGCGAGCAGAAGCCTATCGACCCGCGCCTGGAGGCCATCGTCAACAAGATGCTGGAGGGCTGCCAGGACAGGCCGGCCGTCGGCATCGCCCTGGAGACCCGGCGCCTGGACAAGTTCCGGGAGACCGTCGAGAGGTCGCACGACCGCGCCGGCCTCCTGGCGTACAGCCTGAAGGTGTGCACGTCCGCCATCCACAACAAGAGGTTCCGCAGCCGGGTGCTGCGCGTGCTGGTGGAACTCTACGAGACCCTGGAGAGGCCTGACCTCATCAGCGTCTGCCAGTGTCTGATCTTCCTGCACGAGCCGCAGAAGGTCGCCACTGTCCTGGAGAAGCTGACGAGGGGGGAGGAGGAGGACGTGCTGACGGCGTACCAGATCTGCTTCGACCTGTACGAGAGCGCCAGCCAGCAGTTCCTCTCCGTGGTCATCCAGAACCTCCAGGCCTCCGCCGCGGCCGCCACGCCCCACAGCCACCCTGCCAACACTGGCACCGTCATGCCCGCCACGCCCGCCGGCGGCAGAGATGGCGACGTGATGGAAACGACAGACGTTAAGGCAGGGAGCTCCGTCGGCAAGTCGGCGGAGACGAAAGACAAACTCGAGGAGCAGACGATCGCCAAGATGGTCCGAATCCTTGGCGGGGAGACGGCCATCGAGCTGCACCTGCACTTCCTCATCCGGAACAACAACACAGACCTGATGATCCTCAAGAGGACGAAGGACGCCGTGCGGAACTCGGTGTGCCACACGGCCACGGTCATCGCCAACGCCTACATGCACTGCGGCACGACCAGCGACCAGTTCCTCCGCGAGAACCTGGAGTGGCTGGCCCGCGCCACCAACTGGGCCAAGTTCACGGCCACGGCCAGCCTGGGCGTCATCCACCGGGGCCACGAGAGGGAGGCGCTGCAGCTCATGGCCACTTACCTGCCCAAGGACGCCTCCTCCTCTTCCGCCGGCTCCGCCTACCAGGAGGGCGGCGGCCTGTACGCGCTGGGCCTGATCCACGCCAACCACGGCGGAGCAATGGTGGACTACCTGATGGGCCAGCTGAAGGGCGCCAGCAGCGAGGTGGTGCGTCACGGTGCGGCGCTGGGCCTGGGCCTGGCAGCACTGGGCACGGCGCGTCAGGACGCCTACGACCTCCTGAAGGCCACGCTGGACCAGGACGACGCGGTGGCGGGCGAGGCGTGCGGCCTGGCACTGGGCCTGGTGATGCTGGGCTCGCGCTCGCCGCAGGCCGTGCAGGACATGGTGGGCTACGCGCGGGACACGCGCCATGAGAAGATTCTGCGTGGCCTGGCGGTGGGCGTCGCCCTGGTCATGTACGGCTGCGCCGAGGAGGCGGACGACCTCGTTGGGACGTTGTGCCGTGACAAGGACCCCGTGCTGCGGCGCGCGGGCATGTACGCGCTGGGCATGGCCTACTGCGGCTCCGGGAACAACCGGGCCATCCGACGGCTGCTGCACGTGGCGGTGAGCGACGTGAGTGACGACGTGCGGCGTGCCGCCATCGAGTCGATGGGCTTCATCATGTTCCGCACGCCGGAGCAGTGCCACAGCGTATGCGCGCTGCTCGCCGAGAGCTACAATCCGCACGTCCGCTGCGGCGCGGCCATGGCCCTGGGCGTCTGCTGCGCCGGCACGGGCAACAAGGAGGCTATAGCCCTGCTGGAGCCCATGACCAACGACCCGGTCAACTACGTCCGCCAGGGCGCTCTCATTGCCTCGGCGCTCGTCATGATCCAGCAGACGGACGCCACCTGCCCCAAGGTGGGCCACTTCCGCACGCTGTACGCCAAGGTGATCAACGACAAGCACGACGACGTCATGGCCAAGTTCGGCGCCATCCTAGCGCAGGGCATTCTGGACGCAGGCGGGCGCAACGTGACCATCTCGCTGCAGTCGCGCACGGGCCACACCCACATGCCCACCGTGGTGGGCCTGCTGGTCTTCACGCAGTTCTGGTTCTGGTTCCCGCTGGCCCACTTCCTGTCGCTGGCCTTCACGCCCACGGCCGTCGTCGGCCTCAACAAGGACCTGAAGATGCCCAAGGTGAAGTTCTGCTCCAACTGCAAGCCCTCCACCTTCTGCTACCCGCCCGCCCTGAAGGTGGCCAAGGAGAAGGAGAGGGAGAAGGTGTCCACGGCCGTGCTCTCCATCACGGCCAAGGCCAAGAAGAAGGAGCGCGAGAAGAAGGAGAGGGAGGAGGACAAGATGGAGGTGGAGCCCGCCGCGCATGCGCAGGATGCCAAGAAGGAGAAGACGGAAGCGGAGAAGGAGAAGAAGAGAGAGTCACCGGCGGAGCCCGGCCTCCATCTCCTGGAGAACCCGGCCCGGGTGATGCCGGCCCAGCTCCGAGTGCTCAGCATGCCAGAGAGTTGCCGCTACCGGCCCTATAAGCCGCTGTCGGCCGGCGGCATCATCATCCTGAAGGACACCCAGCAGGAGGCGGAGGAGGAGGAGCTAGTGGAGCCGGTCTCCTCCCACGGCCCCGGCGTGGAGGAGGAGGAGGGCCAGGAGCCCGAGGCCCCGGAGCCCTTCGAGTACGTCGACGAGTAGAGCGAGGAGGTGGAGCTAATGATCGCTGAAGACCTCTGTGTGTATACCAGCGCCATTTAGATGAGAGAGTTGCGTCATTGAGGGGGCAGAGACTGAGCGCTCAAGCGCTAGTCAAGCAGAGCTTGAGTGTGACAAGTGGTTGTTTCAAATACATTGTTTTCATCAAGAGCGGCGCAAAAATAAACGTCAATATAATGATATCGTTTGCGAATCAGAAAGCAAGGTATCCAAAAATAACCTGTGTGACATGTCTTCTTTCATTTGTCTGCATCGATCATTTTTTTTACAAAGGTCACGGTCATTAAGAAACAATGTTTGTTCATGCCTTGTCTACTCTATACTCTATACCATGTAGATTCCAGTGCATTCTGTCAACCCGGAGGTTCATTTTTTAGGTTTTTCATTTCTCTTTTTTTGAGTGGTGTAAACCACTCCTACAACTGGCTTTGTTAGTCTGTCTGTCTTGTCTGTCTGTGCAAAAAAAATGAGCATGGTTGATGCTGATTGGTTGATGCTGATTTCATTACGTCAGACATTACGTCAGAACACAGCTGATCAGGCTATATAATACCTTACACCACTCAGTTCACACGGGTGTGATTTTTTTTATAAATCAGTGCTATTGAACACCCTTTACGTATGTGTATTGTTTAGAAGATATTTAACCAATGAAAAGTATAGTAAAAAGCGCTTGGGACAAAAACCTCTTAATTCCATTGGACCCCCAAACTGTCTGCTATAACAACTAACTCCACCCCCTTGCATGGAATTGACAATATTTAAAGTCACAACACTATTGCTTTGTTTTCAAAATACAAGGTTTTCTTCATTTCCTGAAAAAAATATATTTTTCATTTCTTGAAAAACTAACATTTGAGTTAAGTGGCTTCTTCCCAACAGCAGAGATATATTCTTCTGCGATTTCTCCATCTCCTACCAATCCTAATCTTTTGCAGCAGCTTCAAGTCGCTCGCTTACAATGAATGTCATGCGGCATCAAATCATCTCATTCTGACCATTCACAATTGTCTTGTTTACACACTTGTGTTTACAGACTTTTGTCTTCATTGTTTGTGTTTGCACAAACCCTCTAAGCTTATCTCCTTCCCTCCTTGCTTGGACGTCAACATCAAGGCTTGAGCTGTACTGTATGCAACATGCTAGCATCCAGTCCAGGTAGCTGTATGCAACATGCTAGCATCCAGTCCAGGTAGCTGTACTGTATGCAACATGCTAGCATCCAGTCCAGGTAGCTGTACTGTATGCAACATGCTAGCATCCAGTCCAGGTAGCTGTATGCAACATGCTAGCATCCAGTCCAGGTAGCTGTATGCAACATGCTAGCATCCAGTCCAGGTAGCTGTATGCAACATGCTAGCATCCAGTCCAGGTAGCTGTATGCAACATGCTAGCATCCAGTCCAGGTAGCTGTATGCAACATGCTAGCATCCAGTCCAGGTAGCTGTATGCAACATGCTAGCATCCAGTCCAGGTAGCTGTATGCAACATGCTAGCATCCAGTCCAGGTAGCTTGATGTACATCAATCTGCCTCACGCTAAAGGCTCATACATAGTCTGGATTTTTGGTGGTGGGGTGACCACCGAACTACAACATGACGTCACGAGCCGCGGGGAAGAGCAAACCACCGCCACCGCTCCAGCCCTTCTCTCTGTTTTTACTCTATTCAATTCAATTCAATTCAAAGGGCTTTATTGGCATGAGAAAACATACGTTTACATTGCCAAAGCAGAAAGCACAATACAACAATACATCAATACAATCAAAACAAAAAATATGTACATTTGAACGTCAGAATGTTCAATAGATCAATTTCTATATTGTACCAAGATCACTGGATGCAGGTATAGTGCAGGAATATACACAATGATTAGTCTTTAGGGTGGTTGTGTTCCGTTTGATATCCTTCTCCTATCACAGCAACTCACAAATCTTGCTGCTGTGTTTGCACATTGTTGTACTTCGCCCAGCAGATATGGGAGTTTTTTTGTCATTGGTCATGTTTTCAAAATCTCCGTGTGTGGTTGTAATCTGTGGGAAGTATGTGTCTCTGATGTCTTGGTACAATGGACAGATGGTTAGGAAGTGTAGCTCGGTTTCCACTTCATTTTGTGTGCAGTGGGTGCATAGTCTGTCTTCTCCCGGGATACAGGTCTGCCTATGACGGCCTTTCTCGATCGCAAGACTGTGCTCACTGAGTCTGTACCTAGTTAGGATTTTTCTTTGTTTTGGGTCGGTCACGGTGCTCAGGTATTCTGCCACTGCGTATTCTCTGTTTAGGGCCAGATAGCATTCTAGTTTACTCTGCTTTTGTGTTGCTTCTTTCCAATGTGTCAGGTAGTTTTCCTTTTGCTGTTTTATAATTTGGTTTAGTCCAATGGGTTTTCTATCTCGTGGCTCTGTTTGCGTTTGTGCCCAGAGTTCCAGGGCCAGCTGGCTGAGGGGGCATCTCTCTAGAGTTTCGCTGTGTGTGAGTGCCTTGTTATGGAGTGCATCTAGGTCGCTTTCTTTTAGGTGGTTGTAGAACTTAAGTGCTCTCTTTTTTATTTTGATTATGAGTGGGTATCGTCCTAATTCTGCCCTGCATGCATTATTTGGTGTTTTTCGCTGGGTACGGAGAATGGATTTGCAGAATTCTGTGTGTAGGGTCTCGGTTTGGTGTTTATCCCATTTTTCAAGGTCATGGTTTGCTAATGGTCCCCAGATCTCACCACCGCTCAACGTTATTTCAGCTCCGGTGGTCAGCTCACCACCGGAGCCGTGGTCACCTCACCACCGCAAAATCCAGACTATGAATAGGCCTTATGGAAACACGAGATTTTTGCGACTTATGGGCCAGATGAATCTCAACATGTCCCTTAAGGTGGTTGCACACTGGACGTGTTTTTCTGATTTTTCGAAAAACGCGTCCGGTTTGCAACCACCTTTACTGTATTGTATGACTGTGAAGTCATCCGTCAGTACAATGCCAAATGCAAACACCTCCTATATACTGTAGTCATTGTGCTATACTGGACTGTAGGCTACGTGGTCACGGCACATACTGTACTGTACATGGATATCAAGCACAGCAAATCCCAAGAAGCTTTATGTTTAGTGTTCAGATACAGTACAGACTTTCTTTCAGGCAATGTTCGGAACATGTTAATGGCTTATGTCCTTCAGCAGCTGGCAGCATTAAAGGTTATCTTATAAATAGTGATAGCCAAATGACAAGTTTAGGGGCTCATCCTTCTGTTGTGTCATTTGGCTATCACCTTTAGGGCCAAAGCAGGAGCTATTGTACCCGTTTCAATCATTGATTGTCTCCTTATCATTAGATAACAGGTGGTATAGCATCTGCCCCTTCAAACCATCTGCACTTCTTCCCTTTTCATTGTCTCCTCTTGATTTTATTCATCACTTTCTCTGCCTTTCTCCTTTGCACCTACTCTCCAATTCCTTCAATTTCAAGCATGACAAAAGATAGACAGGGGTGCATGCCCTACAGACGCATGAATGCATGAACACGCACGCATGAACACGCATGCATGCATGCACGCACGCACGCATGCACGCATGCACGCACACACGCACGCACGCATGCACGCACGCACACACACACACACACACACACACACACACTGCACAGATACATGAAAAGGCACAGAACACTCAGTTCAGTAGATGGAAAGGAAGGTCAGGGTTGTTATGTGACACTGGTCAGGATGTGACACAAGCCAGTGACAGATCCGTATACCCAGGACATCATAATCCATGTCTCTGTAGTGAAAATGGTATTTATCCAACAGAGAAGCCTCAGTGTACCACATAACCATTATTGCTTTGTGAGTACAGGTGACACGTGATTCAAATGGTGAATATTTTTTATTTCTGAATTTCAACTTATGTGAAGTAAGTAAGTAGGCTAATTTAAAGAAAAAACGCTGAACGTACTGTAGCAATCAGTCTGGATTCCAGGCTCCTTTACTCTAAATAAATATGTTTTTTCACTCTTGCAGCTCCGCGTTCAAATGTTCTGAAGCGAGTCCCATAGTCATGTAGAGTAGTGGTTTTCAACCAGTGGTCCTTCAGAGGGTTACAGGTGGTCCCCAGCTAAATGATGGAGAGTTTGTAACCAAATGGACCCTTATAGATCTTTAACTCTTGAGAATGTAATATGAAACCATTAGGTTTCCACCGTAAGGGTCCATTTGGTTTCATTTTATGCTCTCAAGAGTCAAATTATTGTTAAACATCTGCGTTACATAAGGTAATTTACAAGAAGTCTACACAATTTGAGAATGTAGAAGAATTGTTATTTTAGGTCATGGTTATCTCTCATAATGGTAGCCTACCAACATCAATACAGCATGGAATTGTGGGCAAAAACATATTTCGTTTTGGGTCTGAGAGACTAAACCTAATCAAATAAATAAAATACATGCAGAATAAATAATGGGCCCTGGTATCAAAATGGTTGAAAACAAGTACCGATGATGTGTAGTTTAGTTTTAGTTTAGTTTATTCGCACAATAAAACAGTACAAAAAAAGGTAACATCAATAAAAGAGAAGTGTGTGCAGGTGAGAAAAGAAACCCATGGAGGGCTTATATGTGTTCTTTGTGGTGTAGACAACAACACACCAAAATGCTTCCTTCCGCTTCCCGGATCTATAAAGCAGCATCTATTTGTTCCTTGGTGTGTAGCTGTCCATTATAATTGTATCCTTCCCCGAGCTATACCTGGCCCGGCTCTACTTCAATTTGATGGAGCTATACTCAAAGAGCTAATCACATATAGCCTTCTCAAAATGACTTTCTGATACGTGGGGGTTTTCCAAGTATTCCACATATTGCTTGTATCTTAGAAGACTGCTTTCCTCCCAATGTTTTGCTGACACACACCGACTGAGAAGCGTGCAGATTGTAAACAAAATTGCAATTACCATGGGCGAAGTGGAAACCATGGTCAGATACTCAGAGTGGCTTTTCGACGCTCATGCATTGAAAAGGAAGCATGAGGTCAGTCCGTTGCTCTCCCCATGTTGGCGGAGGGAGTGTAGAGCCCAGGATTGCATTAGATAATAATTGACACTGGGTGAAAAAATAGGTTACAAAATCGTGGCATGAAAAAAAGAAGAAGAAGAGGAAGAGGGCAACGCCCTCACATGAACTAATATAGGGACATGATTGGTTAAAAAACTTACACAGGTATATAAGTGACGTGATCGGTTAAAAACTTTAAGCGTGTATTTAAACACAGAAAAGAATGATCGATTAGTCCTCCTCTGTGCCTTTAAAATCTGTATTATGTCATTTCATAACCTAGTGCTTCACTTTCCTTGTACAATATGTGTAAAAGTCAACACAGTCATGCCGGTAATGGCAAAAAACATTGCACTCTGTCAGACATAGTACACAGGGTATACAGACACTCGCGCACACACGCACGCACGCACGCACGCACGCACACACACACACACACTATAGTTCTTCAAGCTACATCAGCTATGCTGATTACATGCATGGAGAGGAGAAAGCAGACAATTATGGCAATAATAGAGATCACTGAACTCGTAGGGGGCGGCAGTCGTATAGAGCGGCAGCTTTGGGAACTGACAGATTCCCAGTTCGATCGCTGGCTCCCTCTGGCAAAGTGTCGGAAGTGTCCCACTTAGACTGAACACTGACCCAGACCCTGAATCCATACCTTCTCCCAATGAGCAGATTGGTGCCTTAGGCTTACACGGTTGACTCCAGCCCTCCACCATCGTGTATGTATGAATAGGTGAATGTACGCTCGCTCATTGTAAAGCACTTTGGATGAAGATGCTGTAGAAATGCAGTCCATTTATCTTTACTGAATAGAGCAGAGATAAACAATGTATTCCACACCCCCCCCCCTCCCATTTCTCTCTCTCTCTATGGAAGATAACCTTAACAGATTTTCAGCTCACATACTGTAAAAGTCATTTTGACCGTTTGTTTTTTTGTCTTCACCCTTGAGACTACATTACAATGAATGTAGATCTAGGGATAGGATCATGCCTGCAGGGGAAATGATAAACTCTACATCAAAGGTTGTGCAGAATAATCAGATATAGATAAAGTATTCCGTAAGTTATTTGTTAACTCCTGTTTTTGAGGAGTTAACAAATAACTTGGGGGGTGTAACGATACATCTTAACAGCGATACGATACGTATCACGATACATGGTTGACGATACCATACATGGTTGACGATACGATACATGGTTGACGATACCATACATGGACCATATTGGTTCATTATGGCGATCCGATACGATACGATTCAATGATTTGAAATCGATACAGTAACTATTTAAAATACATTGACATTATTTTAAATTAAGTAATTAAACCCCTCTTTTTCATTTTTCTTCAAAAAAATTGCTAAATACCATGCACAAAAATGTAGTATTGATACAATCGATTAATTGCATAGCAAAACGATTCGATACCGATTATTTCCATTGCAAAATGATACGATACATAGTCAATGTTGCTGTTTTCATTTCGATATACTTCGATTCTTGAAATTAAAATCGATTTTTCGATGCAGTTACTATATCGTTACACCCCTAAGATTTACTGCATACATTTATGAGCAATTGTACTGTCATCCATGACCCAAAGTAGCAGCTAATCTTGGTTAACTTGTGCCTTTTAATGTTAAACATCATCATTTGTCAAAACCATAAATGTATAGGCGCCCCAATACGATCATGCCTGTAGAATTGATAAGTCTATTTCTAAAAGTTGTGCAGAAATAATAAGATATAGATGAAGTATTCTTATTATTTGTTATTTGTTAACTGTTATTTGTTAACTATAACATTCAAAGTATTAGACCCTTCCTCACCCAGGAGTCAGCCCAGCTAGCTCCCTATCCAGACATCTGTCATATCAAAACTGGCCTACCGGCATGCACACTTAAGCCTATCCTATTGATCCAGAATGCCGCAGCAGGCTTGGTCTTCATAGCTGCCAAAATTCTCACATGTCTCCCCCCTTCTCGGCTCCCTTCATTGGCTCCTGGTTGCTGCCCGCACAGAGTAAAAAACACTGATGCTGCCCTACAAAGCAACGGAAAGTATGGCACCCGCCGCACCCCCATATCTTCCAGTCTGTCCACCCCCCCCCCAGGGAGGCTGGCAAAACCTTCACTACAACAGCCGGGACAACGCTCCACACGTCCCAGACTCTTTGTCCTTGAAGTAAATTAATTAGGAGTTCTCTCCACCGCATCAACATGAGAGTTGAGTTGAGATACTTAGGCTAACTTGAGGAAGAAGTGTGAGGCTGACAGCGGATTGAAGATGTTGTTTCGGAAGATGTTATTGTCAGAGACAGCCTGACGGCTTGGGAGAGTCGCACACACATACAGATATTTCATTGGGTCACTCTTAAACAGACGTGCATGTCAAGGAATGGGCTCGGTCAGTGACCGCCTAAAACCAACTGGTCAAACATCTCCATATATGGTGTGGTCACAAAGGAAGCACAGTAGGTGTTCTAACTTGCTCCAAGGAACACCAGACCATCTGTTGTCATAGTGACCAGTGGCAATTCTGAGATGCCTATAGCCTGCTAACACTATAGTGTTCTTTAAACATGTCTAAACAACAGCTGAAGTTATTTACTGAGAGAAGAGACAATTTAGGCTATGTTTCACCGATGTGAAATAGCAGAAAATGTGGTCAATGTGGTTCATCAAATATTGTTCACCCTTCTGGCTCCAAAACTATGGAAGGAACTTCCCATTGTAATCAGAACTGCAGGCTCACTTCCAATCTTCCGCCGTAGTCTGAAAACCCACCTCTTCAGACTCAATAGCTCATAGCACTTGCAATAGCACTTGCACTGGCCTTGACGACCTATCAGGCATATGCAAAGGCATAGGCCTATGCTTTTTTAAGTTACTTGTAACTTAAAATAATGTAATGATAGGGGCAGGTATAAATAAGATGTATCTACTTCCTGCTCCTTTTCTTTTCTGGTATGGAATATGTAAAAAATAAGTACAAAGTAAAATGAATATAATCATGTAAAACCATAACTGAAATGAAATAAATAAATATGAAATGAAATGAAAATAGCAGACTTAAGATGGCAGTTATATGTAACTTAGAGCGTCTGCTAATTTCCTAAAAACTCCTCAAAAACACCCTCAGAGATTTACTGCATAAATGTATGAACAATTGTACTGTCATCCATATGACCCAAAGTAGCAGCTACATGTTTTTGTCAAAACAATAAATGTATAGGCGCCCCAATTTTAAGTTGATTGAAAATGTATTCACCATGGATGGTTAATATTGTTTTGTGTTACAGTGCCCTGTACAGTAGGTGCAATCATTTGTGCACAGTTTGTTTCTGTTGTATTTTGTACACTTTCACCTTGTGTCTTTCCCCCCTGCCATCTCTGCATTACAAGGCTTCTTCAGCCCTCCACAGTACAGTGACATCTGCTTTGAAGAAAGTGTTCCCATTGGGACCGTTTTGCAACAATGCCATGGGTGAGATCAAACAATTTGCCTGCTATTTTTTTCATGAAACATCATTATGATCAAACACGCTGTCTGTTTTTTTTTACTGCACTATTGATGATGCAGGCAGTTATTCCCAATGGAAAGCAGGTTAGTTATGCCTGTTAGTCCTCTTTTACATATAATAACATGATAATGTCCTGAATGACATCAGGGAACAGAAACTATACTCATAGCTTAAACCAGGGGTGGGCAACTTTGACCATGGAGAGGGCCACTATATTTCCACACTCACTCCAGAGGGCCACTATATTTCCACACTCACTCCAGAGGGCCACTATATTTCCACACTCACTCCAGAGGGCCGCATTGCATATTACCGTCTTAGCAAAAATAGCCGATCTACAAGCTCAAAACACGTCGCGCTGCGACATGTTTTGAGCTTGTAGATCAGCTATTTTTGCTATATTTGAATTGAAATACTGAATTATTTGTTGCTTTTTTTTAAAATTAGAAACCTGAAAAGTAACCTTTTTATTGATTTTCAAATGGATTTAGTTTTAGTTGTGATAACTTTATGAACTAAATACAAATTGTACACAAAAAGACAATACTACTACTAATACTAGTCATTTAATACTAGTCATTGAATATAATTAAAGCAGGTCATGTTTGGAATTGCAACAGCTGAAATCAATACTATATCAGTATTCTGATATTAACCTGCGGGCCGCATTAAGTGAAGGTGGGGGCCGCATGTGGCCCACGGGCCGCCAGTTGCCCACCCCTGGCTTAAACCTTGTATACTGTACGTAGCAGTATACTTTGTTGTACAGATCAAAGCCGATCTACAAGTTCACAACGCATCTCAACCTGATGTCTTGTAGATTGCCTATATTTTCACTGAATGCTCACATACCTTCGCCAAATGCTCTGCTATTTTTGCAGAAAGATCCACCAATTATGACATGTGGTTAAACTCCTACTGTAGATGTACCTTAAGTTGGGTCTTTCCGCACTTGAGTTAAAAGGTTTGAGGGGCTCAAACGTGAACTATATGTGCTGACAGTGCAACCTGGGCCTGCTGTCCAATTGTCACTGTAGCTCTCTCGTCAGACTTCCGCCTTGAGCCATCCATGAGGCACATGAAACAGCCGCGGGAAGGAAGAGTGTGGCGGCTCCCCCAGACAGAGGAAGCCTGACTCGGCTGATTCCATTGGGAGCACCAGTTGGAAGGAAGAGTGTGGCGGCTCCCCCAGACAGAGGAAGCCTGACTCGGCTGATTCCATTGGGAGCACCAGTTGGAAGGAAGAGTGTGGCGGCTCCCCCAGACAGAGGAAGCCTGACTCGGCTGGTTCCATTGGGACTTTGGGAGCACCAGTTGAGTGCTGCAGCACGGCCTGCAGAGTGTGGCGGCTCCCCCAGACAGAGGAAGCCTGACTCGGCTGATTCCATTGGGAGCACCAGTTGGAAGGAAGAGTGTGGCGGCTCCCCCAGACAGAGGAAGCCTGACTCGGCTGATTCCATTGGGAGCACCAGTTGGAAGGAAGAGTGTGGCGGCTCCCCCAGACAGAGGAAGCCTGACTCGGCTGGTTCCATTGGGACTTTGGGAGCACCAGTTGAGTGCTGCAGCACGGCCTGCAGAGTGTGGCGGCTCCCCCAGACAGAGGAAGCCTGACTCGGCTGATTCCATTGGGACTTTGGGAGCACCAGTTGAGTGCTGCAGCACGGCCTGCAACTGCAGTGCTGAGACTGCTTTTTCAACTTCAACAGTTTGTAAACAAATTGCCCTTTCACTGGACTGACAAAACAACTTGTTTTCATACAAGTATGGACGTTCCGTGTTTGTACCAGTTGTGGACAAAGTACTCTAGTACGAGTACCTGAGTTAAAGTACTACTACTGGTGAAATATTACTCAACTAGTGGACGTCAAGTCACTTGAACACATGATTATCAGGTATTATTATTATATAATATAAAAAGTGTACAGTATTAGTTAAAATGTTGTTAATTAAGTATGCCTGGTTTGCCTGGTGGCCTGGGTGGTGATCCACTTGAACTGAAGCCGCACGGGGCGACTGTGGGGCGACTGTGGCTCAAGAGGTAGAGCAGGTCGTCCAATGATCCATGGGTCGGCGGTTTGAATCCCGGCTCCTCCTGTCTACATGTCGAAGTGTCCTTGGGCAAGACACTGAACCCCAAATTGCTCCCGATGTGCTGGTTGGTGCCTTGCATGGCTTCCGCCGCAATCGGTGTATGAATGTGTGTGTGAATGGGTGAATGTAATGCACAATCTATGTAAAGCGCCTTGAATAAATGCGCTATATAAATGCACCATTTTACCGCACCCACATTGCATGATAAATGGGGAGTGGTTAGGGGAGGGGATGATATTGTGAATTGTGATGTCACTATATCACTGTTTTTTTCATTGGCACGTTTGACTGTCAAGGTTTCAGCCTCCAGGATAGAAACCCTAAATACAAAGTGAAGACATCATTGCACATAACCACCACACCAAGGGGTATAATGATGTATACCCCTTGGGTATAAAAAACAAAACAAAAAACATCTTTAAGTACTTTGACTACTTATTTTAAAAATACTCAAGTATTCAATTCCCTTTACTTACTTTACAAGTATAAAAATTACAAAGTAAAGTTTATTTTTGTCAAAACATAAAAAAGGTATAATAGCCTATAGAAACTCACAACTTGATGCATCCTTGATAAACAGTCATCCTTACGTGGGTTGCCTCCACCTTGAATGGGTGGGAAATGTCCTTTTGATATAGAAATATAGACCCTTTAACAAGGCTACAGCACATTAGATAATAGAATGGAGAAAAAAAAGTAAGCATTTGCCTTTCTTGAGGCCAAATGCACGTACATCAATGGCTTATGAATGGCATTGTCAAGTGAAAAGTACAAGAGATATACTTGCATTGCAATCATATGCGGTATGCAGGAGTTTGAAAAGCTTTTATTCCGTTCTGTCCTTGGATATTTGTTGCATATCCAAGGACAGCACACAGCAACTCTCAGTTTCTACCTCTATCATACAGTTGTATGCCAGGTTTGTCACTGTTGTGAAATAGCAGATAATCAACACCTCATAACGACAGGACTGAATGCCTATTGTACTGTACTGTACATGCAGTTTTTTTACAGTGTATGAAAGGAACCAAGCACAAGGCATAGGCTACAGTATACATGTGCAAGGGATCCATACACAGCAGGCTGCTGCACGCGCCCGAGTGAAAAAGTTTGAGTGCTTTAACCCATTTTGACCTGATTCTACAAATGTCTTCTAAATCCTGACAGTTTTCTGAAAAACCCATGTTTCTATGTCAGTGGTTCTCAAACAGTTTCATGTCAAGGACCCCCAAAAATATATGTAATTGGCCGCCGACCCCCATCTGAAAATATGTTGTTCCAGGAACCCCCCAGAAGCAAAGATTTGAGTTAAAAACGTTCGCTCTGAAAGAATATTTATTCAAAGATTTGCGCCACATTTTCACGATTTTTCAAAAATAGCAGACCTACAAGCTCGTAGCGCGCCACTCGGTGGCGCGCTATGAGCTTGTAGATCTGCTATTTTTCAATAGCTAAAGCATAACATAATGCTAACACCAAAAGGGATCCCGCCCAAAATGGGTTAATGAAGTTCCTCAATCATCTTCTATGCATTGATTGGAACGGCGTCCCCCCCTGAGACGAGGCCCAGATTCCTCTGATCAAATGGGCTCTGTCCTTTTAGCTAACTTGTGACTATCCCATTTTGGGCGGGAACCCCTTTTGGTGTTAGCATTATGTTATGCTTTAGCTATTGAAAAATAGCAGATCTACAAGCTCATAGCGCGCCACCGAGTGGCGCGCTACGAGCTTGTAGGCCTGCTATTTTTGAAAAATCACACCCGTGTGAACTGAGTGGTGCAAGGTCTTATATAGTCTGATCAGCTATGTCAGTGACGTCACACACTAACCATAGTAACCATGCACATTGCTCACCTTTGCACGGACACATACACAGGTACACAAACATAGATACAGACAAAGCTGGTTGTTGGAGTGGTTTGCACCACTCAAAAATCGAAGAACGACTGACATAGAAACATAGCTTTTTTCAGAAAACTGTCAGGATGTAGAAGACATTTTTAGAATCTGATCTCAGGTCAAAATGGGCTATATTATGCCAAAGCCCTATAATGAGCCGGATCAATTTTCTCCTTCCGACTGAGATGAACAAGAAGTACAATCAGTGATGAGAGAAATGGAACGACTGCTGAGGCCGAGGCTCCTGGCGGAGATGCCAGAGTTCCCGAGGGACGGCGGCGGATGTTGCTATTGGTTCAACGTCGATCTCTCAAGATGCGGTCGGTCTCTGAGAGGATAGACCGTCTCAGCACTGCATGCTGGGCCCGGACAAAAGTTGTTCAGTTCTACTACGGTACGTACTGTACCGTATGTAGCACAGGGCCCTGGAGGAATTTCCAGGAACATGAATTAAGCATCTAATAGACTGCATGATGCCATTGATCCATTATGAATGTTACTTTAGCTGTAATTTATGTCAAGCTGGAGGTGTAGTGGATGTGGCTGTCTGTCATCATACAGTACTTTATACTGTATATGTTCATACAAATATGTGTATTTGTGGTTAATTTGAGAAAATGTCAATTTTTATGAAATGACTATAGTCATTATAGTCTAGTCATATAGCGGCTATATGACTAGACTATAATGACTATAGTCATTTAATAGAAATTGACATTTTCTCATATTAGCAGCGACATTGCTTTCATATGTAGTTTCAAGGCTATTGCGGCCACATTAATTCCATTTTCTCCAGAAACTGGCTGTATCAAATATGAATGGACATCATTAACGACGCACAGCCACTCCCCTGACAGAAAGGCCGGGATGATCGGTTTATTTACACAGTTCTTATATGAAGCGACCTAAAATCCCCCTATGGGGATTTCAATGCAAATAAAAAAATACATGAACCTGAGTACTGGCTCAAGTAATTGAGAAACCACCTCAGAAGATCACACTTCTTGAGAAAGCATGGTGTTTAATTTTTTCTGTCGACGCCTGCTCTCAGCAGGTTAGCTTGAACAATTTCCAATTGAGATGTCTGCTCTTACACCTTCACTAAGACAGAGGGAACTAGCAGGGTTGAGGAGATGAGATGTCTGCTCTTACACCTTCACTAAGACAGAGGGAACTAGCAGGGTTGAGGAGATGACTTATGAAAGTAAATTGGGCATCACACTGTGATGATGTGGAGCAGACTCCATGTTTCATCTGCAGGAGCAGGAAGAAAGACTACATTTGCAGGCAATCACAAAGTGTGATCCTATGTTCTACCTGAGTGTTCATAAGATTCTCAAGTTATCCGAACCCTTACTGTGACTGTGACAGACTGTGATAGGTATTTCAAGTGACCGCTGATAATTATCAGACTGGTCAAATTATTCAAGCTTGCAGTGGTGGACATAGTACACAAGTACTGTACTTAAGTACTTAAGTGATTTTTGGAGTACACTCAGTCTCGCCCCACCCCCTCGGACTTGGTCTTTACTTGGACTCGCTTTAGGTGGACTCGACTACAACACTATAACTGTGTAACACAAAATGTTATAAATAATACTGAGAATACTAATAAACCTTCAAAGAACCATACATAAACCAAAGATACATAAAACATACACAATATTTCTAATATTAATAAAGAAATAGTTCGAAAATCACAGAAATGGGTGCAAGAGTAGGGCCAAAATCGGACATTAATTGTCTGGCGTACTATTATGGGAGGTCCCAAAATAGATGACCCCTCAGAAAAGGGGTGGGGGTCGGGAAAATTTTAACCCCATCATTTTCTGACAGTTTGGTCCCTATAAACGTCAAAACAGCAAAAAAATCTATTTTAGCAAAAACATCCTATATACGGAAGTACACCTCGTACCACACTAATAGGGACACCTCGTACCACACTAATAGGGACACCTCGTACCACACTAATAGGGACACCTCGTACCACACTAATAGGGACACCTCGTACCACACTAATAGGGACACCTCGTACCACACTAATAGGGACACCTCGTACCACACTAATAGGGACACCTCGTACCACACTAATAGGGACACCTCGTACCACACTAATAGGGACACCTCGTACCACACTAATAGGGACATTGCTGTTCCACTCAAAAAACTAAAATAACAACTAAACGTTGTGACTGTTATGCTCCACTTGACGAGTAAAGAGATTCTGACGTGTAAAGTTATTACAATAATTTTACACCATGGTTCGGGGGGAATATTCACATTATTGTAATAATTAGTCACGTTGCTATTCGTAATGAAGCCTGACCCAGTCATTAGCCAGCACTCCACATTTAGATTTATGTGACGGGAATGAATTAGACTTGCAAAGTTGCAATTATACTTCTTTTGCCCTGAAGTAACGATTGAGGAAGAGGCACTTATGCACCCAGAGTAAATGGTAATGTAAATATGCAAATAACATACAGAAGCTAAAACAAGAACACAAACACTTTCCCAATAGTGTTTCATTTGTTCTTTTTTTTAGTGAGTCAGGTGAATTCAGCAAAGAGCTAAGCACATTTGCTTTTTCTTTCGCATCTTCTGTCATTTAAAACCTTGTTCAGCACGCTTGTCGGTTGAAACTCTGAAAAGAGACTTCAATAACAGACAGGCGCATTCTGGCTCTGCTAAAGAAATCCATTATTTCTAAATCTGATTAATTCGTAAGACTCCGTTATTCGCTGCTTGTTTCAGACTTCAGACTCATCAATAATTCAGACATCACTGTTTTTCCAAGAAATATACCAATTAAAAAGAATAGAGGGAAAAGTCATTAATTATGAAAGGCTTGTGTTGCAATGCATTGAAAGTTGTTCAACGGTACATATATACACATTAATTCTTCTAATCCTGTCGATGAGGGGAAGGAAAATATCTCCAAACGATACAATAATGACATTTAATCACCGGGTTTCTAAATATCAAGGGCAGTATACCATAGGCTATACATATACCAGTATATTACAGTATGTTGGTTCAATTTCAAGCTATCCCATGTGCGTCCGCGTCGACAGTCTTGTCCCAGTGCAAAATCTAAGTGCAACATCTCTTATGGTAACTATCTATCCCAATGGGGATAGTTGGCACTATTCTTAATGCAGGTTTGTGAGATCTCCATTTAAAATGCGATCAGGAGCAGAAGGTTGTTGAACAGTGCTGCGGGTGATGCAGTGTGGTGTGTGAGCACTTGAAGGTTATTGCAATGATAAGTGATATTAGATGCCTGTTGAATGTCTCTGGATTACATATAGCTTCCATATCTGTAGCACTCATCTCGACTCAGGGATATAGCAGTCCTTGAAGGGTGAGCTGAGGCGTGAAAAGGGCACGGCTGTGATACAGCATGACAACCGACTTGCTTTTCAATGTTGTAAACATGTTAATAAAGACAAAATATGATTATTTAACATTCTTTATCACTTAACCCATTTTGGGTGGGAACCCCTTCTGGTGTTAGCATTATGTTATGCTTTAGCTATTGAAAAATAGCAGATCTACAAGCTCATAGCGCGCCACCGAGTGGCGCGCTACGAGCTTGTAGGTCTGCTATTTTTGAAAGATCGAAGGAAGACTGACATAGAAACATAGCTTTTTCAGAAAACTGTCAGGATGTAGAAGACATTTTTAGAATCTGATCTCAGGTCAAAATGGGTTAAACCCTATACTTCATTGACAGGGGTCCTCCGGGGACCCCTGACCACTTAATGTATCACTGTCTGTCTGGCAGTCACTTATTCAAAATATACACTAATATTCATACATTTTCTATCCTTCATTTTGTTTTCACAATTATTTCCTCAAGAGGAGAATGTTTCTCTCCATCTCCCTTTCGATTTCTTGTCCTTGTGCTCTTTACCAAGTGTCAGTGGCCCATAAATAATCTAGACATACGGTAGATGAATTTTAAATACCAGTGCAGTGTACCAGAGAGCACAGCCTTGGTCTTCGGTTTCAGCTTGATTCACTTAAAGTGTCAAGTATTTGTATACAGTATTATTGCAACAACAATAACTGTTTTTCACAAAATCCCAAGGCACATTTAGACCTGTCTCATGCAGGGCACACAATGTCTATAGCTTTGCATACCGTCTGGGGAACCGCTGATAGAACGGTGCGGTGGGATTTGAATGGCAAAATAATAAATACAAAATAAAATAGGACAGGCAGTCTCAAGCATAATCACATGTTTATTGGAAACACCCTAAACAAGAATGCAGCACGACAGCACAACACACACCTTCACTGAGAACAGAGCAATACGCACACACCCAGCTGATAAGGTAGTAGCCTACTGCCTGCACTGACAGACAGACAGACAGGTAGTCCATTGATGAAAGTATACGTTTGTTGAGCGGGGGAAATTAACCTCTCAAAGCATCCGCTGCTACATCATGAGGGTGCTTCATTTGCATATAGTAAGTTGTGGTAATAATAATAATATCTATCTTCGAAACACAAGATATATCAGCTTAACCCATTAAGGACTGGAAAGCATCTGTGTCACCTCATCTTGTTTCTCAACCCTAAAATGGGTAAATATGGACGTTCTCAAACGTTGGAGCTTGATGCCCAATTCATGCTGCGTTCTGTGATGGCGTCACAAGCCAAAAATAGGCGTTCTACTGTTTTTGGTGAACGACACCACCCTACGATGGAGTATAGATGAGGCTTAATGGTATTGAATCCATGGTGACGGCTTACAGTTCCATTCTACAGCCACGAGTGCAGCTTTCAAAATAGCAAGATTTTCACAAGGGACACAATAATGCTCCTCTGGTTGTTGATTTTCACACAGTCCTTGGTTGTACATAAAATATATAAACAGCAAAAAACACAGTTCAAAGTGCTCTCAAGGCCAGACATGCTTATCCATAAAAAATGTTTTTTTTTTATTCCACAATTGGGACTGGCATGCCATGGACAAGTAAGCATCTACTACACTCGTTCACCAAAGAAAATACACTCATTATTTGATTTTTTTCATCTGTTTGTTTCCCCTCAATTCCTGTAATAATAATAATAATAACAATAATAATAATAATAATAGTGTAAACAGCTCTCGTCACCCTTAAGCATTGTAAATTGAAGAATAAGAAATATCCATCGACAGTAAACGTATATATATATATATATCTATAATATTTTTCTTCAGTTATGGTAACTGCATATGTACCATCCATGTGACACAGTTTAAAAAAATAATGTTATGGTTAATATTTGGTGGTTCAGTCAGGCAAACCATAGGTCTGTGGAATATAATAGTAGTATCTGCTAGATTAAACAACATCAACTGATCCCAAATCAGCCCACGTAGTTAAATGTGAAAGAGTTACATATTGTAACCTCTGATACTACAATCCACTTTCACGAGACACGATGCCGTGGAACCGCTGGCAATCTTGGCAGCACCGCCTGTAATTCCATAGGGCTGATGGCCCATTCTCTGTGTGATGCCCAGAGTCTAGCACCTTTGTCAATGGTCTTCCATCAAATATGACAGGAAAGGCTAATGCCTCTTACTTCTTTTGTATTGCACAAGTGATACAGTCCTCGTACCGGTGGACACACACACATTTAATACACATGTGTGCACAATCAATCTAACGCACGCACGCACGCAAGCATGCACACACACACACACCACACACACACACACACACACACACACACACACACACACACACACACACACACACACACACACACACACACACACACACATTTATGAAGCTGCCAATGGATTGCAGATTGTGATAGAGGCTTGCTTGAGACATGGAGTGACGATGAAAAGAATGTAGTCTTTTCTCATCCTTTAGAACAGCGTATATAGAGCTTACTGAGCCCATTTTCGTTGTACACATACAGTATAAGACCATCCAGGCACTTGTGGGGTACAGAGCTAACTCATTAGCATGCAGCCGCCAGACTCTCCTTCTCCCTAATGCTTGTTAATTTATACTAATTTCAGTCCATTGCCACTAAAGATTAACCTGACTCCGCCAGATGGGGCAGCAGAGAGTACACTGGGTTCCCCCCTCCTGCTCCCATCTGGGAACTCTCAGGCAGACTTGATGCCCGGCCACAAAACGGCCTGGCCAATCAGCAGCAGCTTCTAGCAGCTTCTAGCAGCAGCTTCTAGCTTCTAGCTGCTGCTGATTGGCCAGGCCGTTTTGTGGCCGGGCATCAAGTCTGCCTGAGATTTCCCAGATGGGAGCAGGAGGGGGGAACCCAGTGTACTCTCTGCTGCCCCATCTGGCGGAGTCAGGTTAACTAAAGATTGCCAAATACATCAACGTGGACTTTCTTAAAAATCACAACAAAAACGTAATATTTTGTCTTTTGGTTTGACTGGGTTAAACGTGAATTCCCGAGAGTGTACCCCACCAAAAGGAGAGTGTACCCCACCAAAAGTGTTCTTCCGCTGTGTTCACCCTCCTACACTTTTGGTTTGTTAGTTGAGGTGAGGTTTGATGTCATCCCAATTATGTCACAGAAACCAGACAACAGCAACAGCAACCCAAGGATACATAAATCCATCAGTGCACACACAGCTGATAAAAGGTTAGAAATAGTTTGAATCTTAATGGAACCATCATATCTTATGTCCTTTAGAAAAACAAGCACCATGGGGTGCATATATACAATCTATTCTGTTGAATAATCAACATAATCTTTGGTATGTGCTACTGTTCAATCTTGTGTTTTTGAAATTAAGCCTTGAAACAAGAAACGACAATGAAAAAGAAGTGCCTGCATCTAATAATAATAAAAAGCTCCCTCGTTTCAGGCCTGGCTCCTCTTGAATGCTAGATTTTAGATGTATTACCACAGTAGGCTTAGACCCATTTACAATGTTCAAGCATTGCCATGTCTGCTTATTATATAAGTGGCTTTGGGCTTGTTTTTCCTGTAAAGTCGCTTGTAAACATTGGTAATTGCGTGTAGTGATTTTTGGGCCTTATTTCTTTGTGTATTTGCATATTCTTTGCTATATTAATGTTATTTAAACTAGTGGTTCTCAAACATTTTCATGTCAAGAACCCCCAATTGAATTATGTATTTGCCCACCGACCCCTCCATTCCCCACTAGACTTATTTAATTAATTAACGTGTATTGGTTTTTCCCTTTCAACCCTTATTTTGAAGAGCCAAATACCCGTAACCGAATGTTACGATGATGTAATGGTGTGTGTGTTGTCTTGACTGGTTGTTGATCTCTCACTGACCACGACTATCACAGCCGCCGGCTATCGGCCGTTGAAAAACCCTTGTTTTGACCAGAAACGCCATTCCGGGCGCCAATTTGGAGATAAAAGCCATTGAAAGCAGCACATAGAACGCACGTAGATGCGCGCACAATTTAAGATGGTACGCGGTCCAGTGTCTCACTCGACACTAGCATGCTAAGGCTGTCGACTCGATCGGATCAAAACATGGAATAAACATCAATTTACGTTATTTGATCGATTTACGGATTTGGCGGGCGACCAGACTAAACCAAATAACCTAAGTTTACGCAAATTGTGCTTTATGGGTTAAACATATTTTGTGCCATTTTGTACCCCCGTAAATATATATATATATATATATAATAGACAAGTGTATAGTTGTGCACCGGACCGCCGGTGTCGCACACTGAAAACAGACAATCTCCAAGCTGACAACTGTGGCACGTTTGTGAGCTTTTACCGTGAGTTTAGCCTACCCAGACTTGCCATGCCTATTCAGCTAATCTACATGCTTGTTATTTATTGCACTCATTGAGCATCAATTTTAATTGATTTCCCTGAACAAGCGCTAAGGATATACTGTATATGCAGAGAGTGGAGATAGGATGAATAATTTTGACAAACTTAAAGAATGTGAGAGAGAGAGAGAGAGAGAGAGAGGAGAGAGAGAGAGAGGAGAGAGAGAGAGAGAGAGAGAGAGAGAGAGAGAGAGAGAGTAGGTGATGTGTGTAGGGGATTATAAATGCTAGAGATTACAGTAGGTTGAGAATAGGCTATTTATCAAGGGAGAGAGAGTGACATTACGCTATAAATTCCCAGGAGAAGGAAAGAGATGGAAAATAAGAAATGGGGGATTGGAGTGTAGGAACCAGTCTGGGGGAGATTGTCCTTGTCATGGGCTAACGCTTCTCTCCAATTAAGAAGGCATTGTTCTATATATACACCACGTTACCATGGACAACCAGGAACTTTCAGAAGCAGGAAGGCAGAATATAGCATTTATATGGTCTTAGAACTTTGGCTTCCACTCAAACTGCAGCTTTCGAGCATGAAGGACCATACATATACTGGCGTCTACATTGCATGTCTATCCACAGGTGGTCCTAGCTGGCCCTAGGCCCACCTATGTCTGAACTGGACCCAGCCACAAAAAACAAACAAAACAAACAAAAAAACGTTTTTTCTTTTCTTTTTCAATTTAGCAAAATATGGCAGTGGGTGTATTATTATTATTATTATTATTATTATTATTATTATTATTATTATTATTATTATTATTATTATTACGAACGAAGTGAGCACTAACTATAGAAGATGGCCAAAACTGTCTGTCTGATCTGTCTGTGACTGTGTGTCAGTCTGTGTGTCACGCTGTAACACCACCTACGAACTACGAACTGAAATTGGAATGATACAGAGGTCTCTCTGTGTGTGTGTGTGTGTGTGTGTGTGTGTGTGTGTGTGTCAGACTGCCACTTTTTCTTGTTTGGATCCGTAGCCACTGGCACTGCCTAGTTTGTCCATCTGTACCTGCATAGATCGATTGGTCATGCCTGCCTGATGCCTGACATCATGTGTTTGTTTCTAGAATGCGGCAGATTTGTTTTTCCTTCAACCCAGAAACGTGTGCCTTTGTTTATGATTAAATATAAACGAGAAGCTTCTCTGAGAGTATCTGAGAGATGAGAGTAGTTAGCCTCACAATGTCAAACATCTATTGCATAATTGCAAAGTTTATGGAAAGAAACGAAGTCAGCAGTCCCTAGAGGAACTCCACAACAACAGCTGGCCGCCCTTGATTATGGATTACTACGTGATTGAAGACATCAAAGGTCATAATTGCATTTTTTGCTGGAATGCTTGAATGGATTTTCATTGATTGTGCCCATGTTGTCTAGCTGCTATGCTATGGGTTGCTATCTTGCTAATTTGTAAGCTGGAAGTGAGTTGAAAGAAACTAGCTGTTGTTGTTACTCTCTGTCTGCAGTCTTCAATACTAAACACTACTGATACTTCACTACTTAGTCTGGGAGAGCGTGCATGTTGTTGTTTTATGGTTGTTGAGGAGCGCTGAGGGTTTGTTGAATGCCATTGACAATGGATGGCCAGCTTTGAATGTTTGTGTATAAACACAAACATTGTGTAAACACAAACATTGAAGATAGACGAATGTGTGATTTTTAGTTTACATTTGGGAATGTGATGTGGATGAAGTGTTGTAGCAGCCTGACATTACACCTGTCACCTGTCAAGACACCTGACTTAATATTTTAGGAAATTGAAGGAGTATTAATTCATTAAAAATTAGTATTTATTCCAAAGGTCCCAGGCCAAGATAATAATTAATTCCTGCATACGCCACTGATTCACATCTCAGGCCATATACCTGTAGGCCTATACAATAAACATAAGACCATTTCCCAGTAAACACTCTTATCACCCTAGACGGTAGCCCGTCTCCGGACCACCCGGGTTGAGCTCCTTTGGACCTACCACGTAGGGTCCGGTCTCACCGGCTTCAAGCGACATGGGATGCAATCTGACTTTCCCTGTTTTACCTCCGTGCTGCGGTGTGGGTGTCACGCTGACATATTCCAAAATAAGCATATGAACGCTATAGGAGACAACGAACCTTCTGACCCCCCCCGCGAACGGCTCAGAAGCCGTTAAGTATTTTTAATGTTTGTACGACCGTTTTGGCAGCTCTGAAATTCTCTCTTGTTGACATCCCATTGTACCGCCTCCAGCATATCGGTTGGCTAGCTGCGCCTCCCTACGCGCCTCGTAGGCGCAGCTAGCCAACCGAGATGTCAACAAGGAGGGACCGAAGAGAGAATTTCAGAGCTGCCAAACGGTCGTACAAACATTAAAAATACTTAACGGCTTCTGTGCCGTTCGGGGGGGGGGTGAGAGGGTTCGTTGTATCCTATAGCGTCCATATGCTTCTTTTGGAATATGTCAGCGTGACACCCACACCGCAGCACAGGGGTAAGTCAGGGGAAATCAGATTGCATCCCATGTCGCTTGAATCCGGTGATAAGGAACCCTACATAAAGTCATCAAAATGTCAGAAACTTTAACGTAGGGTTCCGAAAGGAGCTACCTAGACGGAGGACTCTGTCCTATTAATGGCTTTTTTAGTCTTCATGTTTGTTTCCATTTTGTCCAAAGTCAACCTGAACTGTGTTAGTAAGTCATACATTCATAACGACAGCATTTTCTGGGTCATATTTTAATCACTGAAATGTTTTAGTTTTAGTTGATTAAATATTATAAGATTTTAGTCAACACAAATATATTTTGCCAGGCCTTGATGGCGTCGTAATACCTAATTCATACTTTATACTACAAAAATAGCCAATCTGCGACCACAAGCTCACATGTTTTGAAAATGACTTGACCTAGTTTTGCAGGATCTCACTAGTCCTCTAACATGTTTCTTAGAATTGACGAAATTGTCAGCGTATTTAGTTTTTGTCGGTGAAAAAGGGTAGTCGACAAACATTTTCCCTTATAGTTTCAGCTTGCAAAATGAACAAATATGCTTTTCATAACTATCTTTCCACCAGGAACAATTTTTGGCAAGGCTTTTCAAATCAGTCAGTCCATACTTTAAAATGCATTAAAACCCATAACATAACTTTTGACAAAAACATATACCTATACAATTAATTATATTTACTGTGTTGTAGTAACTGTACTATCTCAAGAATGCTACAAGTTATACTACAAGTTGATATTCATTTACCTTCCTGGAAATGAACTGAATCCATTCAGTGGCTTCTTTGAAAATCTGCAGTATAGGCCTATGTTCTGGAAAATGGTCGACGGTAATGTCAAGTGTACCTTGAGTCATTGGTATGGTCCTTTACAATGTAATTGGATTTCTTGCACCAGATTTAAATAATTAGATTATTTCAAATTGACCCCTGTAACACACTGTATTGCTGTAGAGTGTGTGTGCGTGCGCGTGTTTGTGCGTGCGTGCGTGTGTGTGCGTGTGCGTGCGTGCGTGACGGTTCAGTTGCTGTGTATCATGGTTTGTTTTCTGTGACATCTCATGGGATTCTATGGGATTCTATTCTACCCCACTCCACATCAAACAGACTGTAGTGATGAAATAGTACCAGCTAACCCCATTTCCTGCTAAGCCATAGTGATACAGTAAACTTCAACAACACCTACACCTGACATTTCTGCTGTCTATTCAAAAAATGCTTTTGTATGTTCATTCACAGCCAGTAGGTGTATTATACCCTCATAGAAACTTTTCCTCAAGTCCTTTTTACCTGTTTTCCCTCAGCAGTGGTGTCCCCTATTCCTGGAATCCTCTCATACATAATTTCTGAATATTGACTGTAGCATCGCTGCTGATTCAGGAAGGGGACAACAAAGAAAAGACAAATGATGCACGGTAGCTCTGGTCCATAGCCTTCTACTGCTTCTACGATTCTGCCCTGCAGTATAAGGCTATGGGACTTTCGGTTTTAAATCTCAAATAGAAATCAGACCAGCCTCTCCTCTTTAGCGTATTTTAAAAGAACGTTTTTGCTACTCACCAAAACAAAGGCGGGTTGTGTCATTAGAAAGCCTACTTTCCTTAGTGGACGCACTCTGAGCCCCCCACCACCACGTATAAACGGTACTTTTTGGCCAGAAAGGGATTCTTTTTCACCGGAGGAAAAATATTCTCTATGAGGCAGTTCTCTGGGCAATATCGGTAGAGGACGCATTGGAGTAACTAAAAGTATTTTTTTCCCGCTGGAAACAAAATCACTTTTTGGCCAAAAAGTACCGTTCATACTTGTGGTGGGGGGCTCAGAGTGCATCCACTAAGGAAAGTAGGCTTTCTATTGACACAACCTGTCTTTGTATTGGTGAGTAGGTCAAACGTTCATGAGATTTCCACAAAAGAGGAGAGGCTGGTCTGATTTCGATTTGAGATTTAAAACTGAAAGTCCCATAGCCTTATACTGCAGGGCAGAATCGTAGAAGCAGTAGAAGGCTATGGACCAGAGCTAGATGCACAGTAGGTGTGAAATGGATGGAGAGAGAGAGAGGGGGGGGGGGGGGGGGGGGGGGGGGCAGGGGGGGACACACTAGTGTTCACTGGAATGTGTTTAAGTTGTTGTCACTCAGGCCCCGTTTCCACCAGGGCTGAACCGGCCCGGTTCTTCATCCATGAGCCAGAGCTCCAAAATTGGAGCGTTGAGTGGGCAAAACCACACCTATATTTAATTGTTTATATATATAAATGGTAAATGGTGCATTTATATAGCGCCTTTATCCAAGGCGCTTTACATAGATTGTGCATTACATTCACCCATTCACACACACATTCATACACCGATTGCGGCGGAAGCCATGCAAGGTACCAACCAGCACATCGGGAGCAATTTGGGGTTCAGTGTCTTGCCCAAGGACACTTCGACATGTAGACAGGAGGAGCCGGGATTCGAACCGCCGACCCATGGATCATTGGACGACCTGCTCTACCTCCTGAGCCACAGCCGCCCCTATATAGGGTCAATATAAGTACATTAATATATGATGATGATTGATAACCCTTCCACAGTAGCTCTTTCAATTTCTTGCATATTTTCCTATATAATGCCTAAATTTGCGTATTTAAATGTACAGTACAATTTCAGAAAACGTGTAATACAATAAATCATTGTCTTCGTGTAAGTAATCAACTGCAGAAGTTTCATGGTGATAACTATTAATTAAATCTTTACCTATTCACCTATCATGTATAGTTGTATACAGTATACTGTAGAATAACAAAAGGTGTGATAAATATGAAAAGGCTATACTCCTGGAAGGGTTATCGTATACATTTTCTTATATTGATCCTATAAACAATTACAATAAACAGGTGTGGTTTCACCCACTCAATTCGTAATTATCGTTACAATTGTGGGGCTCTGGCTCATGGACTATAAAGAACCGGGCCGGTTTAACCCTCTTGGAAAAGGGCCCTGGATCAGTCAGTCATTGGGGATGGGTGGGAGGAGGGCTTGTGGCTGGCTGGGGGCGAGAGTTCTAAGGGTGCGGTCTGCTGGCTGGTGGCTGTTAGTCATACTGGCCCCTCCGTTAGTCCTTCCAGGGGCAGGCTGGTTGCGTTGTCAGAGGGCTGGGGGTGGTCCTGCGGGTGGGAGGAGCGTGCGTGGGTCGCAGCAGCAGCAGCAGCGGCGAGACTGGCGTAAGGCAGGTGACAGTCTGTGTGCAGGAATGGTGGGTAGTGCTGCCGGTAGCAGATGTATGCAAACAGCAACCCGATCACTCCTCCGACAAAGGCATCTGTGGAAGTTTCACATACACACATACATATAGGGTACACACACGATTTACCAAGGTTTTAGGATTATCGAGGCTTTCTGTCAGACAACAACAACAACTGTGAACGTTCTTTGTTCGACAGCTGTTACTTTAATTCACTTTTTCAAAGCACGGCTGATTCTCGAGTCTAGAGTGGAATCTTAATAATTATTTTTTTGCAGTGAAAACAGAAAGTGATACATCTCACACCTGTGACTTGGCATGTGCAAATCAGAATGCTTCTTTGCACATGCTCATATAGCAGAGATGCAGACAAGGATACTTTGAGATGAAGACAAGGATATTTTTAAAACAGAGAAAAAAAGTTGCATTTTTGTTGTAACCAGTAATTTAGCTTCATCATTATTGCACTACACTTGAATATCACAGATCAAGTTTCAAGGTTTAACTCAGTGGTGAATGGACCTGGCAATGGGCCCTGGTGCAAATATTTTGTTTAGGCCCCCTAAAAAATTAAATATTGGGTGCGATGCGTCGCGTTTCATTGTACCAAACGCGTCTTTGAACTGTACCTAAGTGATCTGATTAGGCCTTCTGTTAGGCCTTTTTTGGGCAGTTCTGGACAACCGTGGGTACGACCAACTCTACACCGGGCACTGCACTCCCTGTGGTGGTGTGGAACGCGTGTGTCGAATTTGAAGTCGGTGGGGCTAACGGTGCTCGAGTTATGTGGATTACAGATGTACAGACGGCAGACGCCACGTACACACAGAGACCTGGTGCATTTATAGTTAGATATAGATATAGGGTCTATCAGACAGGGAGTGACTGACATGCCTAGTAATTCATTTTCAATGAGAGAGTATAGGAAGAGAAATGCGACGGCATTAGAGCTATTGACCAGAGCTAAGGACCGCTGTAGCTTAAGAAAACACTGTTTTTCTGCATGGCACTGAGGGATTCAGTAAGCTCTAGTCCACTGAAGCCATTTCCATGGTTACTACTGTATGCATATCCTCTCATATAAAGAAGCTCAGATCCAATCATATATGCAGACGGTGTCAGTCTGACCTGTAAGGAGTGGGTGAAGGTCTTTCGTGCTGGCTTCCAACAGCTGTAGTTACAATAATATGTCATGATAATAATAAACCAACAGCCAAACCACAATAATGTCCAAGGGTTTTGGCTAGTCTCCTGGCAACATGAGATGCTTTTTTGTTTTTTTTTAACTTGGGTTGTTGTTGAGAGAGAGAGAGTGATGAAACCAAACTGAAAGTCCAGGCTGTGAATGTGTTCTACAGAGTGCTGGGCTCGTGTTGCAGTGCAGACAGTATACTTTGGACCTCTAGGCCAGTGGTTCAGGTCCCCGGACCCCACTTGGGTTGTTGTTGAGAGAGTGATGAAACCAAACTGAAAGTCCAGTGCTGGGCTCGTGTTGCAGTTCAGACAGTATACTTTGGACCTCTAGGCCAGGGGTTCAGGTCCCCGGACCCCACTTGGGTTGTTGTTGAGAGAGTGATGAAACCAAACTGAAAGTCCAGTGCTGGGCTCGTGTTGCAGTTCAGACAGTATACTTTAGACCTCTAGGCCAGGGGTTCAGGTCCCCGGACCCCACTTGGGTTGTTGTTGAGAGAGTGATGAAACCAAACTGAAAGTCCAGTGCTGGGCTCGTGTTGCAGTTCAGACAGTATACTTTGGACCTCTAGGCCAGGGGTTCAGGTCCCCGGACCCCACCTTGGGAACCACTGACGTACAGTACGTATGCATCAAAATGCGGTTGCCTTCTGATGTAGGCCTACTGTATGCCTACTGTATGCCTATATACTGTATGTCGCAGGTCAGCTGAAGACTTTGTGATAAATCAAAACAACTGATTGTTTCCTGCTTGTGGGTGAAGGGAATTACAATAGAGCATTTCTTGCTGTTGGGAAAACCTTTTCATCATACTATAATTCTGTCTGTCTGTCTGTCTGTCTGAAACACCGCCGTATCTCCTCACCGCCTGCACCAATCGCTCCCACTTTTCACACATGCATTGACCATAATAATATAATATGGAGGTCTTAACAAAGCCCTTTTTCCCAATTTAACAAATTATAAATTAATAATGAATTTATTAGTGAATTAAAAATGCGAAAACGCACCCAGGGCGCAGTATCCCCCGCGGCCACAAGGGGGGGGGGGGGGCAATATCTCACAACGGGTAAGGGCTAGTGTTTTAAAACAAAGCAATGGAGTTGAGAGGTTTTCTCCGAAGTGCTCTTTACTACTTTTCATTGGTTCAATAGACGTAAAGGGTGTTCAATAGCACTGATTAATGCAAAACGTCACACCTGTGTGACGTGAGGGGGTGCTCTTATCATCACATGTCATCACACATCATCTCATTCCGGCCAATCACAATTTGCGTCCTCACTTTTGTCTTGGCAATGTTTGCGTTTACACAAACACTCAAAACTGGCCATTCATTGTCAATGGCATTCAATGTTTGTGTTAGGACAAAGTTTGTGTTTACACAAACCCTTAACCCATTCTGGGTGTTAGCATTATGTTATGCTTTAGCTATTGAAAAATAGCAGATCTACAAGCTCATAGGTCTGCTATTTTTGAAAAATCGAAGAACGACTGACATAGAAACATAGCTTTTTCAGAAAACTGTCAGGATGTAGAAGACATTTTTAGAATCTGATCTCAGGTCAACATGGGTTAAAGCTGGACATAGGAGGAGGGGCTGGCACCCCTAAAATAAAAATCAAAAACCTAAAAAAGTTAGGTGGTTTCCTCCCGACAGCAACGATTTAGAAATAAAGTCAAACCCTGCGACGTACTGTACAGTTGTATATATTATGGTGGCATCATCCAGATAGTGACTGGAGCACCACTGCACCAACATACCTCCACCTCCTCACCCCCGAGACCAGAGTACGTATTAATGCATTTAGACCTGAGACCAGATTCTAAAAATGTCTTCTACATCCTGACAGTTTTCTGAAAAAGCTATGTTTCTTCGATTTTTCAAAAATAGCAGACCTACAAGGTCTGAGCTTGTAGATCTGCTATTTTTCAATAGCTAAAGCATAACATAATGCTAACACCAAAAGGGGTTCCCGCCCAAAATGGGTTAATGCATTTAGACCTGAGACCACATTCTTTAGTCTTGTAAATCATGCCAGTTTTCTGAAAAACCTTATGTTTCTATGTCACTGGTTCTCAAACTATCTCATGTCAAGGACCCCATAGTAAAATAGGTAAAGGTTTGCATGCACACACCAAGAATGCATTTCAAACGATGTATATTCTCTACATCACAAATGAACAGACGATTCGGCTGTCCAGCCTTCAGTGTGATGAAGGCTGTCAAGGACCCCAAAAATGGTATGTACCGGTACTTGGCCACCGACCAGCTCAGTGGCCTTGTGGTTAGAGTGTCCGCCCTGAGACTGGGAGGTCGGGGTTCGATCCCCGGCCGGGTCATACCAAAGACTCTAAAAATGGGACCCAGTGCCTCCCTGCTTGACACTCACCCCATGGACAGCGTCATGTCCATGGGGTGTACTTGTACATCAAGCTACCTCACGCTACAGAAACAGGAGATGGGCTCCTGCCCTATGGGCCTCATGGCTCGGCAAGGCTACTTACTACTTACTACTACTTGGCCACCGACCCCCATCTGAAAATATGTTGTTCCAGGGACCGCCCCAGAAGCAAAGATTTGAGTTAAAACATTCACAGTGAAAGAATATTAATATAATCAAAGATTTGCACAGAGTTTCATGGTTATTCAAAAATAGCAGATCTAGATAATGGTTAAAAGTGGTTCAAAGCTATAAGGTGCGTTTCTCAGGTCTAAACGGCTTAAGAGGAATTATTGTATTAGTATCCGTCAAGCATGGCTCAGTAGACAGGCTAATGGGGGTCCACTTGAGTTTAATGGGCCAAACTGCTGCAGCTTACTTACTGTACAGGCGTTTGCAGAAGGATTTCTTTGGTTTTGTTTTACGGACGGGCTCCACCGGGCGCGTCAGCGTCGCGTCTCCGTCACCGTCAGGGAATGTTCCCTTTTTAATCAATGAAGGGTGGCTCCACTGCCCGCGTTGACGGAGACGCGACGCGTGCATTAAAATTGAACCGGTGCGTTTTTTGACGCGACGCGACGGAGACGCAACGCGTCCGGTGGAGCCCTGGCGTTACCATTAACCCATTTTGACCTGAGCTGTCAGTCGTTCTTCGATTTTTCAAAAATAGCAGACCTACAAGCTCATAGCGCGCCACTCGGTGACACGCTATGAGCTTGTAGATCTGCTATTTTTCAATAGCTAAAGCATAACATAATGCAAAGCTAAAGCATAACATAATGCTAACACCAAAAGGGGTTCCCGCCCAAAATGGGTTAATGGGCCAAACTACTGCAGCTTACTTACTGTACAGGCGTTTGCAGAAGGATTTCTTTTGGTTTTGTTTTGCCATTAATGCAAAAACAAAAAGAATGGGTCAAATTTGAGCAAAGAGCTTGTGGGCTCAAGAACTTTACACGCGCAAAGAGGAGTTGATTTTGTGTCTGGGAATAGTTATGTGACGAATTCTTGTGTGATAGTGGAGTACTGGTCGTTTAGAAAGGCTTTATTTCTACTCTGTCCCATAAGGTATTCTAAGCATTATCAGTAGAGCATTACATTACAGCAGTCATGTCCAGGGGGGTCAACGCCTTGCCGGCTTGTGGTGGACAATTTTGTCAAAATACTTTTTTTACCACGGACGTACAAAATATATGGACAATAACATTACCAGAAACACATACACAATTGACCATTACATGTTTGTAACTCTGAGAGTGTACACATGGAAGCAAATGTGCACACTCTCAGAGTTATGGGCCTGGGGTCTTTGCAAATAAACAACTCCTAATGCCATAGACAGTGTCGTAGTAAATATGTGTCATAGATACTTTGAACAAAACATGGAGATTGACATTCAGTAAGTGGGTGTCAAAATAGGAACATTACAATGGTGTATAAAACAGAAAATATAAAATTTGCCACAGGCAAGACCAAGTCTTTGCCACGGACACATTTGTCTGTGTGTACGGACATGTTGATGACCCCTGGTCATGTCTGTGTGTATGGACATGTTGATGACCCCTGGTCATGTCTGTGTGTACGGACATGTTGATGACCCCTGGTCATGTCTGTGTGTACGGACATGTTGATGACCCCTGGTCATGTCTGTGTGTACGGACATGTTGATGACCCCTGGTCATGTCTGTGTGTACGGACATGTTGATGACCCCTGGTCATGTGTACGGACATGTTGATGACCCCTGGTCATGTCTGTGTGTACGGACATGTTGATGACCCCTGGTCATGTGTACGGACATGTTGATGACCCCTGGTCATGTCATGTCATGTCATGTCATGTTGTCTCTGCCTCCCTCCTTGCCTCTCTCCGGCTATTTCTGATGAGATGTGAGAAACAGACGGTTGGAATCATTCTCTGCCTTCAAGCCCTGATAGCTCATAATGCCACCTCACTGTCGTCCGCGGCAGCTTTCATTAAATCAGACCCCTCATACCCTATCGCTTATAGCATTATTAGCAGCATTTTTCACTTTAACACCAGCGGCCACCAACGTTTTGCTGAGATCAAGTGGATGATCTGCCCAGAAAGACTAGGGAATGTTTCATACGTATATGTATTTTGTTTCAGACATTTTATCGTAAACCTTTTAAGTTTGAACAACCTTTTGAACAGCCAACCTCCTGAAGCAGATTGAAATCTGAACTATGTTAAGTGGGGCACTGAAATATTATTTTTCATTGAGTCATCGAAATAACAACGACACTCAAATCTAGATCCGTCTTCTCCTGTTCTGATGAAGCGAGCTGTGGAACAAACCTTGCCAGTGGTGTTTGTAGTCACACGTGCGGGACAAAGCGATCATCATGGCACTGTAGAGAGGCAGCACCATGGCACAGAGACGCCAACTACGCCCACGACCCTGCTCCGTAAAGCACTGCAGCTTCCCTGCCAGGTAGAAGGAGGTGAATCCAAGGCCAGAGAATGCAACTGCACGGGAAAAAGACATGATAGCAGAGAGTGGGAGAGAGTTTTATTAAGCCATTTGAAAATGTGCCACATGTTGCGTTCACACAGGCAGACGCAACGACGCAGTCGACCATTCATTCATTGTCAATGGAATCCAGCGACATGACGATGCAAAGATGCATGTTGGCTGCTCCAAATGATACTACCATTTGTCTTTGCGTCTTTGCTTTGAACATAATATTTCTTTGTTGTTTGATTAGATTTAGTCCAAATTGTACGACTGGCATATTGTAGGTGGATGGAGTGGAACCTACTATATGATCTGAATAGTCAGTCATTCTCATACATTCTCTCATTGGGCTTAACCCATTTTCACCTGAGATCAGATTCTAAAAATGTCTTCTTCAACCTTACAGTTTTCTGAAAAAGCTATGTTTCTATGTCAGTCGTTCTTCGTCTTTTCAAAAATAGCAGACCTACAAGCTCGTAGCGCGCCACTCGGTGGCGCGCTATGAGCTTGTAGATCTGCTATTTTTCAATAGCTAAAGCATAACATAATGCTGCACCAAAAGGGGTTCCCGCCCAAAATGGGTTAAACGCACCAGACAGAATATCTTTGTTGTTTGATTAGATTTAGTCCGAAATGTACGACTGTCATATTGTAGGTGGATGGAGTGAAACCTACTATATGATCTGAATAGTCAGTCATTCTCATACATTCTCTCATTGGTCTTAACCCATTTACGCCTGACGTCGAAATAAAAAAAAGAAATCTTCTAAATCATGACAATTTTCGGAAAGATTTGAGGCACATTTTAACGATTTAAAAAAAATAGCAGACCTACAAGCTCGTAGCGCGCCACTCGGTGGCGCGCTATGAGCTTGTAGATCTGCTATTTTTCAATAGCTAAAGTATAACATAATGCTTAAAACACCAAAAGGAGTTCCCGCCCAAAATGGGTTTTAAACTTCTAGCCAGTGAAATTATAGTGACATGAAACCGTTCATCTTTTTTTTTCTTCATGTGGACCAGCTGGAACCCCTTCAAGGACCCCTGGGCCCTATTTTGAGAGGCTTTATTTTAAAGACCACTTATCAGGTCACAGAAAAAAATATACCGGTATTACTGTGTCAGCATAATGCCATATCTACACTGCAATATAAACTCCCATCAGCCCAATGTCGTGACTAGACTGTGGTATAAGCTCACAGGACACACTTCCCCCGTTCTTGTTTAGATGCACCATATGGTGGATTCCAATACCTAACTCTGCAGTGTTAAGATTAAGGTATTTTAATGGAGATTTATTCAAACTTTTGTTTTTCTCTATGGACAATATATAGGCAAAGCTTTCCTGTTGTGCTGGTGGCTGTAGTGTCTGTTTTTTTCTTTTTTCGCTCACATATGCATCTGTCTGTTTTCATAGGTTAAAGGTCTTTGTAGACTGATGCGTTTTTCCATTTCTCAGCAGTGGTTGCTGTGGTGTTGAACTGTGGTATCGGTATATTGTTACGTTTTGCACGTACAGACACAATGTGTCTCTTGCTTCAGTTATTGTCGTGTAGTTCCGGTTTTGGTCTCAATGCCCTTAATCGCCTACTAGTTGCTTACTAGTCTTGCGTAGCCAGACAACTATTCCACAATCTCCGAATGCTATAGAGAGTCTGGGACTATAGCCCCCATGAGCTGAGTAAGGGAAGCTGCCATTTCCGTTCACGAAAATATATTTTAAAATATCTTTAGGGCTTATTTTTTAATTTCCTTTTCTGCTAAGCAACACGCTATATATGCTTAGATGTTTTCTATTTACATTAGGATAAATGTGTGCAACTGTAAAGACGACACGGAAGTGGCGAGGAGGCTCCACTTCTGCGTTATCGCTTACGCATGATAGCTCTTCCGTTGGCCCAGACTGTATGATGAAGCGTTTGGAAATCGCGGAGGCAACAGTCTGGTAACGCGAGACAAGTTGCTTACTAACAGTGGTCACACAGTTGTCATATACATCGCCCACCCCCGCTCCCTGTGAAAACCTTACATCGGGGCTCCACCGGGCGCGTCAGCGTTGCGTCTCTGTCACCGTCAGGGAATGTTCCCTTTTTAATCAATGAAGGGTGGCTCCACTGCCTGCGTTGCGTTGCGTTGCGTTACGTTGTGTGACTGCTTTAAAATTGCCCCGGTTCGTTTTTTGACGCACGCGTCCGGTGGAGCCCCGGCGTTAGGCTCAGCCATCATATTTGATCTGGCACCGTTACTCAGGGTGAAACATGGATGTAATGATCTTTGCGTGTCAGCTATACTAGCAATCATTTACAGTACCTCTACAATGCTGGGGTGATGAAGAGAGCTGGCCAGATTGCAATAGAACCCGCCCAGCCCAGCATCCATATACCTCTTTGCTAAACTACCATCTTTCAGATGACGGTACCGGTCAATTCCCACCTGTTATCCCATTTTGACCTGAGATCAGATTCTAAAAATGTCTTCAACATCCTGACAGTTTTCTGAAAAAGCTATGTTTCTATGTCGGTTGTTCTTCGATTTTTCAAAAATAGCAGACCTACAAGCTCATAGGGCGCCACTCGGTGGCGCGCTATGAGCTTGTAGATCTGCTATTTTTCAATAGCTAAAGCATAACATGATGCTAACACCAAAAGGGGTTCCCGCCTAAAATGGGTTATACTGTATATGCTCAAGATTTATTGTCTGCATGATTCATTGTTGTTTATCTTGTAAACTGTTACTGTCCTATGCTTCATGTTGTACCTTAGCCAGAACCAATTCCTGTGTTATATATATCCTACATTTCTTAACTGGCAATAAAGTGCTTCTGAGTTCTGAGTAGACAGAGCTACAGTACATTGTAGACAATACAAACATAGTGGAATGATGCAATATGAAAGATTGCCACGCAATGGTAGACGCATATTGAAGCAATAAGGTCAATTAAATGACTTCAAGGACTTAAACTAAAGCAGCTCAGTAAATCAGTGTCATTTGCCCTTCCCGGTGATGGATAACATAAACAATGTGTACAGTAATATGTACTCGCATAGTGATTGATAGTCTTCTACTGTATGTTTTTGGCAGCAAATCATCTATTTTAGTTTTTTTGTCACAGTCTTTGGAATTAAACTTAATTTAGTTTCCTATTTTAGTCATCTGAAATGTTTTAGTGTAGTCGACTAAATATCATGCGATTTTAGTCGACTAAATCTACAGTTGGTTTTTGTCGACAAAAATGCATTTTTGCGGGCCTTGATGGCGTAATGGTAGCTTTTACCCTTGGTTGCATGGTGAAAAGAGCCGATCTACAAGCTCACAACGTGTCGCACTGCACTGTTTATTTAACCTTTATTTACTCTTATCTACTCTTTTCTCTGAGTCTCTTCTGTAGGGTGCTTGTAGATCGGCTCTTTTCTCTGAGTCTCTTCTGTAGGGTGCTTGTAGATCGGCTCTTTTCTCTGAGTCTCTTCTGTAGGGTGCTTGTAGATCGGCTCTTTTCTCTGAGTCTCTTCTGTAGGGTGCTTGTAGATCGGCTCTTTTCTCTGAGTCTCTTCTGTAGGGTGCTTGTAGATCGGCTCTTTTCTCTGAGTCTCTTCTGTAGGGTGCTTGTAGATCGGCTAATTTCAGAGAGCAACACCGAGCGCAACCAAACAAAATGTCTTGTCTTTTAGTTAGTCTCTTGTCCGCTAGTCCCTCCCTAACATTTTAGTCACGTTTTTATTTGTTGACGGAATTGTCAGTATATTTAGTCATAGTTTTAGTCATCATGGCTTAGTTTTTAATTCAGTTTTCGCCAGTGAAAAAAGGTAGTCATTTTTCGGCATAGTTTTAGTCGACGGAATCAATAACTAAAAAACATTGCATGGATGCACCTGGGACGTATCCTCAGATTCCTCAGTGATGTATCCTGAGGTCAACAGGGTTTCGGGTCTCTCAACATCATACCCCTCACTCAGGCGACCCAGCCGGGGTGATCAAGTCCCGACTTACGTGACGTCCCAGTAGCTACCCTCAATCAGTCCCACTAGGGAAAAACCAGGGGCACACAATCCGTTGGAACTACTCCAGAACTACTCTGCCAGGGCTGGGAGGTACACTTCTGGCGCATGGGGGGACTAGGCTCTGTGGGTTGTCTCCTGTCCGGGCCCCTCCTACGTCTCACCAGGTCCACCCCTACTCTCACCAGGCTCAGGACCTGTGCGTTGCACCAGAGTCTCAGCACCAGACAGTTCATTCAGGAGTGGTGGGCAATGGTTCCGCAGGGACATGGTGCTGCGGTTCCGCTTGCTAGCACACTGATCTTGTGCTAGAGCCGGCTGGTTTCCCATAGATGTACTGCACAAAAGGAAAACCTTAATTGGAACAGGTGCACCTCGTTGACCATAACTAGGTCATTGTATTGTTCCTTTCTCTTTCTATCAATAGATAGATAGATTCTTTATTTTTGTGTCATGCACCCAATTAGGCGCCCCGCCCACGTGGACTTATAGGACACACCATACAAATCATTGCTTCAGTATTGCATTGTGTACAACAAACAGTTTTTATTGTCTCCACCAGGCCGAAGGCATGGGGAGAGAGTATGTTTTGCACTCCGTCCGTCCGTCCGTGTGTCCGTCCGTCCGTCCGTCCGTCCGTGTGTGTGTGTGTGTGTGTGTGTCCGTCCGTCTGTGAACAGCTAATCTCCGGCACCGTTAACCCGGTCGATGCCAAATTTTGCACACACACTCCCTGGATGCCAACGATGAACCTCTGCCCCAAAATTTCCAGAACGACCTGTTATAGCGCCACCAGGAGGCCGCTTTGTGCAAAACATGTTTTTGCACAGTACACCTACAGATTTTGTCTAAACATCACACAAATTGGTACACAGTCTCTCTAGAGCCATTCAACGAAACGGGTCTTTCAGATTTCTCAGACTCCATCCTGATTGGTTAAGATTGGCTTCCAAAGTTCGCAGGAGTGCTCAGTTTCAAACAAAATGCTGCAAATCATGAACACATTGTGTGATTTCTGTGAAATTGTGCACGCACATTCCCACTAGGCCGAGGAAGAAATGCCACATGAACATTTTCAACTCAGCCTCATGGTGGCGCTATAACTGGCAGAAAAGTGTTTTACCTCTAACTGCACGGATCTGTGGATAACTTTGTATGCCAACTCCCTAGAGGCCAAGGAAAAACCTTTGCCTGGAATTTTTCACATCTGCTCTTTATAGCGCCACCAGGAGGCCGACATATGTAAAACACATTTTCTAATATTACTCCTTCAGATTTTATCCAAATTTCACGCAAATCGGTACACATGCTCTTCATAGTTCATGTGATGAAGACGGGTTTGTTTGATTTCTCATAATTCACCCTCATTGGCTATGATTGGCTTCTAAACTTTTCAGGAGTAGCCCGCTTTGTACCCGTTTTGAACAAATCGCCACAACTACTCAACGCAGCGTCCGATTGTGGTGAAACTGTGCATGTATATTCCCACTAGGCTTTGGAAGAAATGCCACTTGACAGTTTTCAAATCAGCCTCATGGTGGCGCTACAACAGGCCAAGCCGCGTCACACACACACACACACATGTTTATATTGCTCCTAAACATTTTGCCAAACATCACACACACACTCCTATCCTCCTGGTGGAGACCTGTGCCCAGAAGGGCACTTTTTATATATATATTTTTTTTTTACACAAACAAAACATTCTGCCTTTTTTCCCACGCGTTGCATAAAAAGTCTGCTAAAGCAAAAATACCTTTCCTAAAACAAAATTCCAGTTTTTCGTATAGTCCTCTAACCAGAAAAAGTTAACACAGATGGTTGTCATTTTACAAAATAATACATGTCTTAATTCTTCATATAATGGGGCAGTAAAACAAAAAATTAATTTCATTTTCAATTTCTTTCAAATCACACACTAGACACACTCTACCCGTTTCTAAAGCTAATGATAAGGTAGAAGCTCTATAGCTGCAAATGGACCCATCCTAGAATGGAAATGATAGGGATGTTGAGTGCCTTAATGGGCCTCGACGGTGAGTTTCCTGCAGCAAACACATTTTCATCTATATATGTCTGACGATATAATGTAGATTAACCACCAGGCTCCTGCAGGCTGTGAAATGATGTGTTCCTGTAGAAGCTACAGCCGTGAAGCTTCTACACCATGTGGTTCCCAAACTTCTTCATGTCAAGGACCCCCAAATTGGCACTCATCAGCCCGCGGACCCCCCATTAGAAAATATATGCCAAGGACCCCCATAAGAGAAGATTTTTTACGGCTCTAACAGTGATTCTCAACCCGAAAAAGGACCCCCAGTTTGACATTAATTAGGCTACGGACCCCCAATTAATGCCATTTCTATCTCTGAGACCCCGATTTATATTGTAAAATCAATGTTAATTTAACTCTGAGAGTGTACAAATGGAACCAAATGGACCGGTTAGGGTCCATTTGGTTCCATGAGTACACTCTCAGAGTTACAGACCCATAAGGGTCCATTTGGTTCCTAACTATCATTTAGCTGAGGACCCCCTGGAACTCCCTCAAGGACCCCTGGGGGTCCCCAGACCCCACTTTGGGAACCACTGTTCTACACTGTAGAATCTACCCGATCAATCTAGTGGGGAAAAAAACTGTTTAATTTGCGATGTCATGGAGAAATACTTCACTACCTACACTTCTACGACGTCTCTGATTGGTGGAGCTCACTACTACGGTAATGTCATGTTTGAGGGGTACTAGCCCCTCCTATGACCAGCTTTCCGGGTCTGTGTGAACACAAACATTGACATTGTGATTGGCTGATGAACACATAGCGACAATTTGATTGGCTGAGCAAAGTACATACTGAGAATAAAAGTGAGGGCAGAAAAGTGAAGACGGCAAAAGTAATTGGCCGGAATTACATTTGTGATGATTTGATTGGCTGAGCGTTGAATATGATGTATGATGATCTAAGAGCGCCCCTCACTTCACAGAAGTGTGATTTTTAATGTCATACCAGGAGACACTGACAATGATTTGTTCCATGGATAAGGAAGCCGTATATGGTTCAGGACCATGGACAGAGCTCACATCTCCAGCACTACTTGGTACTATGGACAGCTCACAGTGCATGTAGTTCAGGACCATGGACAGAGCTCACATCTCCAGCACCACCTGGTACTATGGACAGCTCACAGTACATGTGGTTCAGGACCATGGACAGAGCTCACATCTCCAGCACTACTCGGTACTATGGACTGCTCACAGTGCATGTGGTTCAGGACCATGGACAGAGCTCACATCTCCAGCACTACTCGGTACTAGTATGGACAGCTTACAGTGCATGTGGTTCAGGACCATGGACAGAGCTCACATCTCCAGCACTACTTGGTACTATGGACCGCTCACAGTGCATGTGGTTCAGGACCATGGACAGAGCTCACATCTCCAGCACTGCATGTGGTTCAGGACCATGGACAGAGCTCAAGTGTCCACTGTACGTCTCAGTACCATGGACAGCTCACATCTCGTGTGGTTTAGAATAGTGGTTTTAAAACCCTTTTCATATTCCATTATTTATTCAGCATTTCCATTCTCTAATTATGTAGACTTCTTAGAAATTAAATAATGCAGATGATTAACAATGATTTAACTCTTGAGAGCGTAAAATTAAACCAAATGGACCTGTAAGGGCCCAGCCCTACACAGTATGGCACTGCAGTACTGCAGTATATCATGGTACTGTGGTACTGTGACAATAATTTATCCAGTCACAAGTTGCTACCAAAGTGCTTGGTGGTAAAGTCACAGCTGAAAAAGCTGAGAAAAAAAAGAAACTCCTGTGTGTGTGTGTGTGTGTGTGTGTGTGTATGTGTGTGTGTGAGACAGTAGATTAGATTAGATGTCCTTTATTGTCCACAAGGGAAATTAATTTTGCTCGGGTCAGTACAGTACAGACAAGACGATAAAAATGCATACAGTAAATCATTTAGATAAACACCACAGTAAAATGTGCAATAGCAAGAGCTAAATTCGAAAATATAAATAACCATTTTAGAAAGATTCTAAAAAGAAAGAACATCAATGCCCTCTAACACACTCGGGGTACATGTGTGCGTGCGTGCGTGCGTGCGTGCGTGTTGTTGTTGAAGGTCAGATGGTAGTCCCGAGGTAATGGCTGCTAACCCTCTCCACAACATGTCCACTGAGTGCCAGCTGTTGGGACAGGGTCAGCCTTCCTCCAAGAGTCTTTGAGATTCGAGAATCTATCTCCGTTCTTCACATTCCTCCAGAGAATAGCTTCTCTGCATCCCTCCTCAAAAGGGGTAGGACTCCTATAGTCTAGTTTGCACGGTCCACTCCAAGCCCCTTAGGCTGTTGACCTATGTCAGCTCCAATGAGCATCTCCACTCTCGTTGGAACTCCCATCGAGTGGGTGGAACGCTACAAATGCCTTGGCTTTTGGTTGGATAAACACCTTAATCTTTGATGTACAGTCCAACACCTGCAGATATTTGGATATGTACTAGCCTATGTTCATGCCTATATATTTATTATGTCGGTTCAGATCGTGTATATGGTGTATTTTGCCTTGCTACTAAAAAGCAGGACTTTGGTGAGGTGTTGTATTTATTCATAGGTGCTTTGAGGTGTATTCTGGATGTTGTATTTGCTGGTCCAAAATGTAACATTGACGATGTGGTATTGAAGTGTAATTTTATTTCTGCCTTTTGGCCAGTTCCCACTTGTAAAAGAGACGCAGTCTCAATGTGTTTTTACTGGTTAAAGGTTAAATATATATATATTTTTAAATAGTTAAAACAGGGCTGTTGTTCAGCTTGCAGAGCACAATAAAATCTTTCTTTCCGTAGTACTTGCCCTAGCCTCGACCTCCTACAGGTGTATGCAAAGGCTCAACTTATGTAACTTAGACAGCATTTTATATAGACTTAGATGGCAGTGCCAAAAAGAAGTCTTTGCAAAAGTGCAAATGTATGGTGGTACGATTTAAGCACCAATAACTTCTTTAAGAAAGGACAGAGTGAAGAATACAAGGCTCTACAGTTTGTGATATGCCGTACCTAACATGTGCAAAAAATGTGCAAATGCATACAACAGATCACCATGTGGTCAATATGGGCTAGGCTACCAGTTCAAAGGAAACAGGACCCCCCCCTCCCCGCCATGCAGTAATCCTGGTCTCTAAACCACCTCCCCCTGCAGGCCAGCCGGGGCAGGCCTGATGGAGGGGAAAGGAACTAGTCGGAATAATGTGTTCCTTCCACGCGCTACGTCCGGTCGAGTAAACTCTCCCCTGTCAGGTGAAAAGAAGCGGCTTGGGCTCCACATGCATATAAGGAAGCATGAGGTCAGTCCGCTGCCCCCCCAGGTTGGCAGAGGAAGTGTAGCGCCCAGGATTACATTAGATAATTGACACTGGGTGAAAAAATGGGTTGCAAAATTGTGGTAAAAAACGTCACTCATCTTAACAGCCATATGTCCTTTCTTCTTCTCTAAGTAGCGTATGATTACTGTAAAATGTCCCCCGCAGGCAGGCAGACACACACACACACACACACACACACACACACACACACACACACACACGCAGATAATTATGAATATCCATTCCAAAGTTCCATCATGCTTCCTTCGAACATTTTAGCAGTATTTATAAATCTGGATTTAGTTGTGAAAGTTGTGAAGTCTGCATAATATTAACCCAGCCTGCAATTTGGCAACACGCTTTTCTGCAATGGAGGAACCAGCTCATTATATCACTGTATAAGGAAGGTTGGTGACCCAAAACAACTGATGTGAATATAGACAATAATAGCAGACATTAGGCAGAACGCTGGGGTACACCATTAAGAATATGTAGCCAAGTACAGGTGGGCCAATAACATTTGTGACCAGATTTGACTGAGAGACTGCCATCGCGCAAATTACAGCTTTTCACCAGAGGAGAAAAACTTTTTTCTTTCTTTTTTAGCTACTGTATGATTCCCTGCTTTCATATGACATGAAAAACGAAAATTCAAAAAAATCCAATGGCAGTCCCTCAGTCAAATTTAGTCACATTTGATTCACAACCACGCCACAGATATGCCAAGGCCATACCACAGAAAATGGATCATCAATGCCACTGTATCCAAGCTTTGGACCGGAATAGAGGAGTTTTCAGTGGTAACTGAAATATACGTTTCAGATTATATGTAATTGGCCGCTGACCCCCATCTGAAAATATGTTGTTCCAGGGACCCCCACAGAAGCAAAGATTTGAGTTAAAAACTTAATTGGCTCTGAAAGAATATATATTTGCACCACATTTTCACGATTTTTCAAAAATAGCAGACCTACAAGCTCATAGTGCGGCACCGAGTGCCGCACTATGAGCTTGTAGATCTGCTATTTTTCAATAGCTAAAGAATGCTTAAAACACCGAAAGGGGTTCCCGCCCAAAATGGGTTAATTACATTTGATGCCAATGCACTTTTACTCGGGCACATTTTGGAACTTTTACAAGTGTTTCTATATAGTGCAGTATTGGTACTTTTACTTAACCCATTTTGGGTGGGAACCCCTTTTGGTGTTAGCATTATGTTATGCTTTAGCTATTGCAGATCTACAAGCTCATAGCGCGCCACCGAGTGGCGCGCTACGAGCTTGAAGGTCTGCTATTTTTGAAAAATCGAAGAACGACATAGAAACATAGCTTTTTCAGAAAACTGTCTAGAATCTGATTTCAGGTCAAAATGGGTTAAGTAGGAAATGTGACCACTGTGAAATATGGAATGAATGAAAGGCTGTGTGTGACAGAGCTGGCGAAGGTAGTGCAGACACTAGGCCATTAGTTTGCTGCCGCTGTGGCGCGCCAAACGGCGCCCATCAGCACCCATCAGCTGGCCATTTGTCACTCCACCCCAAAACAGGCCAGGAATACTAAGGATGCTGAGGTGTGCGTGTGTGCGTGTGCGTGTGCGCGCAGCCCTGCAGAAAGTGCAGCGAGGAGAGAGAGAGAGAGGAGAGAAAAGAACAATGGAATGGATGTTGTGTTGTTTTTGGCAGCACATTTCTATTTTAGTTTGAGTCATAGTCACCTTTCATTTAGTTTGAGTCATAGTCACCTTTCATTTAGTTTGAGTCATAGTCACCTTTCATTTAGTTTGAGTCATAGTCACCTTTCATTTAGTTTGAGTCATAGTCACCTTTCATTTAGTTTGAGTCATAGTCACCTTTCATTTAGTTTGAGTCATAGTCACCTTTCATTTAGTTTGAGTCACCCGGAATGTTTTAGTGTTAGTCTAGTTTTAGTTTAAAAAGGTAGTCGACGAACGTCTTCCGTCAACACAGCTGTTCCTTTGGGCCGTCCTGCTGGCTGAGGATGATTTGGTTCCATTAACCCATTTTGGACTGAAAAAAAGTCTTCTAAATCCTAATAGTTTTCTGAAAAACCTATGTTTCTATGTCAGTGGTGGTCAACCTTTTTCACGCCAAAGACCCCCAGATATTGGGCCACAGACCTAACCTGACTCCGCCAGATTGAGGACCAAGCACCCCCAGATATTGGGCCACAGACCTAACCTGACTCCGCCAGATTGAGGACCAAGCACCCCCAGATATTGGGCCACAGACCTAACCTGACTCCGCCAGATTGAGGACCAAGCACCCCCAGATATTGGGCCACAGACCTAACCTGACTCCGCCAGATTGCGGCAGTACTGAGTTCACAAGTTGAGTTCACCGGCCGCGTTTTTCGGAAAACCGAACGCCGCATAAAAATCCTAATTCGCGCCCGGTGTGTGGAGACCTTTAATGTTAGGGAGGGACTAGTGGAGAAGATATCTAGTAGAACTAAATGTTAGGGAGGGACTAGTGGAGAAGAGGTCCAGTAGAACTAAATGTTAGGGAGGGACATTTTTCCCAGAAGGAAAGATTTGAGTTAAAAATGTTCGTTCTGAAAGAATATATTCAAAGGTTTGCACCACATTCTCACGACTTTTCAAAAAATAGCAGACCTACAAGCTTTTAGCGTGGCACTCGGTGCCGCGCTATGAGCCTGCTATTTTTCAATAGCTAAAATATAACATAATGCTTAAAACACCAAAAGGGGTTCCCGCCCAAAATGGGTTAAGAGTGAAGCCCCATCAAGTTGTTTTGACGACCTGCAGTATAAATCTCTGGAATAGCTTTAGCTAAGTTATTAATGTGTGTTGTATTATATTGGGCTCAGCTGTTTTTGTGTTCTGACTGTACTCATTTTCACTTCACTGTTTTTGATCTATTTTCTTTCTGTTTTTCCCTTTCCTATTTCTTTTTTTTAACAAAAGCCCAGGGACGGGTGTTGCAAATCAGCATAAGCTATAAACACTACGATATACTATCTCAGTTTGACTACAATATACCACAATATCTATCCCAATCATAACACCAGAAAGAAAGGAGGACAAAGAATGGATAATAATGCTGCTGACACTCTGGTTTTTCTAATGCCACGTCATGAACCTCATAGATGGGGTATGTCAATCATATTGACATACAATCATATTGACGTGTGTCAATCAGGTATGTCAATCATAGTGACGATGGGGGTAAATTATTGTTGGTTTCGTCGACAAACTATATGAGGAAAAATGTTTGTCGGCTACCTTCTTCACCGAGGAACACTAAATATATTGACAATTTTGTCAACAAATAGAAACTACAGTACAATGTTAGGGAGGGACTAGTGGAGAAGAGATCCAGTAGAACTAAATGTTAGGGAGGGACTAGTGGAGAAGAGATCCAGTAGAACTAAATGTTAGGGAGGGACTAGTGGAGAAGAGATCCAGTAGAACTAAATGTTAGGAAGAGACTAGTGGAGAAGAGATCCAGTAGAACTAAATGTTAGGGAGGGACTAGTGGAGAAGAGATCCAGTAGAACGAAATGTTAGGGAGAGACTAGTGGAGAAGAGATCCAGTAGAACTAAATGTTAGGGAGGGACTAGTAGAGAAGAGATCCAGTGGAACTAAATGTTAGGGAGGGACTAGTAGAGAAGAGATCCAGTGGAACTAAATGTTAGGGAGGGACTAGTAGAGAAGAGATCCAGTGGAACTAAATGTTAGGGAGGGACTAGTGGAGAAGAGATCCAGTAGAACTAAATGTTAGGGAGGGACTAGTGGAGAAGAGATCCAGTAGAACTAAATGTTAGGGAGGGACTAGTGGAGAAGAGATCCAGTAGAACTAAATGTTAGGGAGGGACTAGTGGAGAAGAGATCCAGTAGAACTAAATGTTAGGAAGAGACTAGTGGAGAAGAGATCCAGTAGAACTAAATGTTAGGGAGGGACTAGTGGAGAAGAGATCCAGTAGAACGAAATGTTAGGGAGAGACTAGTGGAGAAGAGATCCAGTAGAACTAAATGTTAGGGAGGGACTAGTAGAGAAGAGATCCAGTGGAACTAAATGTTAGGGAGGGACTAGTGGAGAAGAGATCCAGTAGAACTAAATGTTAGGGAGGGACTAGTGGAGAAGAGATCCAGTAGAACTAAATGTTAGGGAGGGGCTAGTGGAGAAGAGATCCAGTAGAACTAAATGTTAGGGAGGGACTAGTGGAGAAGAGATCCAGTAGAACTAAATGTTAGGGAGGGACTAGTGGAGAAGAGATCCAGTAGAACTAAATGTTAGGGAGGGACTAGTGGAGAAGAGATCCAGTAGAACTAAATGTTAGGGAGGGGCTAGTGGAGAAGAGATCCAGTAGAACTAAATGTTAGGGAGGGACTAGTGGAGAAGAGATCCAGTAGAACTAAATGTTAGGGAGGGACTAGTGGAGAAGAGATCCAGTAGAACTAAATGTTAGGAGAAGAGATCCAGTAGAACTAAAAGACAAGCCATTTTATTTTTGGTTGCGCTCCGAATATAGCAGATCTGCAAGCTCACAGCGCGTTGTGAACTTTTTTCAGCTATTTTCAGCATGCAACCAAGTGTAAAATCAGCCAACACGACGCCATCAAGGCACTGACAAAATACATTTTAGTTGACTAAATCAACTGTAGATTTAGTCGTTTCCAGATGACTAAAATATGACTAAAACTAAATGAAGTTTCATTCCAAAGACTATGACTAAACTAAAATCAAAATGTGCTGTCAAAATCAACACTAGGGTAAATGCAGTAAGCACCCCTCAACACTAGGGTAAATGCAGGGTAACAAGACAACTCACCCCTTTTCCGTTTTCCTCCCGGAATTTTCCCCAGTGAGGGGTGGGAGAGGCTGGACAGCAGACGGCTGGACTTTGAATTTCTCTAACTATAAACATTCACGACAGCAGACAGCCTAAGTACAAATATATTTATGAAAAGCTACTACAGTGAAGTCTGTTCACAGAAGTTGTTGTAGGCTATGTGGGTATTAAAGTAGATAAGACGCGTCAAATGGAGTCTGTACGGCTGGAGATAAACGGACACATGACGTCGGTGGGAGAGCAGATTTTGTGTGTTTCTCTAACTATAAACATTCACGACAGCAGACAGCCTAAGTACAAATATATTTATGAAAAGCTACTACAGTGAAGTCTGTTCACAGAATACAAACAGCCAATAGCATATTACAACGTTATCCCCCTCACTGGGGAAAATTCCGGGAGGAAAAACGGGCAGGCACCGGGGTGAGTTGTCCAGTATTCAAATGCAGTAAGCACCCCTCAACACTAGGGTAAATGCAGTAAGCACCCCTCAACACTAGGGTAAATGCAGTAAGTACCCCTCAACACTAGGGTAAATGCAGTAAGCACCCCTCAACACTAGGGTAAATACAGTAAGCACCCCTCAACACTAGGGTAAATGCAGTAAGCACCCCTCAACACTAGGGTAAATACAGTAAGCACCCCTCAACACTAGGGTAAATGCAGTAAGCACCCCTCAACACTAGGGTAAATGCAGTAAGCACCCCTCAACACTAGGGTAAATGCAGTAAGCACCCCTCAACACTAGGGTAAATGCAGTAAGCACCCCTCAACACTAGGGTAAATGCAGTAAGCACCCCTCAACACTAGGGTAAATGCAGTAAGCACCCCTCAACACTAGGGTAAATGCAGTAAGCACCCCTCAACACTAGGGTAAATGCAGTAAGCACCCCTCAACACTAGGGTAAATGCAGTAAGCACCCCTCAACACTAGGGTAAATGCAGTAAGCACCCCTCAACACTAGGGTAAATGCAGTAAGCACCCCTCAACACTAGGGTAAATGCAGTAAGCACCCCTCAACACTAGGGTAAATGCAGTAAGCACCCCTCTTGCCATGTGTTTCAGTTTGGTTGTTTTGGGGTTTTATAAATCAAAGTGTTTCCACTGAAAACCATTGTCATCATGGCTCCTCATGTTTTCTTCTGGTTATTATCTGATAGACATCAAAACAATCAAGGGTGAGAATCCTTCTTCTTTCACAGAAGATATTCATCATGCACTTTTTTCTGGATTGCCTAAGAAAACAACTGACAGATTACAACTTGTCCAAAATGCAGCAGCCAGAGTCTTAACTAGAACTAAGATGAGAGAACATACTCCAGTCTTGGCTTCATTGCACTGGCTTCCGGTTGTTTTTAGGATTGATTTTAAAATTATTTTACTTGTTTATAAAGCTCTCAATGGTCTCGCACCTTCCTACCTACATGACTGCCTGCCGAAATATGTCCCAAACCGCCACAATGGCAACTAAAAAATACGGGGAAGCAGCTTTTTGCTTCTACGGGCCGACGGCGTGGAACAAACTCCCACTGTACCTTCGACAGGCAGCCTCTGTAGACATTTTTAAAGCACAGCTCAAGACCCACTTCTACACCCTTGCTTTTAATTGATTTATTTGTCTTTTTTTTTTAAACAATGTGTTATTCATGTCCTCACTGTATTGTTTATGTCCTGCCTTTCTTTTCTTTTTTTTGTGTAAAGCACTTTGAGCTGCATTTCATGTCATGAAAGGTGCTATACAAATAAAGTTTTATTATTATTATTAATCCTACAGTGGAGCCACAAGTTACTGCATGAACTGAATATGAAATGGGCTGCCAGAAGAAAATCTCATTTCATTTGATTATTCATTCACAATTGTCGCAACAGAACAATGTGCTTTATGATTTGAGGCTATGAGTATAGATTACTGCATGGCTCATCATCTCACGACACAACAAATAAATATTAATAATATTATAATTGTAATTATAATTACATTTAATCAAAAGTGCTTACAGAGCAAGAGGACAATAACAGTAGAGAGAACAAATTAAAACAGAAGGTAAACAAATAATGGCTGTAAGGTGTGTGTGTGTGTGTGTGTGTGTGTGTGTGTGTGTGTGTGTGTGTGTGTGTGTGTGTGTGTGTGTGTGTGTGTGTGTGTGTGTGTGTGTGTGTGTGTGTGTGTGTGTGTGTGTGTGTGTGTGTGTGTGTGTGTGTGTGTGTGTGTGTGTGCTTCTGCCTGCGTGCGTGTGGGGGAAATTTTACAGTAATCATACGCTACTTAGAGATGAAGAAAGGAAATGTGGCTGATAAGATGAGGGTGAGTTTTTTTTTGTTTGTTCCATGATTTTGCAACCCATTTTTTCACCCAGTGTCAATTATCTAATGTAATCCTGGGCGCCACACTTCCTCTGCCAACCTGGGGGGGGGGGGGGGGGGGGGGGGGGGCAACGGACTGACCTCATGCTTCCTTCTATGCATGTGGAGCCTGCAAGGGAGAGTTTCCCCGGCCGGACGTAGCGCATGAAAGGAACACGATATTCCGACCAGTTCCTTTCCCCTCCATCAGGTGCCCCGGCTGGCCAGGGGGAGGTAGTTTAGAGACCAGCATGTTTTTTGTGAGGGTACCTACCCTATAGGGGACACGGGGAGAACATGCAAACTCCACAGAGAAAGGCCCTTTCGCCAACTCCGCCTTGGGTATGGGCACTGATGACGCAGAGGAGGGAACGCGCCCCCAGCGCCCACAGCGCCCCCCAGCGGGAATCAAACCGAGGACCTTCTAGCTGTGAGGCGACAGCACTACCGACTGTGCCACCGTGTCCCCCTGAGAGTGACGTTATGCTATGGGAAATCTAGACTTGTCTGATTCTCAAGCATGAACCACATTTAAATTTACACAAAAAAATCACATTCATGCTATACGGATACAATACTGTATGCTGCTTGTACAGTATGTCTGTTGAGACACTTGAGACTGTCATACTTTGTCTGGGTAGCTCAGTCGGTAGAGCACTCGCCTTTCGACCGCAAGTTCATGGGCAGAGCCATCTAATAGAAGAGTTGCGATATTGAGGGGGCAGAAAACAGCCCGGTCACGTCAGTGGTTCATGTACTCGCGCGAGCCCATAGAGGCATAGACTGCAATGCATTCCGTAAATGGTTGTCCCCATTCAATTCTTCCAGTTGTCCCCATTCAATAGAAGTCTATGTTTGTAGAAGAGGCTTTCATGGGGCCATTGGACTGGCCCCATGAAGTGAACGGAGTTTGCGTAGGAGGAGGGACCACAGGCGGACCCGTGGATTCATGACCGGGAAACCCCGTGCAGCTGGGCTTTAACATTGAGCGCTCGGTTGCACTTCCGCATTTGACCACCAAAATTTGGTGGTCAAATGCGGAAGTAGACGTTCTGAGACGGTACTTCCGGCAGTCTTCCGGGTGCTTCAAAACGCCACTGAGCAACTTCCACTGACATGAATAGCTGGGGGGGCGGAGCTTCGCGCCAGTTCAGTCTCTATCCTTTTATATACTCTATGGTTACCGGGCACCTCTATCCTTTTATATACTCTATGGTTACCGGGCACCTCTATCCTTTTATATACTCTATGGTTACCGGGCACCACAGGCACCGCCAACTCAGCACATGAGTAGCACGGCTTGATGTTGTGCGGTCTAAAGTGGTAGGTGTGGCGCTCCACCTCAGCATTCCATCTCCCAGAGGTCTAGCACATTTAAACGGGGATAGACTTGACTCCCGCTCCCTGGCTGATACCGACAATAAACCTCTCTGACTTACTTACTTACATACTTTGTATAATACGTTCGTGTCAAAAAAAGAAACATTTAGCCTACGACAGAAAGTTTGTGACTCATTAGAAATGAATTAGCTCAAATGCTAAAGAAAAACAGTTTTAAAAGTACTTTGTGTTGATTATTCCATCTACCTTTCAATTGCCTAACAGAGACAGAATTGCAGAGACAGAAGTTTGCATTAAATGTGTATTTTCCTGAACATTTCCTCCATTTCACTTTTTTCTGAAGTGACCCCTTGACCCCTGTATGAAAATCAACTTTTAACATTGGTCTGGTTGCTAGGCAACGTCTCCGTCACCCCCAGGCCCCAGCACCAGGAGTTTTTGCACACAGCCCCCATAGACCTCCGTTCAAAGTAGGATTTTCTATGCCTCGTATCTCTGAAACTTCGAGCACTGTCCGTGGTTATGATGATCCATCAGAGGATCGGATGTGATTTGTGATTGTGTCGCATCAGAAAGGTAAACAGGGTGAGCTGATGCTAATATTAGTCGATCTTTACAATGCCGGTCTCCATGCCGGTAAAGCGGAAATGAAACCTATAGTGATTAATATGCCCTGGCAGGGTTTAACTACCTTCGGCAGACAAAGAGTTAACCACCTGTGCACTGAGACTCGCAGGAAAAGGAAATCTTCATTGGCATTCTGGTATTGTAACCCAAGCTTCAGCCAAGTCATGGTCATCTGAGAAGGTGAAAATGAAAAGGGATGTCCGCACACTGTTTTCTCTGCTCCGAGGAAAATTCTTTATTGAACAACGTTTCGACCCTTGTGGGTCTTCGTCAGGTGGGTACTGTAGATTACCTGACGAAGACCCACAAGGGTTGAAACGTTGTTCAATAAAGAATTTTCCTGGGAGCAGAGAAAACAGTGTGCGGACATCCCTTCCTTTTCATTGTACGTATATATTTTTGACCAGCACCTGTAGAATCTCTGGAGATGTGCGTGCTTCCTGTTGGATCCTATCTCATCTGAGAAGGTGGGCAATTGAGTTTTGTACAAATCGATAGATTAATCTGATACAATAAAGGAAAACAATAATGAATCAATCAATCAATCAATTTGATTGATTGATTGAAATATGTATTAACCGTTTGCAGAATTACAGTACATTTCAGCACAAACTCAATACAAAGACTGTTAACTGTGAGTGGACGACCCAATAAAGCATTACACTTGTTTACAAGAGGGTCCACCATGTTCAAATCATCAAAACATTTAGAGACGTAGGCTACAAATAGACACTTCTATACAGCCAACGAACAGAACAGGAATTCATCATAAAGGAGGTAAAAAAGGGAAAAGAAACATATACAGTGAGGGGAAAAAGGGGTGCCGGTTTTTTATCAATCAATCAAATGTTACTGTCATAACACAAATACAGCGTAAAAGGGAGGTGAAATTTGGACAAATATTGTAGACCCTTAACTGGGTACGCAATTCCGTCCTGGCGGCGATCCTACTTTCTAGTATTGACTGTAAACACTGGCCAAAAACAAGCAGTCAAGGGTTTATGGTTTAAAAAGAAAATCTATTTAGCAATAGTTTTTAATGGCTGCTCAGAGACGAGGTTTAGATTAATGTCCGTTGTGTTGAGAATGAATAACAAGTGGGCAGTTATGACTGTCTGTCCCAGCTGAAGCTTATTGGTATATCTGTTTTGCTTTATTTTGCTTGGTTTTATTGCTGTCTGGTTACGGGTACACTGTGTATGGGTGGGTTTGTTTTTCACTTTCTACATTCTTGTCTTATCCAATTTCTGTTACGCACGCACTTACCTACAGGGAGAAATAAAAAATCTAATCTCAGAAAATCGAATCCGCTGAGCTTTGGAATGCAATATATCTGAAGACTGATGTCAGGCCTGAGATAAAGCATTTTGTCTTGGCTGCCTAAGAAACAGTCAGTGTCCTACTGTAATAACTGTATAGCTTATCACACCACATACTAAGTAAATAATAAGTACAAAAATAAGTAAACAAATAAGAGAGACATGCCCATTACTGTATGTCCTTCTAACTGAGGGCACTATTTTAGGGAAACTTAGGTGGTCTTTACACGAGAACGGTGTTCATAGAAAACGGCTAAATAAAGTATCGTTTGCTGGTGTCCCTTTAGACGAGAACGGTGTTTTCAGGAGGTGAAAACGCAACAAAGTGAAACCACCTCCCAGAGTGGAAATCTTTGAGAACGCCGTTTTATCCCCTCTCCGTGTAAACAGGCAAAACGGTGAATCCGCAAAACGTATGACATCATGGCTCACGTTGGCTCACAGCGCATATTTATTACATTGATGCAGAGCCATATATGATATAATGGAGTTCCTGAACAAGCCTCCCTCCTCGCCTACAAAGCGCTGCTCATCAGCGATGGTGAATGTAAAACCATGATGTAAATAAAAAGCCTTGTGATAGGCGGCAGCAGCGTTTATGTAGCCTAATTATTATAAATATATATATATATAACCATCCCTGGCGCGCTCTGCCTGTATGCTCTGGGCTGCGGCCACAACCACGTTGTGTTCTGGAATCATTAAAAAAAAAAGAGGCCTTATATGCGGCGCAGTTAGTGGGACGGTGCACAGATGGGATATAATATGGTGACACAGACAATATTGGTATTTTCATACCATTTAGTATGGTTTGATTAGGCTGAATATATTCTTATCAGAGGATGTGATGCATGTGGATCAAAACATTGTCACAGTACATTGGACTAAGAAAGGCTTGATAACAGCCCACTGGACTGGAATTAATCACATGTCCAGGTTGAGAGAGAGTCATACCAAAGTGAAACAGATGGGCATAATATATAAAGCAAGTCTGTGTGATTTTGGAGACATTTGCACATTTGTGTGCTGAAATTGTTTACTGTACTTTACTTTACGTCAATCAAACCTCAACAACAAGACTCCACATTATTGCACTTCTCAAACAATATTGCACCCATCACCCACATTGCACCTGCCCATCGTGATTAACCTGACTCCGCCAGATGGGGCAGCAGAGAGTACACTGGGTTCCCCCCTCCTGCTCCCATCTGGGAACTCTCAGGCAGACTTGATGCCCGGGCACAAAACGGCCTGGCCAATCAGCGACAGCTAGAGGCGGGATCAAGGAAGCACTGTGTATGCCTTGATCCCGCCTCTAGCTGCCGCCGATTGGCCAGGCCAAACATTTTTCTTTCTCTCCCCAGGTGGAACTACAGTATTTGGTTGAATAACAGTGCATTCAACAATAATGACTGTGCAAAATACGCTGTCCAAGCTACTAAATACCTGTGCAAAATACACTGTCCAAGCTACTAAATAACTGTGCAAAATAAGAAACAGAGGACCTCTCTGTTACACAATCAATCAACAGCTCTCTCAATCACAGGCAGATTAACTACACAACAACATGAGGCCATTAGAGCTGGCTTGAAACTGTGTGTGTGTGTGTGTGTGTGTGTGTGTGTGTGTGTGTGTGTGTGTGTGTGTGTGTGTGTGTGTGTGTGTGTGCGTGTGCGTGTGTGCGCACGCGTGCGTGCGTGCGTGCGCACTTTCGCACAACTACTCCAGTGCGTAGTGCGTCGTTTTTTAACCTTTTTTCAATATAACATTTGCAGCAGCATTTTCCACAGTGACCCGCCGGCCGTAAGAACACACTACAGACATAGACATTTGCAGTTCAGTTGTCACAGCGGCCCAACCGAAGCTGGGCATAGCACCCCTCAAAAAAGAGGGTGATTTTGTGTGTGCATCATGTTGTTTTTCCAAGAAAACAAAGAAGGGGGGGGGGGGTGTAAGGAGATCAAGCCAGGAAAGAACAAGAAGCTTGTTGCACAAACAGCACACTCGTAGGGTCAGAAAAGATGTCCGGTCAACCCATATGAAGTGTTCAGACACCCATTTTCAGTGTGAGAGTGATGTTGTTTTCTTTTCAGAGTCGCAGAGGTGGCATCGGAAATCTTCCAAAAACGACAGAACTGTATTCCATGCCATCATTCACAACCCATAAATGGTAAATGGTGCATTTATATAGCGCCTTTATCCAAGGTGCATTTATATAGCGCCTTTATCCAAGGTGCATTTATAAAGGCGCCTTTATCCAAGGTGCATTTATATAGCGCCTTTATCCAAGGTGTATTTATATAGTGCCTTTATCCAAGGTGCATTTATATAGCGCCTTTATCCAAGGTGCATTTATATAGTGCCTTTATCCAAGGCGCTTTACAGAGATTGTGCATTACATTCACCCATTCACACACACATTCATACACCGATGGCAGCGGAAACCATGCAAGGCACCAACTAGCACATCGGGAGCAATTTGGGGTTCAGTGTCTTGCTCAAGGACACTTCGACAGTAACTCTGGGGGAGCCCGGGTTCGAACTGGCAACCTCACGGTTACCATCCAGCCACTCTACCCCTGAGCCACCGCTGACCCATGTGTAGTAAAAGCTTTGACAATGGCCCAGGGATCCTGGAAGGTGTCAACTCTTCACAGACTCAGGGTTTCTGTTCCGAGTTTCCATACACGAAGAAGAGCGACAACGACCTCTACTGCAAAATGTTAAGGAATGGACAGGTCATCTCAGCAGCCTGTCAGCCAATCAGCATAACAATCTATAGAGCGTTGCAGTCCCGCCCCCTTTCCAGACCCGGAAAATAATTCCCCGTTAATTTTCCTCATAGACTTTTCAAAAAGTATTTATTTAAAGACGTTTACGCTGCGGACAAAGCTAACTCGAGTTGTGACAAATCATGACAACAAACACAATGTTTTGGGCCAATCAAATAATTAGAAAGAAGAAAAACAAAACAAAACTTATTTCTTCTTTCTAAAAACACAAACATTGCGTAACACAAACATTGAAGACGAAGGTGAGGACGCAAATTCTGATTGGCCGGAATGAGATGAATGTATGATGATGTACGATGATGATCGCCCCTCAGTTCACACGGGTGTGATTTTTACTTGTAAAACTGTGATCATTGTCATCATTGTTGCTAAATATTTTGAGTTGTAAATGCTTCACTTGGACTTCCTGATTCACATTTGATATGTGTATACTCTCTCTGATTAATTCCACATCATCTTCTAATCTATTCAATACAGTGTATGTGTATAGTGTGATAACACAATGTCAACGTTGAATGAAAGGGGAACAGTATTATATACTGTAACAAATATTGTAACAGATGGCAATGCCTATATCCTTCCTTTTTTGTTGTCCAATACAATATACTATAAACCGTGATGTCCAATGCAGTATTGTAGGTAAGTGTAAATGCAAAACGAGCTGTATCTTTTTCTTCACTAGGGTGAGCATATATTCCTGCCCTGGAGGTCATTGACCGATGATCTCTCTCCACAGTATATACACCTCCACATAGTACCACCAAGCAAGACAAGTAGCTGTTGGACAGGAGCAAAACCAGCATGTTGAATTATTCAACATGCTGCAGGACTCAAGATGGATCAGTTGTTTGGTGAGATGTTCTGAAACACACACACGACGCACGCACACACACACACACACACACACACACACACACACGCACACACACACACACGTCCATCCTAGAGGAAGCTGGGCAAATAGCAAACAGCCCACATGCCGTTAACGTGTCTGCCTCTGATGTGTGTCTCAATGTGTGGCAATGTGTTCTCACTGCTGGCAGCCGTGCAGTTTGAATGGAGTGACTGTTAACTCACAGGAGGAATGGCTGCTTGGGAAGCTCTTGCGTCCCTCGGCCACCAGATCCGGCTCTCCCGTGCAGATCATCTTGGCGTTCACCTGTCCGTCTGGGAAGCAACGCTGGAAATAGTCTGGCCTGGGCCTGGGAGATAAAAAACACAACAAAAAAAGACTTCAATTATGTTTGACACAAATTGTTCCCTTCTGTTCATATTCATGGATAAAACATGAGATGGAGTTTTCCTATTATGCTCGGCCATACTACACGTCAGAAATTCCAATCAGAGCCACAAACTGGGCATTGAGTGTGACTGTTTGAGACTATTCCAGTGGTTCTGTCAATGTCCCCTATACCCATTTATTAAGCACACAAATTCTGAGTGAACATTTGGCGAAAATAGCAGCTATGCACTGTGAGCTTGTATTTCAGCAATTTTCAGTGGTTATGAAGTTTAAATGGTTATGTCATTATATAGTCTTATATCTGTTGCATATTAATTATCTGTTTGAATGTATGCAATGTCCTATGCTAGTGGTTTTAAAACTAGAGATTTTTTGAAAGCGGTTAAAATATAATTTCTTAGGCTGTACAATTTGACTCTGCCTGCACACTCTAATCACCTCTGCACTGATTTATTGCAAAAGGTTGATGTTTTGGTCTCTCAGGCTTCGTACACACGTACACAACAAATGTTCGGTCCGTGTGGGATGTCTGATTGCTGTTTGATTGCTGCTCCAATTAATTTTCAATGGGAGTCACATGGTTTGACCAAACATTTTTGTTTGATGAGGGGGGAGCAATCGGCAATCAGCAATCAAACACAAATGTTTGATCAAACCATGTGACTCCCATTGGAAAAGCATTGTGGTGGCCCCAAAGAAACAAAAACGACCAAACATTGCTTGATTGGTGTTTGGTACGTGTGAACTAGGCCTCAGAAGAGAAAGAGAGAGAAAGGTCCTTGGGGCCCAAAATGTCAACCTTTTTCAATAAATCAAACATCTTTTATTCAATTAATCAGTGTATAGAGCTTAGAGATCATAGTGTGTGGAGGAATTCACTTTTTTTCGGTTGAAATTGGATCTTTGGGGGATTTGATTCCCCTGCGCCACAGAAGAGCCAGCGCGCACACACACACACACACACACACACACACACACACACACACACACACACACACACACACACACACACACACACACACACACACACACACACACACACAGAAGAGCCAGCTAGCGCAAACCGTGTGTGTTGCCTTCAATTACCCTGTGCATACTGTACCTGCCAACAATCAACTTGATAGTGTTTGTGAAGACTCCATTCAAGGCCAGAGCCAGGGACACAGCTGGATGGGAAGGACAGATTAACACAATGTCATTTTTACACACGTCAGTGTTTGGCTTCAGAGTTATCGTTGCAGAGAGACGGCATGAGGCTGACGCTGCATTTTACAGCACACTAATTCGTTTCACAGATAATGCATTTTGACCTGAGATCAGATTCTAAAAATGTCTTCTACAACCTGACAGTTTTCTGAAAAAGCTATGTTTCTGTCAGTCGTTCTTCGATTTTTCAAAAATAGCAGACCTACAAGCTCGTAGCGCGCCACTCGGTGGCGCGCTATGAGCTTGTAGATCTGCTATTTTTCAATAGCTAAAGCATAACATAATGCTAACACAAAAAGGGCTTCCCGCCCAAAATGGGTTAATGCATGAAATGCTGCTGGCCAAACATTTAGCTCAGTTGTGCCATGCAATGAAGTTTCTGGTTCTGTGCCAGAACTCTTCGACATAATGAGCAAATAAAGCATCCAATTACAGGCTTCACGGGATTCGTCGCGGTAACTGGGAGGATTGGAATTTAGACACGATTGACGTGTAAAATTGCTCTCATTATTTCTCCGCATTTTACGGGACGGAGGCATATAGTTGGCTGACGCCTTTAGGCTATGGCTGATTTCGAAGGGGGTTTAATTGCACTGTGTGTCGCACGCTGAAAATACCAGACCTACAAGCTCACAACACGTTGCGCTGTGGCACAATGTGAGCCACGTGTAGATCTGCTATTTTCTGTGCGAGTACAGTTTTGGCACACAGTATAATTCAAGCTTTTGGATCATGGTGGAAGAGTCACGTTTATCACCTCAGCCCCCCCCCCCCCCCCCCCTCCCCAATTTACACAGGGGATTACAGCTGTCTCCCATGGAGCCTATTAATGCTGCTGCCTATTCATAACCCGCTCTAAATTAGATCCCACTGAGAGCGAACTGTGAACATCAACCAGGAATGATGTGAGTGAGGTGATAAATGTCCTCATTAGCAACCTCTCTCTGCTGCTTATGGGAAGGGAAAGGTCCAAGAAGTGTCTGGACTCCTCTCAGTGGTGCCATAAGAAACAGACGGCTACCTTATTAGAGCTTGCTCTCACTGCACACAAAGTGCTGCTTCGTCAAATAACACTTCTCCATTCATACTTTGTCTGTATTGTACTTAACCATGTCTGTCGCTGGTTGACAGCTTGGTGTTGCATTGAAAGTGTACTGTACACTACAGGCATTTGAATTATATGCAACTATATTCCCACTGTGGCTTGTGATCGATCAGACAGTGTCTGCCCTCCGGATTTAAAACCCAGCAGTCTGTAGCCTAGCCCATTTTGGGGCGGGAACCCCTTTTGGTGTTAGCATTATGTTATGCTTTAGCTATTGAAAAATAGCAGATCTACAAGCTCATAGCGTGCCACGAGCTTGTAGGTCTGATATTTTTGAACCATCGAAGAACGACTGACATAGAAACATAGCTTTTTCAGAAAACTGTCAGGATGTAGAAGACATTTTTAGAATCTGATCTCAGGTCAAAATGGGCTAGTAGAAGTGCCTGCGCCCTATGTCCCCATGCGTCCCTATGTCCCCATGCAGCCTTATGTCCCCATGTCCCCATGCAGCCCTATGTCCCTATGTCCCCATGCAGCCCTATGTCCCCATGCTGCCCTATGTCCCCATGCAGCCCTATGTCCCCATGCTGCCCTATGTCCCCATGCAGCCTTATGTCCCCATGTCCCCATGCAGCCCTATGTCCCCATGCAGCACTCAGCCGAGCAGTGTCGGTGACTTAGCGGCTTATTAATTTGTGCATATTCGATGATGCTGAAATGAAAGCTCAGAATGAGATTTGAGCAGTTAGCCCATAGACTGAAATAGAGCAGTTAGCCCATAGACTGAAATAGAGCAGTTAGCCCATAGACTAGATTTGAGCAGTTAGCCCATAGACTGAAATAGAGCATGAGTTCTCACAGAGCTTTCCCTTTAAGCTCCGTTGTGGACAGGCTGATTAACTCGACTGGTTGTGTTTTCTCACACAGACCAGCGAGTCATTAACAGTGACACTTACAGCCTCTGGATAGGGGTATAGAAAACATTCTCTTTTAAGTTTTAAATCAGTAGTGTAACCAATATGGTCCATTCTGAATAGACCCCGGCCAGCTCACTGCGTGAAAAGAGGAGTTAACGGGCAATTATGGGCACTAGATTTGCCAGTAAACCCCAAGTTTAGCAGCCATTATACAGTAATATACGGTAATATACAGGTGTGATGGTACAATTTGGGAGTTTACGGGAGTTTGTTGGAAAGTTTAACGGGAGTTTCCTGTAATATACACATCCGTATTCCATGCTTTGTGCGCAGTGCAGCCTGTGACCCGGTCTGGCAACCATTTTGGGCGGGAACCCTTTTTGGTGTTAGCATTATGTTATGCTTTAGCTATTGAAAAATAGCAGATCTACAAGCTCGTAGCGCGCCACCGAGTGGCGCGCTACGAGCTTGTAGGTCTGCTATTTTTGAAAAATCGAAGAACGACTGACATAGAAACATAGCTTTTTCAGAAAACCGTCAGGATGTAGAAGACATTTTTAGAATCTGATCTCAGGTCATTAAGCTGGGGGAAAGGGGGACTACTAATGGGTTATTAGTTATGGAACATAGGCCTACTGCTCTATAGGAAAAACATAGAGGTGGCTAGATGAAAGATTACACCGTATTAAACAAGTTCAATGCACAATATCAGCAAAGCTACATTAACCCTGTTGCAGCATTGGCTTGTTACAGAACTTGGTATATTTGTATGCAGATTTCTTCAATTCCCAATGTATTGAATTGTGGGGCCGATTACTTTGCACACATTAATTGTCACTTTTTTTTTGTTTTTCTATAATTTTTTTCCCCACGATTTTGTAACCCATTTTTCACCCCTGTGTCAATTATCTAATGTGATCCTGGGCTCTACACACCCTCCGCCAACCTAGTCCCCATATATGGGGGACATGGGGAGAGCAACGGACTTGAACTCATGCTTCCTTCATGCCTGAGTGTCCAAGTTGCTCCTTTACGCCTGACAGGGGATTGTCACTTTTATCAGCAAAGTGATTTTGAACTAGAAAATTGAGCGAACATTGACGAAAAACAATGTTCTGTGAAGCCATCATTTTAAACACGGCTGTAAATTAACGCAACTCATCCAGAAGAGTAGACTCCTCTATCTTGTTCTGACTAATGCTGCCTGTCCTTGTCGCAATAAAGCCTTGTATCGCAGCAGCTCTGCAGGCTGTAATGGGTCTGTTAAGTACTACACAGTAACTGTAATCTCTACCCCGATGCACCGAGCCATTCCCCCTCTCTCTCCTGCCCTCCACGTCTTTCCGTGTCTCCTTAATTGGATTTGTGCTAAACTTTCTTAATGTTCTCTCAGGCACAGGTCTCCCTGTGCGCCGAACAGAAACAAGGAAAGGGCAGCATACAAGGAGTGGCTGGAACACTGGTTGAAGAGGCACAACACATTGCATGACATTTTAAAGGGATTTAAATCTATTGCTCTCTTCATGGTGCCATATATTAACTATGACACAATGACCTGTGTCATGAAGTGCACATTCAACAACAAAGAGTATGTTCAATTATCTCTTTCTCCTAGATATAACGGAGGAAATATCAGGGAAGGTTATTTGTTTGAATAAGGGATTCTAGCGGCACCTGAGTTGTAGTCATTTGAGCTTGTAATATGCATAAAATGAACAGTGTGTGACCAACACTAAAGGAATGAGTCATGATGCAAGATATTGGATACACTTACCTAAACACGCCTCCTTGATCTCCGTCTTATCTGTCCTCCGAATAATCTTCACCACAAATATCACTGCTAGAGGGGCGAGGAAAGAAATGGCCTGGGAAGAAAAATGAAGACAACAGTATTTTCAATTATCCCAACAATGTTATAGATCATGCTCTAAAACACTTAATACGTCGTGTCGTGAATTGCCTGGGTTTTAGCCAGAATCAATTAATTGTAAACATGCTCATTTAACCCATTTTGACCTGGGAACGAATCTAATTCCTGACAGTTTTCTGAAAAACCTCATGTTTCTATGTGAGTCGTTCTCAAACATGTTCATGTCAAGGACCCCCACAAATATATGTATTTGGCCGCCGACCCCCCATCTGAAAATATGCTGTTCCAGGAACCCCTCCAGAAGCAAAGATTTGAGTTAAAAACGTTCGCTCTGAAATAATATATTCAAAGATTTGTGCCACATTTTCACGATTTTTTAAAAATAGCAGACCTACAAGCTCGTAGCGCGGCACTCGGTGCCGCGCTATGAGCTTGTAGATCTGCTATTTTTCAATAGCTAAATTATAACAATGTTTAAAACACCAAAAGGGGTTCCCGCCCAAAATGGATTAACCAATCAGAAAACAAACATGCATTGCGTGTCTGAATTCAACACTGAGGCTGAATAATGTCCTGCACCTTGAATAATGTCCTTTAGTATAATGCAGGGCTTGACATTAAGACGTGTCCTGTTGTCCGGGACAACTACTAAAATCTTTCCGGACAAGTGCATTAAAAATGTACTTGTCTGGCAGACAAGTGACTCTTGGTTTCATTGTTTCTGTGACGCTCCTAGCAGCCAACAATATTGTCTGACATTATTGTCTGGCTTTCCTAATAATCACCTCATTCCATTTTCATTTCCCTTTTGCGTTAATTCGTCTAAAAGCGCCAAATTTTGCACAGATGTAGCCCAGGGCATGCTCTAATGATTTAACTAGGGCGCCCGAGCCGGTGACCTTTGTGATCGCCACAGTGGCCAAATCCATATGCTCACCATTAGCAACCTATATACACTCTGTCTTTCTTTTATCTGTATTGTATTGTGTTTTTGTATGGACATAGTGTTGGGTGCTGGCACATATGCACACATGGCATCAACGCATGGTGTTGTGTGCTGGCAAATTTTACACAGATGTAGCCCAGGGCATGCTCTTCTTTTATCTGTATTGCATTGTATTGTACTGTATGTTTAGTTTTACTACCATTTTAAGAGCCTGCTCAGGGACTACAGATGTAAATTAGCTTATGGCTAACTCTGGCACATTTACATGGAAGTGAAAACTGAAATGTTTATTAATGAGCATTGTCCCTGTCAAATAAATAAATAAATATAAGCAAAACATTCTAAATTATTATCATTATGCTTTAAGTAGCATGTGATGTGTCAAACTAGGGGGTTTGCATGATTCTGAATCCATTCCAAGCATTAGTTTTGCACAAAAGGTTGGGCTAAAAATGGCCATAGCTGTCATCACAAATGTGACGATGTCGGCACATTTTGGCAAGTGGCTATGGCCGAATTGGTTTTTCTGATAATTCATTCCTAAGACTTGGAGTCCTTTTGGAGACTAGGTTAATTTCCATTTGAATGTTCTGGCAGAAAACGCCAATTCAGTAAAAAAATTCTCCACTTTTTCATGAGCTGCACACGGATGACATTCTCTCCGGCGAGGGACCCAGAATGAGTGCAGAACTGAACATATCAAAACGTACAGGGCACACAATTGGCATGTGGTGTCAATTACCCCACAACAATAGCAACACACCTGTCAATTGTGTGCCCCATATACTGTACGTTTGTGCTTCCAAAACATTGACTGTTCCCAATGGAATATTCATATAACATATTTTAACGAGGGAACTTCCATCCTGTGCCTTGCTACTGTAATGCTGTAAGCCTATCGTGTGTGTAGTTACTAAGTCTAATGTGTTCTGATTGGATCTTAGCCTCAGAGGGTTCTGGGTAGTTTCTGTTCAGCCCGCCAGTTTAGTGTGTTGTTTTCCGGTTTTCTATGTGTATGGACGTCTGAGTGATTCCTCCTCCGTCTCTGCCTGAGAACCACGGACCGACAACAACCAAAGAAAGACTCTATGCAAGAGTGTGAGTTTAACTATACCTGCCGTTATTTGTGGCAAGTTCTGTCAACATATCTGCTGAAGTTCTGTAACTCTGCCGACGTTCTGACAAGTAAACATCCTGTAAATCCACCCTGGAAACCCTTGTTGTTGTGGCATCATTACCACTCGCCTCCAGTCCACCACATAATTAAGTCCACAACAATATTTTCAGTCCAGCTTTTCCTCGTGGAAAAGTGTCAATATTTTACTTTTGGAGGACAATATCTGACTCCAAGTCTTATGAATTAATTATTGGACATGATTAGATGGGAACTACGCACAAAAACTAGTTTGACCCACTTTTTGACCCGTAAAACTGTGATGTGACAATAAATCTGCATGAACGTGCACGAATGTGTGTGTGTGTGAATACAGGATTGATTGATTGATTGAATACTGTACTTTATTAGGCAGAAATGTAAACAGTACAGAGTACAGTCAAGCGCTTAGTCTAAAAGGATATCACCGAAAGAAGTCCTTCCGGTCTTGTTTCCATTCATGTCCTGGGTATTCAATTCATAATCATGACATGAAAAATAACAAATTTCAAATTATATAATATATAAAACAGAGATTATTATTTTCATGATTCTGTGAGCTTCCTCCGTGCCCAGGTAATTATTTGTGTCTCGGAAAATGTTAATTATTTTCAAGCCAGATTCAATTAATGTTCTCCGCCTTAAGCAACAGCAGCCAGAAATATAAACAGTAGGTCTCTGTTATTGTGTCACTAAACATTGCATTTCCCATGAGTGCAAGATCCCTGATTTATTTTTGCGCTAATTAATTTCAACTATCTGTGCCTTGACAACTATGAAACTTTGAAACTTCTTTCCATTCCACTCTGAAAAATCATCTGCAAGGAATTTATTGACAGGGAGTAGCTCATAACATGTCTACAGTGGCTTTTTATTAAACAAACACATTGCAGATAGAAAGAGGATAATTCAAGCTTTCCGTACAGCTGCAATGTTGGTGAGTTTGACGCTGTTTAGCCTGGGGTCCACCTAAGCTTTCTATGGCATAGGCATCTCCCGGCAGGATCCGCCGGGAGAATCTAGACGCAGCTGCGCGACATGAGACTAATTAATTAGAGCGACAGAGAGAGAGAGAGAGAGAGGAGTGTGTGTGTGTACGTGTGTGCATCAATTTAACAAAGGTGCAGACGATCAGAAATCAGCAGAGAGTGATTGACGTTTGCGCTACTCTATGCCGCATTGAAGTGGACTCGGAACCAGACTTTTTTTTCTCCCTGGAAATAAAAACGTCTGGGTTTCCGACAGCTAGACGCCGTTTAATACAATTAGATAGGACTTTTCTGTTTGGATGAATGGGCTGTCTATGAGAAGTTCCACCTACGTAGGTAGCACCTTGCTGCAGGGCAAGATAGCAGCCGTGTGCATATCATCAATAAGGCTTACTGTATAGGTGCGCACTGGACCTGTAACCCTGACCCACTATAGTGTATATAGCTCCACTCCAATTAGTAGGCTAATGTGCAATATAACAATTGACTTTGTGTGGGACGAATGGTGTAGTGCTTTGGATTAAAGCACACCGTGAGGAAATGACACTGTATAGAAATAACAGCTTTAAAAGGTAAAGTAATTAAATTCTCTAGTCGTGCTCCAACTCACTCTTAACCCATTTAGGCCTGGTTTTCTGAAATAAATAATTTCACGATTTTTCAAAAATAGCAGACCTACAAGCTCGTAGCGCGCCACTCGGTGGCGCGCTATGAGCTTGTAGATCTGCTATTTTTCAATAGCTAAATAACATAACCAAAAGGGGTTCCCGCCCAGAATGGGTTAAAGACATGCTCTTGCAATCTGAATTCATACAGAGAGATACTGTACTGTACGTGCTCATGACTCAAACCAAGCTCACGTATATTATTATATCTGTATGTTATATTATACCCCTGCTCCAAAACTGGTCTCATAGCAAGGGTTACATTAACCGGCTTAAATATAGTTTCACTTTGACTCACTCCAAGGTAGCCGACATGGTGAGACATAATGTAAAGCAATCTGTTAGGTACAGTAACAAGCAAATCTCAAAGCTATACACATGACAGTGAGACATGTCTTCAGGCATTAATGTTGCCTATCATAATATAGACCTACCACAACATATGACTGCAAATGAGAGAAATGCCGATCTGACTGACACTTAATCCTGTTCCTGTCATCCGACAAGACCATCATAGCCGGGGCCCGGGTATCCCTGTGCTTCAATTCAATTTAAATGTTATGTTTCATTTATACTATAGACAAGTGCACATTGGACACAGCGTACTAGGGAACGATGCAAGAGAATTTGCCAAATCAGGCTTAGGCTGGGGTTGCCATGGCAATCGATTGGCTCATTTGGGCCACGGCCATAGCCTTTTCTGGCGGGTCTGGACAACCGCTTATCCAACCGACTCAACACCGGGCACCGCACTCAGGTTGTCTGTGTCGTCTGTGGCGAATTTTGAAGTTGGTTGAACGGTTTGCGAGATATGTGGATTACAGACGTACAGAGATTCCCTGCGTTCATTGCAAGAAGAAGGTGCCAAATCACAAACTTTACATGTAGAGCAAGTCAAGACCACACTCTTTAATTTATAGATGCCCCACAATCCCTCATGAGCAAGCACTTGGTGTTGGTGGCAAGGAATACAAATCTATGACTGAAATAAGCCTTGAAATGAGACCCTGGCTCTTGGTGGGTGGCCACTTAAGGCTCATTCATAGTCTGGATTTTCGGTGATGAGGTGACCACCGCTCCGGTGGTGAGCTGACCACCGGAGCTGAAATAACGTTGAACGGTGGTGAGTAAAAACGGAGAGAAGGGCTGGAGCGGTGGCGGTGGTTTGCTCTTCACCGCGGCTCGTGACGTCATGTTGTAGTGCGGTGGTCACCTAACCACCGAAAATGTACCGACTATGTATGAGCCTTTGGCCTGCCTGGCCTTGAGAGGTTGAGATATTGCAAACTGCAAAACTCCTTTACTGAATTCAGATTGTTGGTACTGTGTAAATGTAATCACACCACTGTTTTCCTCAATCTGACATCAGTGCTATGATAGTGTGATGTGTGGTAATGTGATAGTGTTATCAGTAGAGATGTCCCGATACTGTATCGGTATCGGGAAAAGTATCGGATCGGCCCTTATTTGTCATATCGGTATCGGTGAATATGCCAGTTTAACCACAGATCCGACACAGGGGTAAGGAAGGGGTTGTCACTATGGCAGGTAAATAACATGTTGGGGCATGTGGAGTTTGCTTTGGAGTTGCCCAAACTGCAAGTGTACATTTGAGTGAGGAGTCTGCTATAAACACAACACGAGATATAACTAGATACACACGAGATATATAGCTAGATAGCTATAAACACAACACGAGATATATAGCTAGATAGCTATAAACACAACATGAGATCACAACACTGGTATCGGTATTCGGTATCGGCTAACACAGAAATTGAGGTATCGGGATCGGATCGGAAGCGAAAAAAGTGTATCGGGACATCCCTAGTTATCAGGTACTGCTTCGAAAAACTCAAACCACTGCACAGGTGTCCTTAGGGTTTTAATTATAAGTTTGTGTCACATTTAAGAAGTGAGTCATGCGTGGGGGAAGCCGTGGTTAGCGTAACCGTAAGGTGATGGTGGCCTTAGACTGCTTGCTGGATTTTATAGTTGCCATGGAAACATGTTTCGGTCCTTGGAAAACATCAGTGGGGAAAGTTTCGTTGCTCTGAGGTGGGTCTCCAAGTGTTCAAATAATTGGGATGAAATTGCCTTGTTTTCATGCTGGTAGAAAGCGACCTAGAGACATGATGACTAATGTTTTAAACATGGAAAATGTCATTACACAAATGGCCCTTAAGAGTGTCTGTCTGTCTGTCTGTCTGTCTGTCTGCCTGCCTGCCTGTCTGTCTGTCTGTCTGTGCTGCCTGCCTGCCTGTGAGAGTGCCATTTTACAGGCATTTAGCAATCGAATTGGAGTAGTCAATTTGCCTGACTCTGGTTTCTGTGTGAAGCTGAAATTATACATTTCTCTCTTAAATAATACATTCCATAAAGCAGACACTAACAGTCATTTTTGATAATTTGGTCCTGATGTATAAATGGTAAAAGTGTCAAATATAAACAATAATATGAATATGATACACTTTATTTTGTAGCATACAATTAGAGTTATCGCGAGCCCTCATTTTCAAATTGAATGTCTGTACTTTACAGTTTTGCCAACAGCACCAAAGAAAAGGGGATGTGCGAGGGAAAAAACAATCAATAATACATGTTGATGGATTTATAATTAAGATAAAACCCATTTAGTTGCATATAAAATGCAGAAGGGACCAAAGATATAAAGGACTGTATTATACTGAATTACTGAGCCACACAGGGCTAAACTATAAAAAATACTTTAGAGAAAGTACTCAAAGAGTACACAGAAATACTCAGCACCACAACTAGGCCGAGAGCCTATGACCAAGTTAACCATTAGTTTTAAGCAGGAAATACTCTTTTAGAAAAATACCTTCAAGTCAATAAAAAGATGAAACCACCAGGAAGAAGGATTGTCCAGTCAGCAGATTATGGTTTAGTTCTATTCATTTTCAGATCAGAGAGACAGAACAGATCCGCATACAGCCAAATTACTCTCCCCTGTACCACCAAAAGGGCACAGGGTAGTCTCTGACGAACAATTCATTTCAAAGGCTATTCATACTGTAGAATACGTTATTGTTGATACACATTTCATTGGCTGACTACACAGTTAATTTCCACTTTGCCACGCTGGCACTAGGTGTCGAACGCTGATTGGACCAGCACATAGATGATGGGACTGATATTGGGACAACTTCCTTAGTTTCCGTCATGAAAGCCATAGACCGGGAAAGCGTGGACGCTGGCGTTGCCAGGCAACCTGTTGATAACATTCTTTCCCTGCTAGCAGAGACAGAGAGAAATACTCCTATCTACTTTCTCACTGGGCACCAAGGTCAAATGCATGTAGTGTCTCAAATCAAAATAGACCTCTCAGTATTGCAAGTTAACTTTCGTGGCTACAGGCAGACAGTAAAACTTAACTTGGCGTCAGGCAACCCATAATATAAATGATAAAATAGGGCTGAGATGATTAGGCCTGTGGAGGGTGATAAAACTGATGGTCAAAGGGCAAGATGACAAAATATGAACACTTGACACATGTCCACAAAAAATACCAAAGTAGCAGATCTACAGATCCATCAACTCCATCACTTCTTGTGGATGAAGTGTCAAATGTGATCAATAATCAATAATCAATCTTCAGGGAATTAAATTAAAAAAATATAAGGGTCCATTGGGAGATGAGAAATAAAATTCACTCTATACTAAGGCTCAGGAGGGGAATAGAACCAGAAGGAAAACAGGAACAATGAAAAATAAAAAATAGTTTTGACTTAAGACTAGGCAAACAATCACTCCTTATTTAGATGGTACTGTGGGAGAGAGACAGAATGACTTTTCTCTCTCGATCTTCTATCTTCGGGGTTCTCAAAGAACTCAGCAATGTTGCAGCGTTCCTACGCCGTCGAAAGTGTCAGAGTTTGACAATGTTCATTGTAGCTCATCAGAGCAGACACTGGATGGTTGGGCTCGTTGTCGGAGCCGAATCTTCGCCCTGTCCCCCAGGATGGGTGACATAACAGGTGACCCATAGGTGACAATCTCAGCCTATACTTTCTCATGGACAGATACTGGATCTCTGTGATTCAAACGGGAGAAAACGGCCGGAGATGCCCCTAACAGTTCTTATACCAAGCAGAGCTTGGAGAGGGGGGGACAGGGTAATTGATGATGTCGTGTCGCTTCCTGGCGAGTCCATTAGTACCATGAAGGCCAAATATAGAATCAAGTCTATTCAGGGGAGGATATATGCCTAATCAAGTCAAACTCAAGGTGATGAAAACAAAATAATAAAATGAAATGGAAGGGAAAGATGTCCCTATTCTAAATATCTCAATGTAAGGTCAAGGGGTGGTTCGGGGATAATAAAGATTAAATGTTTACAATGGAGGGATATTCCAAATTCAGAGGTAAAATATGAATCAAATTTAAAATAATACAAATATGATGAGGTGGGATAATGAATCCTAATGTAAGGCAATTTAGATTGTCCAAAGATGGGATAATTCAGTTTACATAATCTATATAATGAAGCAGATCTGGGATCTGGAAAATGAATAGTCAAAATACCATATTAATCAATTGAGGGGAGAAGGAATGATCAAATGAATCCTAATACTAGGTAGGGAAGGGTAACAGCGTTTTAGCAAAATACAGTGTCTTAGAAAAGAAAAACATGGAACAATTATGTGCATGGTGAAACATGAGTGGAATTCTAATTTGTTCCCGATGGGAAATCTATGGGCAGATGGCATAAGGCCTATACTGTTCTAGGGGGTCGGGCCTAATACTGTTTTTTAAACGGTTCTGAGTGGGTCGGGGTCTAAGGGCAAACCCTAAATTTAAGGGAAAAGGGATCTCGAGGTCGACAACACATTCCTTCACTATTCTCCATCACTTCTTGTTGACCTCTAGATTACTCTGTCCCGGGTTTGTTCCCACCCACGAAACCACCAGAAATCCGTATCTGTGAGATAAAAACAGAAAGACAAAAAACAAACTGGTGAATGAAATGAAACAATAATACTAAACAATTCATCAACAGGGTAAACAACAACAGGGTATGGTTTAAAAATGAAAATGACTGATCTACCAACCGCGCATGTTACACAGCTATGGTGAAAGTAGGGCGTGTAGGTAGACAGGGTATGGTTTAAAAAATTAAAATTAAAATAATAATAAAAAAAATAATATTAATATTTGTACTTCTCCTGACCGTTCTTACAGTACGTATTTCACAGTTAATATGGAGGGAGGGTACTTAGAGAGACAGACGCTCTCACAGCACGCATTTCACAGTTATATGGAGGGAGAGTACTTAGAGAGACAGGTCAAGGAGAGAGAGATAGAGAGAGAGAGACCCAGCGTTCTACGTACGCATTTACACAGAGATAAACAACTGGAGGGAGGTTACGTAGAGACAGGGAGAGAGAGAAAGATATCTCAAGAAGAAAACAAAGTATTCTATTTTTTTTCTATTTAATTGTTTTCTATAATACTGGTGCAGTGATTAATCCGTTAACACAGGAAACACAGCTTGATGATGACAGAATAAACGCACAAGTCTATTTTGCCCTGTATTTGCACTGGACTTTAAGACTATCATGCATAATATGGCATGGCATTGCAAACACGGACAGAAATAAACAAAATGTAGGTCATCACTCCTAAAAACACACATGTATGCTAATGTACTTATCAAATACGCTATTAATGACGTAGCTAATGTCACGTATAAGATGCCAAAAAAGAAATTGTGAGATCACAAGTTCTACCTGTAGGAGCCTGCAGAACTCGTTCCAGGCAGAGAAAAAGAGAGAGTAGAGTACAAATAAAAATAAAATAATAAGTATTATAATAATAGGGAATTTAAAATGTCTTGGGAATGAATGGTTGACACCACTCAAAAATAAATGAAATTAAATAATACAAAATAATAAATGAATTTAAATCAATAAGGGGATTGGTTGAAATCAATAATAAATTGTCATGATAATGGGCCTTTAAATGGTCAAGGGGTCCTATCTAAAAATGAAAAACCATGGCACGGCCACTAGGCAATTATAAAGTGTATGAAATGATGATAAATGGCGGGACACGGAGCCTGACAGATAGATAAATCAATAGTAAATAGTCGTCGCGCATCCCTAATATTATCACTAATCATTAGAATGGAGGCTATACGCAAGTACCCGTACTGTCACACTCTAAAAAACAAACAAACAATCAAATGGTGTTTCACCCACACACATATACACATGAACACGGACAAACACATATGCATGCACACACGCACCCTGTGCGTAATTGTCTCAGCTACTGACACACGCACGAACGCATGCACACACACATAGACGAGGGCAACATATCCGCCCACAGGATAAACGTACTCACTCAGTCACTCTAAATACAAATAAAATTATGTACAGCGTAAATAGGTGACATTGAACGAATGGCACGCTACACACACACCCACATCATTCAACTATTAGGCCTAAAAGAAGAATAACTGTTCTACGGGACAACACACACATCCATTCCAACACAAGACAGTGATATACACAGCTACGCACGAACACGCACGCAGACAGACAGAGAGGCCCACAGGCAGATAGAGAAAAAGGAGAGAGTTGGAGCCATGCGTTATAACACGCACGCACACGCACGAAGGAGAGCCTGTTGCTCTCCTCCCTAAATTCCTTAGATAAGGAGCCTACACACTCTAAAATCATTAGTGTCATAAAAACCGAACACTACTATAAGGTACAATGTAAAAGGGGTGATAAAAAAAATGGTGTAATCAAATGGTGAAAGGAATCACAGACCTTTTTTTACGGTATAAAAGAACCTTTCTACTCTCGCACCCCGGCCGAGGTTTGAGAGAAAGAAGACTATAAATTAAGTAACATGTATGGGTTCCTACAGCGATATATCAACATAAAACAAGACAAATGATAACCGCATGCTGAAAGGCAAACATATTATAACAGATAAGAAATCGAAGGAAAGCAGATAGATAAAATAGAATTAGGACGCAGCGCCCGCGGAGCGTTGCCTCCTGAACATTTAAAGTGGAGAAGAGTAATGTGACTGAGACATGTTCAGGGATTAAGTCCCAGACATGAATGTACGGCAATAAATTATAATAACAGAAAGGTAAAATACTTAACTTCAGAAAAGCAAGCAGGGAGAATCACGTAGGCAGACCGGACCCAGACAGAGGGCACCGAAGCGGAGAGGAACCGTCGTTCGGACAGACGACAGGAGGGTAGGGGGGGAAATCTGTGCAGGACCGTTCAAGCATCATGCTTCGTCCGTTCGTCCACAGATCCGCGGCTTGTATGTTCCCAAAAATGGGGAGGATCGGTTCCAGAACTGAACATGGATCGACCAAACCACTGCTCCAAAAATATGACCATGGACTTTGTTCTTCCGGCAGAAAATAAAAAATAAAAATGGGGGTGGTTCCTTTTTGTCGGAGGTGCTAATTAAATAAATTAGACTTATACTCGGAAAAAAGACGGTTCGAAATGGACCAATTTGATGGATTTATAATTAAGATAAAACCCATTTAGTTGCATATAAAATGCAGAAGGGACCAAAGATATAAAGGACTGTATTATACTGAATTACTGAGCCACACAGGGCTAAACTATAAAAAATACTTTAGAGAAAGTACTCAAAGAGTACACAGAAATACTCAGCACCACAACTAGGCCGAGAGCCTATGACCAAGTTAACCATTAGTTTTAAGCAGGAAATACTCTTTTAGAAAAATACCTTCAAGTCAATAAAAAGATGAAACCACCAGGAAGAAGGATTGTCCAGTCAGCAGATTATGGTTTAGTTCTATTCATTTTCAGATCAGAGAGACAGAACAGATCCGCATACAGCCAAATTACTCTCCCCTGTACCACCAAAAGGGCACAGGGTAGTCTCTGACGAACAATTCATTTCAAAGGCTATTCATACTGTAGAATACGTTATTGTTGATACACATTTCATTGGCTGACTACACAGTTAATTTCCACTTTGCCACGCTGGCACTAGGTGTCGAACGCTGATTGGACCAGCACATAGATGATGGGACTGATATTGGGACAACTTCCTTAGTTTCCGTCATGAAAGCCATAGACCGGGAAAGCGTGGACGCTGGCGTTGCCAGGCAACCTGTTGATAACATTCTTTCCCTGCTAGCAGAGACAGAGAGAAATACTCCTATCTACTTTCTCACTGGGCACCAAGGTCAAATGCATGTAGTGTCTCAAATCAAAATAGACCTCTCAGTATTGCAAGTTAACTTTCGTGGCTACAGGCAGACAGTAAAACTTAACTTGGCGTCAGGCAACCCATAATATAAATGATAAAATAGGGCTGAGATGATTAGGCCTGTGGAGGGTGATAAAACTGATGGTCAAAGGGCAAGATGACAAAATATGAACACTTGACACATGTCCACAAAAAATACCAAAGTAGCAGATCTACAGATCCATCAACTCCATCACTTCTTGTGGATGAAGTGTCAAATGTGATCAATAATCAATAATCAATCTTCAGGGAATTAAATTAAAAAAATATAAGGGTCCATTGGGAGATGAGAAATAAAATTCACTCTATACTAAGGCTCAGGAGGGGAATAGAACCAGAAGGAAAACAGGAACAATGAAAAATAAAAAATAGTTTTGACTTAAGACTAGGCAAACAATCACTCCTTATTTAGATGGTACTGTGGGAGAGAGACAGAATGACTTTTCTCTCTCGATCTTCTATCTTCGGGGTTCTCAAAGAACTCAGCAATGTTGCAGCGTTCCTACGCCGTCGAAAGTGTCAGAGTTTGACAATGTTCATTGTAGCTCATCAGAGCAGACACTGGATGGTTGGGCTCGTTGTCGGAGCCGAATCTTCGCCCTGTCCCCCAGGATGGGTGACATAACAGGTGACCCATAGGTGACAATCTCAGCCTATACTTTCTCATGGACAGATACTGGATCTCTGTGATTCAAACGGGAGAAAACGGCCGGAGATGCCCCTAACAGTTCTTATACCAAGCAGAGCTTGGAGAGGGGGGGACAGGGTAATTGATGATGTCGTGTCGCTTCCTGGCGAGTCCATTAGTACCATGAAGGCCAAATATAGAATCAAGTCTATTCAGGGGAGGATATATGCCTAATCAAGTCAAACTCAAGGTGATGAAAACAAAATAATAAAATGAAATGGAAGGGAAAGATGTCCCTATTCTAAATATCTCAATGTAAGGTCAAGGGGTGGTTCGGGGATAATAAAGATTAAATGTTTACAATGGAGGGATATTCCAAATTCAGAGGTAAAATATGAATCAAATTTAAAATAATAAAAATATGATGAGGTGGGATAATGAATCCTAATGTAAGGCAATTTAGATTGTCCAAAGATGGGATAATTCAGTTTACATAATCTATATAATGAAGCAGATCTGGGATCTGGAAAATGAATAGTCAAAATACCATATTAATCAATTGAGGGGAGAAGGAATGATCAAATGAATCCTAATACTAGGTAGGGAAGGGTAACAGCGTTTTAGCAAAATACAGTGTCTTAGAAAAGAAAAACATGGAACAATTATGTGCATGGTGAAACATGAGTGGAATTCTAATTTGTTCCCGATGGGAAATCTATGGGCAGATGGCATAAGGCCTATACTGTTCTAGGGGGTCGGGCCTAATACTGTTTTTTAAACGGTTCTGAGTGGGTCGGGGTCTAAGGGCAAACCCTAAATTTAAGGGAAAAGGGATCTCGAGGTCGACAACACATTCCTTCACTATTCTCCATCACTTCTTGTTGACCTCTAGATTACTCTGTCCCGGGTTTGTTCCCACCCACGAAACCACCAGAAATCCGTATCTGTGAGATAAAAACAGAAAGACAAAAAACAAACTGGTGAATGAAATGAAACAATAATACTAAACAATTCATCAACAGGGTAAACAACAACAGGGTATGGTTTAAAAATGAAAATGACTGATCTACCAACCGCGCATGTTACACAGCTATGGTGAAAGTAGGGCGTGTAGGTAGACAGGGTATGGTTTAAAAAATTAAAATTAAAATAATAATAAAAAAAATAATATTAATATTTGTACTTCTCCTGACCGTTCTTACAGTACGTATTTCACAGTTAATATGGAGGGAGGGTACTTAGAGAGACAGACGCTCTCACAGCACGCATTTCACAGTTATATGGAGGGAGAGTACTTAGAGAGACAGGTCAAGGAGAGAGAGATAGAGAGAGAGAGACCCAGCGTTCTACGTACGCATTTACACAGAGATAAACAACTGGAGGGAGGTTACGTAGAGACAGGGAGAGAGAGAAAGATATCTCAAGAAGAAAACAAAGTATTCTATTTTTTTTCTATTTAATTGTTTTCTATAATACTGGTGCAGTGATTAATCCGTTAACACAGGAAACACAGCTTGATGATGACAGAATAAACGCACAAGTCTATTTTGCCCTGTATTTGCACTGGACTTTAAGACTATCATGCATAATATGGCATGGCATTGCAAACACGGACAGAAATAAACAAAATGTAGGTCATCACTCCTAAAAACACACATGTATGCTAATGTACTTATCAAATACGCTATTAATGACGTAGCTAATGTCACGTATAAGATGCCAAAAAAGAAATTGTGAGATCACAAGTTCTACCTGTAGGAGCCTGCAGAACTCGTTCCAGGCAGAGAAAAAGAGAGAGTAGAGTACAAATAAAAATAAAATAATAAGTATTATAATAATAGGGAATTTAAAATGTCTTGGGAATGAATGGTTGACACCACTCAAAAATAAATGAAATTAAATAATACAAAATAATAAATGAATTTAAATCAATAAGGGGATTGGTTGAAATCAATAATAAATTGTCATGATAATGGGCCTTTAAATGGTCAAGGGGTCCTATCTAAAAATGAAAAACCATGGCACGGCCACTAGGCAATTATAAAGTGTATGAAATGATGATAAATGGCGGGACACGGAGCCTGACAGATAGATAAATCAATAGTAAATAGTCGTCGCGCATCCCTAATATTATCACTAATCATTAGAATGGAGGCTATACGCAAGTACCCGTACTGTCACACTCTAAAAAAAAAAAAAACAATCAAATGGTGTTTCACCCACACACATATACACATGAACACGGACAAACACATATGCATGCACACACGCACCCTGTGCGTAATTGTCTCAGCTACTGACACACGCACGAACGCATGCACACACACATAGACGAGGGCAACATATCCGCCCACAGGATAAACGTACTCACTCAGTCACTCTAAATACAAATAAAATTATGTACAGCGTAAATAGGTGACATTGAACGAATGGCACGCTACACACACACCCACATCATTCAACTATTAGGCCTAAAAGAAGAATAACTGTTCTACGGGACAACACACACATCCATTCCAACACAAGACAGTGATATACACAGCTACGCACGAACACGCACGCAGACAGACAGAGAGGCCCACAGGCAGATAGAGAAAAAGGAGAGAGTTGGAGCCATGCGTTATAACACGCACGCACACGCACGAAGGAGAGCCTGTTGCTCTCCTCCCTAAATTCCTTAGATAAGGAGCCTACACACTCTAAAATCATTAGTGTCATAAAAACCGAACACTACTATAAGGTACAATGTAAAAGGGGTGATAAAAGAAATGGTGTAATCAAATGGTGAAAGGAATCACAGACCTTTTTTTACGGTATAAAAGAACCTTTCTACTCTCGCACCCCGGCCGAGGTTTGAGAGAAAGAAGACTATAAATTAAGTAACATGTATGGGTTCCTACAGCGATATATCAACATAAAACAAGACAAATGATAACCGCATGCTGAAAGGCAAACATATTATAACAGATAAGAAATCGAAGGAAAGCAGATAGATAAAATAGAATTAGGACGCAGCGCCCGCGGAGCGTTGCCTCCTGAACATTTAAAGTGGAGAAGAGTAATGTGACTGAGACATGTTCAGGGATTAAGTCCCAGACATGAATGTACGGCAATAAATTATAATAACAGAAAGGTAAAATACTTAACTTCAGAAAAGCAAGCAGGGAGAATCACGTAGGCAGACCGGACCCAGACAGAGGGCACCGAAGCGGAGAGGAACCGTCGTTCGGACAGACGACAGGAGGGTAGGGGGGGAAATCTGTGCAGGACCGTTCAAGCATCATGCTTCGTCCGTTCGTCCACAGATCCGCGGCTTGTATGTTCCCAAAAATGGGGAGGATCGGTTCCAGAACTGAACATGGATCGACCAAACCACTGCTCCAAAAATATGACCATGGACTTTGTTCTTCCGGCAGAAAATAAAAAATAAAAATGGGGGTGGTTCCTTTTTGTCGGAGGTGCTAATTAAATAAATTAGACTTATACTCGGAAAAAAGACGGTTCGAAATGGACCAATTTGATGGATTTATAATTAAGATAAAACCCATTTAGTTGCATATAAAATGCAGAAGGGACCAAAGATATAAAGGACTGTATTATACTGAATTACTGAGCCACACAGGGCTAAACTATAAAAAATACTTTAGAGAAAGTACTCAAAGAGTACACAGAAATACTCAGCACCACAACTAGGCCGAGAGCCTATGACCAAGTTAACCATTAGTTTTAAGCAGGAAATACTCTTTTAGAAAAATACCTTCAAGTCAATAAAAAGATGAAACCACCAGGAAGAAGGATTGTCCAGTCAGCAGATTATGGTTTAGTTCTATTCATTTTCAGATCAGAGAGACAGAACAGATCCGCATACAGCCAAATTACTCTCCCCTGTACCACCAAAAGGGCACAGGGTAGTCTCTGACGAACAATTCATTTCAAAGGCTATTCATACTGTAGAATACGTTATTGTTGATACACATTTCATTGGCTGACTACACAGTTAATTTCCACTTTGCCACGCTGGCACTAGGTGTCGAACGCTGATTGGACCAGCACATAGATGATGGGACTGATATTGGGACAACTTCCTTAGTTTCCGTCATGAAAGCCATAGACCGGGAAAGCGTGGACGCTGGCGTTGCCAGGCAACCTGTTGATAACATTCTTTCCCTGCTAGCAGAGACAGAGAGAAATACTCCTATCTACTTTCTCACTGGGCACCAAGGTCAAATGCATGTAGTGTCTCAAATCAAAATAGACCTCTCAGTATTGCAAGTTAACTTTCGTGGCTACAGGCAGACAGTAAAACTTAACTTGGCGTCAGGCAACCCATAATATAAATGATAAAATAGGGCTGAGATGATTAGGCCTGTGGAGGGTGATAAAACTGATGGTCAAAGGGCAAGATGACAAAATATGAACACTTGACACATGTCCACAAAAAATACCAAAGTAGCAGATCTACAGATCCATCACATGTGTAACCGGAATACATGAAAATGAGAAACTCTTGGGGCTGGAAGGATCCAGGCTAGTAATGAAAGTCTTAGTGAAATGTCACGTACGTGACTGGTAATCATTCCAGACTATTTTTATTCCCTGATAAATTTAAACCATTTCAGGGCCATTTTCAGTAAAATGACATGGATGGGGAACATCTGCCGGGTGTCAGCATTCAGAACACTTAACCCATTCAGGCCTGACGTCGAAATAAAAAAAAAAATCTTCTAAATCCTCCACTTTTCTGAAATAAATATTTTCACGATTTTTCAAAAATAGCAGACCTACAAGCTCGTAGCGCGCCACTCGGTGGCATGCTATGAGCTTGTAGATCTGCTATTTTTCAATAGCTAAATTACAACATAATGTTTAAAACACCAAAAGGGGTTCCCGCCCAGAATTGGTTAACGTAAAGATTCATATCATCACCAGGGGTGTCTTCTCTCTGCCACTGACATCCTAGCTGCCTGTCATTGTGAGACATCCATTGGCGTTCACGTTTGTGGCTTCTGTCATAATTCTTTATGGAAGAAATAATGGAATATATACTGTAGTCAGTGCATTTGTGTGCCGCTTTTGGTTAGCCCATCGGGTGGTAAATGGTAAATGGTAAATGGTGCATTTATATAGCGCCTTTATCCAAGGCGCTTTACATAGATTGTGCATTACATTCACCCATTCACACACACATTCATACACTGATGGCGGTGGAAGCCATGCAAGGTACCAACCAGCACATCAGAAGCAATTTGGGGTTCAGTCAGTGTCTTGCCCAAGGACACTTTGACATGTAGACAGGAGGAGCTGGTAAATGGTAAAATGGTAAATGGTGCATTTATATAGCGCCTTTATCCAAGGCGCTTTACATAGATTGTGCATTACATTCACCCATTCACACACACATTCATACACCGATTGCGGCGGAAGCCATGCAAGGACCAACCAGCACATCGGGAGCAATTTGGGGTTCAGTGTCTTGCCCAAGGACACTTCAACATGTAGACAGGAGGAGCCGGGATTCGAACCGCCGACCCATGGATCATTGGACGACCTGCTCTACCTCTTGAGCCACAGCCGCCCCGGGTGACTAATGATTGTTAAGGGAAGCTTGGTTAACAATATTTATATTAAGCTATAATAAGAGACCTTTTGGTTGTACCGTTTGTGGCAAAAGCTTGTAAATATCCCAAGACCCAGACAGGAGAAAACCCTTTACCTGTACTTTTTGTGGCTGTCGGCCACCGGACTACTTGGGAACGATGCAACTTGGGAACCTAATAATCCCTGTTGTCAACTTGTCATAGCATCCATTTTAACTGTCTGTCTGTGTCCCACATGGAGATCTATGTATCTGTCTGTCTGCCTGTGTGTGAAGAGTGCAAACTGACTGTGAAAAGTGGACTGGTTAAGTAATCAATTGGCAGGTGTGGGGTTGCCATGGCAATCAATTGGCTGAGGCAGAGGCTGGAAATTGCACAGGTGAGGGGATTTAGGCTGATTAGGCCCACTGGCAGAGCCTGACCAGAGCCTTTTGTGGTGGTTCTGGAGAACAGTCCGTCCGGGAACTGCACTCCCTGCGGGGGGGGTGGAAGGCGTGTGTCGATTTTGAAGTCGGTGGGGCAAACGGTTCTCGAGTTACGTGCATTACAACCGTACACACACACGCAGACAGACACACACACAGACACACACACACACACACACACACACACACACAGAGACACACACAGACACACACACATAGACGTGGTGCATTTATAGTAGGATTCAACTTTATGATTAATGTAATTGTATTCAGCTCATGGAGAGTGATGGCTGCTTGCTTGATGCAGTGGAGAATGGTTGTTTATCCATGTAATAGTTCTGTGTACGACCAGCCTCATCCACATCATTAGCATCCCATTTGTTCCCAGGGCAACCCGTGTAATTAGGTTGTAGCAAGCAGACTATGTCAGGCATTCACCTTATACTGTAGCTGTTACAACAAGTCAATCTTGCTCTAACATTGTGCTCACTCAACTGTGCCATTTTAGATGTTGTGCCTTCCTATGAACTGGTTGTCATTGGAGGGCGTGACTTTGATTTTCTTTTTACAAGTGCATTATGTTTGAGAGGCTGAACATCTGGTTGGGTTTTTATCGTTCATTTGCTAAGCCAATATGATCGTGTTCACAACAAAAACTTGACTCCCCATCCAAACTTAAAACTGACCTAAAAACACATCTGTTTCTCGAAATAAAATAGGGCTTATAGAAAATGTTATTCCCTAATAGCTTGTCCCCAGAGATGCAAACAACTTACTCCCTCCCACTTGCTCCGAGGCAGCTAGGGGCCCTGTTTGAGTGGCAATGGCATCCTCTAAAATAACAGAAGTACGTTTATGTTTTCCATCTATTGCAATACTTGCCATCCCCATGCAGTCAGGATGTGGTGATGCTGGCATTTCCTTGTTGTACGCATGCAGTACTGTAATATCTAAGAGGCTGCAGGCAGACATTATTATTGTGAAGCAGCTTTGTACTTCGAGTTGAAGTATTTATAAAGATTGCTCTTTCCATTTGGAATGGATCATCTGGGTTTGTCCTGTATAGAGGGGCCTTTGCCACTGAAACAACAACCATAGCAATTTTTGCAGCACCATTCACAGATTGCTCTCTTGACAGCAATGCCACTCTCTGTGTGAGACTTACACAGCTCTCGGTAACGGGTTTCCCATAGTCTATTTATTGGCAAGGACCTACTCGAGCAGCGACGAAAAGTGTTTTAGAATATTGATCTACCAAAATGATTTCTGAGCATGTGGTTGCTAAGACATCAACAGTGGCAAAGGCTGAACAGAGGCTGAACAGAGGCTCAATAAATATTTTCACAATTTTTCAAAAATAGCAGACCTACAAGCTCGTAGCGCGCCACTCGGTGGCGCGCTATGAGCTTGTAGATCTGCTATTTTTCAATAGCTAAATTATAACATGTTTAAATCACCAAAAGGGGTTCCCGCCCAAAATGGGTTAATCTTACGGCCCTAAAAAGTCATAATGCTAGAACAAGGATGTCTTCATATTATGCATGTTTACAATAAAAGTAGCTGATCTCAGTGTGAGACTTACACAGCTCTCGGTAACGGGTTTCCCATAGTCTATTTATTGGCAAGGACCTACTCAAGCGGTGACGAAAAGTGTTTTAGAATATTGATCTACCAAAATGATTTCTGAGCATGTGGTTGCTAAGACATCAACACTGCAGGCTCGGTGGCAGTGACAATAATATGGCCGGTGGGGAGGTCTCTGACAGTATTGATGATCAACTTGTGAGAATTGATTATAGGAGAAATGTGTAATGAGAGAGAGGCTACTTACGAACATCACCCTTTTGGGTATGTGATCTGACTCCACCAGAGGGTTCTTGTACAGCCAAAGCTCTTCTGGTTGGATAACTCTCTCAAAGGGCTCCAGGAACTCCGTGAATCTGTGGCACAACATAATAAACAAAATGATTAATGTTGCTGTTTTGCATAATGTTTTCCAAGCTAATTGTGTTCAGCTGTTGTTCTCTATTTGTTTTGCGCATAGGGATCCAAAAAAATAATAGCATAAGTCGAGAGAGAATACACAAATAACACAATGCATGGTGAACGCTCTGGCCAATACACGTTAGTATAGCAGCCTGAAGAATCGGATTAAAAATGTGCACACAAATAAAATACAAGGCTGAGCCTTGTTTTCAATATTCCTCTAATAACAAATGTTGTTTGTCCATGTATTGCTATTTGGATGTTGTTGTTATTCTCCCCTCTGCTCTCTGCCCTCTGCCTGTCACTCATTTCCACATCATCACTCAGCTGTCAATCATTCCATAAGTCGGTCAACTCCGCCTCTCACCACCGGTTGGTCCTCCAGACCTGCACTCATCGCTCCATCAATTAGCCTACACCAGTAAGACGCCCTGAGGGCGAGAACAGACTGCTGGCCGAGCGCTGGCGCTTTGGCATGGGGGGTCAGATCAACATATGGAATGAATGGCCATATATGGAGTGTGTCTTGAGTGTACACTGTACAGGGTTAGGACTGGTTAGGACTCCTAACCGGCGGCGGTGGCTCAGGGGTAGAGTGGCTGGATGGTAATCGCAAGATTGCCGGTTCGAACCCGGGCTCCCCCAGAGTTGGTGTCGAAGTGTCCTTGAGCAAGACACTGAACCCCTAATTGCTCCTGATGTGCTGGTTGGTGCCTTGCATGGTTTCCGCTGCCATCAGTGTATGTGAATGTGTGAATGTAATGCACAATCTATGTAAAGCGCCTTGGATAAAGGTGCTATATAAATGCACCATTTACCATTTACCTAACCAGAATTCAACTCAGTTTTGTAACGTTTCTTGAACAGCCAGGCGTATTACAGGGAAGGCTAGATTATTTCCGGGGTACCCTTTACTGCAGTGGAGCTTTGGCCTTATAGTATTATTTATCCCATAAGACATTGACCAATTTCAAAAGTATTTGAGAATGGAGTTCCTTAGGCCACTGTCAGCATCCACCTCCTTGTGGTTGAATAAACCCTCTCCACTCTCCTAAACATTACTTGCCCTTGATCAAGGAGCACTAAGCTCCAGAGGAACTCCAATGTGTCAAGGAATGTGAAGTGGTTGTGGCTGAACAAGATTGTAAAGTAGTCTCCCCTCAAAGACATTTTATAAGCAAGACTGAAGAGTGTAAAAGGCCCACTAGTGGTCCCTAGACACAGTGCTTTGACCCGACCAAACTAGTTTCAACTGACACAAGTGTCCCCTCCAGTGTCAGCCCCCCCTCCCCCCAACCCATCCACCTTCCCTGTCGTATCCGAGACTCTGGACACATCCTAGTCTATAGCACTATGTGGACTCGTGCGGTATGGCCACTGGACTTGTGGAATATGGTCTCTGGACCTTAGTTTAGCACTTTGTGCATTGGGCCACGTGCAATAAGGCCAATTATGGTCAGATCATTTTTTTTTCTTTTTTTTCTTTTTTTTTTAAATGACTTCTGCTCAGCCCATATCTACTTTACTACTGTAATTAATGTATCCTCCTCCTTACTGACATGTTTGCACTATTGGTGAGATGCAACAATACTTTTCGCTGTGCTGTACTTGTACTGTACATTGACAATAAATTGAATCTCATCTCATCAAGCCCAGTGGAGCTAAAAATAGGGTGTTGGGGTGAGGGTGGTTGGGGGTGGTATATATTGTAGGCCTATTTGCTGAATGATTCACATTACAGCAAAAGCTTTAAATTGAATGAAAAATAAAGTGCCAGATACTGAAAAGTACTGTTAGAATAGAGGAAAGACCATTGGGTCACCAAAATCTATACATTTCATTATGCAACATGTAAATTAGATTAAAACCAGTTATGTGTGCAAAGTAAGTAGGTAGGAGGAAATGCCGTAAGGTCACTCAAATTGTTAGGTTATTTCCTCCAGGGAGTATGCATGAATGCACACAGAAACCTTCATGGCAATCTGCCCATTACGCTTTTAAATATCTTGTGTGAAAGTGGAAATTGTGGCACTAGAGGAAAATAAAATATCAGTATAGGGGTCCTCCACTGCGATGAGAATAATGCACACCAAATTCCATCGCAATCAAACCAACCAGTATAGTTTTTGAGATGTCTCGCACTGGATGAATGGATGGACCAAGAGGAATTCACCCATTTTGACCTGAGATCAGATTCTAAAAATGTCTTCTACATCCTGAAAAAGCTATGTGTCAGTCGTTCTTCAATTTTTCAAAAATAGCAGACCTACAAGCTCGTAGCGCGCCACTCGGTGGCGCGCTATGAGCTTGTAGATCTGCTATTTTTCAATAGCTAAAGCATAACATAATGCTAACACCAAAAGGGGTTCCCGCCCAAAATGGGTTAATCTTACGGCCCTAAAAAGTCATAATGCTAGAACAAGGATGTCTTCATATTATGCATGTTTACAATAAAAGTAGCTGATTACAAAGCAAATGAAAAGAAAACCTTGTAGAAGTACAAAACAATACTCTGCGTTCTAGCGGTATCTCTCTGCTGATTAGCAGCAGTGGAAAAGTATACTGTAATTTAGAAATACTTCGTTATAAATAAAAGTCCAGAATTCAAAATGTATGGTGTACTTGAGTAAAAGTACAAAAGTAAAGTATTGGCGTCAAAATGTACTTAAAATACCAAAAAGGAAAAGTACTCATTATGCAGGATGTCTGAAAATATCAGATCTACAAGCTCACAATGTGTCACACCGCAACGCATTGTGAGCTTGTAGATCTGATATTTTCAAATGGCTGAAATGTATATAGCGTTGAAGTGGTTACTACATGTTTTGTATTAATAATCAAAATCTACAAAGTAGACTATTGACTAAAGTTTTCAATTAAATGTAATGGGGCCTCTGACTAAAGTTTTCAATTAAATGTAATGGGGCCTCTAAGATGTAACAGAGTAGAAGTAAAAGTACTGGAAATTCTCAAGTAAAGTACAAATACCTCAAAAATGTATTTAAGTACAGTATACTTAAAGGAGCATTCAGTGATTTGGAAAACCACCCAGTCCGCCCCGGTAACAAAATGTGCACATGCACACGCTCTACAGTGGGGGGAAGTGCAACAGCATGTGCACCAAGACCCGCCACCACACATGATTGGAGGAAGGCCCCTCTCATCCTGATTGGATGAAGGCTTTGCCACCCGCCACCAAAACTGAAACTAGGGTTTTTAGACCCCAGGGGCTCACTGGGGACTGGGAGGAACTCCTTATATGGTCAGCACACTCTATAGTAGGGAGGATTATCCAAATAAAAAGAAAAAATAAGTGATATTTGAATGAAGCGAAATCACTGAATATACCTTTAAGAAAATGTATTTAGTTTCTTTCCACGATGATGATTAGTATGCAACATCTTCGAGAACAGTGGCTCATTTTACACCTTGCAGAGTCTCCGCGCACGATTCACTTCAGCCACGTTACAGTTAACCTAAACATCACCAAATAAATTACACCGTGCTAATGACACGATTTGCTTCATGAATAACTCACCCCTCACCGCCGCTATACCCTCCCTGCTCATCTGTTGTTCAGACTGACTGAGAACGTTATTGAAGTCCCAGAGGATTATGAGCTGATAGTGAGATAGTCAGGGAAGACATATCACGCACACACACACGCACGCACACACACACACACACACACAGAGTGAGCCTCCGCTGCATACCAAGTCATTAATTACTGCCTGCATTTAAATGAAAAAAATCAAACTAATGATTGAACAGACTCTCACAGGCTAAGCAGAAACAGATGAAGAGTGATGTGATGCGGAGGGTGTCTGCATGGGTGGGTTTCATTTTGCTCCCCACACAATCATTGCACTTGAAGTAAATAAAAGTTCCATCAAAGCTCAAGCCAAACTGACAATTGTATTCCAGTCTCTGCAGGGCTACATTCTGGGCTAAATGTAAAGTTGTGTAAGGAGGTAGAATTCCGACGCTTTGATGCATCAAAGGTAACTTTAAACTTTAACTACTTTAACCCATTATTCGGTTTACTATTTGCGCTACGAGTTTGTACGTAGATCTGCTATTTTTGGAAAATCGTGAAAAGGTGGCGCAAATCTTTGAATATATTCTTTCACAGCGAACGTTTTTAACTCAAAACTTTGCTTCTGGGGGGTCCCTGGAACAACATATTTTCAGATGGGGGTCGGCGGCCAACTACAATATCATTTTTGAGGTTCTTGACATGAAATAGTTTGAGAAGCTCTGATAGCCATATAGAAACATAGTTTTTTCAGAAAACTGTCATGATTTAGAACAGGGGTTCTCAACGTTTTTGTCTGGGGACCCCCGGAAATGCTTTGGCGATGTATCGTGGTGCCACACCGACCGTCCACCCAAATATTTTTTCAGGAGCTCTCGCTCACGAGCCACACGCACATGCATCGACTTAAAAACAACCTCAAGTTCACACCTCAACCAAATTGACAAAGGCTGCCAACTGCCGAGTGTCACATCAATTACCACGGCCTGGTCTGGGAGCTGCACTACCCGAGGAAAGATCAGTGCATTCAGCGGAGCGCATAATGGGAGGAAGGTCCCCGAGCTCCAGGGACTGTACAACAAGCGGTGCGTAGCCAAAGCCAAGCGCATCATCAAGGACAAACACCACCCAAGACACAAACTGTTCAAACCCTCACAACGCCCGCGGAAGGGCAAGGGGGCCTACATCTATCGCAGTAGTAGTAGTAGTAGTCTGATTGCTGAAACATCATGGCATGAGTCTGTCATCAGAACGCTGAGCAAGGCATGAGTCTTGCTCATGCCTGATGACAGGCGATGTTGTTAGGCTGGCCCTAGACCTGTTGTGCTCTTCCTGAACCTACTGAGGATTATACCAGGGACTCAGGTAGGCTACTGGGTAAATGTGTTTTAGTGTTTTTTTGTTTTTAAGCTAAGAGACCTTTTGGTTGTACCATTTGTGGCAAAAGCTAAGTATCTAAGAGCCACACACAAGAAAACCCATTACCTGTACTTTTTGTGGTAAAAGCGCTCAAACTTTCATTATTTTTTCTGCCTTGATCTCCTTACCCCCTCCTCTTCCGTTTCTTAGTTTTTCTTGGAAAAATGACACGATGGGAACATAATCAGATTATGTTCCCATCGTGTCACTCAGTATTTTGTGTCACTTTGTATATTGTACAAAAAAAGAAAAAAATCACTAATAATAAAGCTGTTTCTGATTCTGATTAACATAGGAAGCCTGTATGCATATCAAGGGTCCATTGTGTGACCCACAGGGCGGCCTTAGGAATCTGGAGGCCCGTTTCATGACCAAATGAGGCCCCCATAGCCATATACAGTATACCTATGACACAATTATTCTGTTGATACAGGAGTATTGACACATAGTTTTGACTCATACCTGGGACAAAGAATCTCATACCTGGGACAAAGAATCTCCACTTCAGTTGCACTCACATACACCAAACTTTCCAGTCTTATTCATAACTATATTCTGCAGATATTTACAGATGGGTTTGTTGATATATCATTCACAGCCTGATTTACATCACATTTTATACCTAAAAACATGCCGAAAATTGGGTTTTTTATGCCTGTTGACACTATTTTCTGATTTGTGGAGTGATTAGAGATATCTAAAATCCCTTCTGTAATTTTCTTTGTCTCTAATATGTCAACAAAATGAAACAATCATTTTGAACCTGGCTTTATCCGATCTTCAGATTTATCGTCCCGAAATGTAATTAGCGCATATAATGCCTAATTTGCATATTTAAACATATAATTTCAGAAAACTTGTAATACAAAAAATCTTAGTTTTAATATAAGTAATCAACTGGAGAAGTTTCATTGTGATAGCTATTAGTTAACCTGTTTTCCCTATTCACCTACCATGTCTCGCCTTAAGAGCAACATGCATGAAATTCCCTGCATACAAAGTGGAATGAATCAATTAAAATGAAACTGAAAGTAACGTTCATGGACATGAGAATGAGATAATAACCTTCCTAAAATAAGAAATAGCATCAAAATGGATGAATGCAATCCACACATTCTTTTTGCCTTGCCATTCAGATTAGATTTTCGCCTCACGTTTCCCTTATTCCCATACGGTACTTCTTTAAAACTTCATCAAAAGACACTGCAATACTAGGCCCAGAGCCAAACACAGTCAGTATTAACCCATTTTGACCTGGGAACGATTCTGCAAATGTCTACTAAATCCTGACTTTTCTTGAAAAAGCTATGTTTTTCTATGTCAGTCGTTCTCAAACACTTTCATGTCACTTTTCACGATTCTTCAAAAATAGCAGACCTACAAGCTCGTAAGTGCCACGCTATGAACTTGTAGATCTGCTATTTTTCAATAGCTAAAGCATTGCATAATGCAAACACCAAAAGGGGTTCCCGCCCAAAATGGCTTAATCATTACGTTGTTATTCCAGCAATGGTGCCTGCGTCCGTAGCTGAAATGAATGTTCTTTCTATTGTGATTTAGGAGACCAATATCTCAGCAACAAGAGACAAGGGATACATTTCCATTAATCTGTGTGAAGGTGAAAGGACAGTGAGTGTTGATCATCATGCCATTAGAGGAGGTTATATCAGATGTGCTGAGACACTAATGACAGACTCCGGATGCACCTCAATATCACATGCAGCTGTGGAGTAATTGGATGATGTGCTTCGGTTCAAAGCACTACTGTGTGTGTGTGTGTGTGTGTGTGTGTGTGTGTGTGTGTGTGTGTGCGTGTGCGTGTGCGTGCGTGTGTATGCATGCATGCATGCGAGTGTGAGCGCGTGCGTGCGTGCGTGCGTGCGTGCGCGCGTGTCTTTTCATGGTTCAAAGTTTCTTTATAGCGATGTCCTGTTTACAGATACATAAAAGTACAATAGTGCGTGCTTGCATGCTGTGTACTGTCGTGGAAAAATATATAAATGTCCATGCAAAAGGTGAATGCATAAGCTGTATTTGATGTATGTATAGCAAGCAGATCACAGCCGACTCCGTCATTAGCTGTTCTTTGACAAACAGCTTTAGTCTAACATTTCTCGGTTGATATTATCTGGGTGCAACTGAGCATGTTTGTAGCAGAGGCCAGAGGATGGCTTTCATCAGAGTTGCATCATGATGCTGCTGGCCCCCCCAGACAGCTAAAAGCAGAACCACGTACGGGGTGCCGGTTGGCTCAGCCAGTTAGTGTGTGTGTGATATATGCTCCTATAGTGAGTGTGAGGACCCACATTTGAATCAGCCAACATCTGGCAGAGAATGAAAACTTGCAATCCATCACACTAACATAAATGGTAAATGGTGCATTTATATAGCGCCTTTATCCGAGGCGCTTTACATAGATTGTGCATTACATTCACCCATTCACACACACATTCATACACCGATGGCGACGGAAACCATGCAAGGCACCAACCAGCACATCAGGAGCAATTAGGGGTTCAGAGTCTTGCTCAAGGACAACCTTGCGGTTGCCATCCAGCCACTCTACCCCTGAGCCACCGCCGCCTCTTAACATAATTAAATAATGATTATATTACAAATATTAATAATAAAATAAAGATCTATATTTCTTGTTAAAGCCATGTTATTGCGTTGTAATGCTTTTTAAAGCACATGGTCATCGATTTTGAAAAATCTAGCAAGAAAACTAAATCCCTGGACTGGAGAAATGATTATATTCAAACATCCATGGCTTATTAACTGTTACTGTGTAATAATGTTTAGCCAACATTGACTCAATTATTCAAGTACGTCCATTAACTTTAGCTTAATAGAGAACAAAGGAGTGCTTTGGGATATGGAAGCTGTGAGTGCAATATTGAAGGTGCTCTTTCTGAAAGTGGTGTATTGATTTAACTAGACATTACCTGTTCTGAATATATGAACACCAAAGTATGTATAATGTGGGTAATGCGATGTATTAGATCACATTACTGATTGGGAAGGAATTGTCCTGTCTCACTATAGCGCACGTAGGCTACGCTATCGCAAACAACACAAACAACACAAAAGCATGTTTTTGCAATGAACGTTTTAAATTTCCGCATTTGCAGCGCCCCCTATGGGCTCTCCGTTGATTAAACCACCCTCGACATGTGAAATAAATTTGTGGTGGATTGGACATTCCGTTGGTGATTATTGTGTAATTTTTTGTAAAACAGGCCCCTCCCACTAACTTTGGATGCCGATTACAGCCGAACGATAGGGACTATGAAAATTCTGCCCGTGGTATTTTAATCGGATAGGTCCAGAGATAATGTGTACCGTTTTATGTGAGATTTGCACAAAAGTTGTAGGTGGAAGAGCAAAAAGTGTGTTTTGAAGAAAAGTAAAAATGGCGGAAAATCTATCCTGACGCAAATTGCCGTGGCGGCTGTGGCCTATAGAGCGTCGCAGTCCCGCCCCCTACCAGGGCCCAGGAAATGATTCCCCATTCATTTTTCACATAGACATTTCAAAAAGTATTTATTTAAAGACCTTTGAGCCTCGTACAAAGCCAACTCGAGTTGTGACAACAAACACAATTTTTCGGGCCGAACAAATAATTAGAAAGAAGAAGAAAACGGCAGGTTAAACACTTTTTTTTAATGTTTTTCTTCTTGAACTCACTTGATGTGAGTTTTCGCATTTTCCCATGTAAGTGGATGGGAAATTTGAATGCACTAATAAATTAATAATTCATCGATAATTTGTTATGTGAAAAAAGGGCTTCGTTAAGACCTCAATGCCTGTGTGAAAAGTCGGAGTGATCGGTGCAGCCAGTGAGGAGCTACGACAGTGTTTCAGACATTCATTAAGACAGACATTGAGTGAATTATAGTATGATGATATGATATGATATGATGATGATGATGATGATGATGCATTACTGCAAAGATTCAAGGCATTATCTTAAAAGTAATAAATAATTCATATTAATATCAATCCTTCGATCTCACAATTTCTATTATTGTCTATTTCTCATGCACCCTCGAGTGTAATATTGATTATGCAACAGTTACCAACAGTGCAGTGGCAGAAATTCCAATTCCAATACATGCTCCGTCGTACGACCGTGCTGTGTGTCCAAAATAACTGATCTACAAGCTTACAGCGCATTGCGGTGGTGACACGCTGTGAACACCCTGAACAATAGTGTTGGAAATGTTACACTAAAACGATAATATATCTATAACCTAGAGTTACTTTAAAAAAAAAACTTATATTATTATTTATTTTTTTTAATAATTTTTATCTCACGATTTTGTAACCCATTTTTCACTCCTGTGTGAAAATGTGATCCTGGGCTCTACACGCCCTCGCCAACCTGGGGAGAGCAACGGACTTGAACTCATGCTTCCTTCATGCATGAGTGTCGAAGTCGCTCCTTTACACCTGACAGGGGGGAGTTTTCCTGGTTGGACGTAGCGCGTGGAGGGAACACGTTATTCCAACCAGTTCCTTTCCCCTCCATCAGGCGCCCCGGCTGGCCAGGGGGAGGCAGTTTAGAGACCAGGATTACTGCATGTTTTTTGTGAGGGTACCTACCCTAGGGGGACACAGGGAGAACATGCAAACTCCACACAGAAAGGCCCTTTCGCCAACCCCGCCTCGGGTATGGGCACTGATGACGCGGAGGAGGAAACACGCCGCCAGCGAAAAGTTATATTATTACTACGTATTACTCCCTGCCAACAGTATTACTTATTAGGCTACTTTCCTTAATTGTTCCTTAACTGTGAGTGGACGACCCAATTAAGCATTACACTTGTTTACAAGAGGGTCCACATGGTTCAATTCATCAAAACATTTAGAGACGAATTGCAGCCGTCCGTAGGTGCCCTTTGAGAGCGGTTTTGAAGGAGTCAAGGGATTCACATGTTGGTAGGGCGTTCCACTTTTTGGTGGCATAGGAGCGAAAATAATTTAGTCCCTTGTTTGTGCCGAATCTGGGTTGTACATGGTTCGTTGCACTCCCTCTAATGTATTGCATACAATGTCATGTCCCATCCAAGGGGGGGGGGGGGGGGGGGGGGGGTACCCATGGGCCAGAACAATGTCATGTCCCATCCAAGGGTTGGGGTACCCATGGGCCAGAACAAGGGGGTGGGGTACCCATGTCCCATCCAAGGGGGTGGGGTACCCATGTCCCATCCAAGGGGGTGGGGTACCCATGGGCCAGAACAGTTAGAGAACCCCTGCCTCAATGTATTCCCACAACAACCCATAACAATTTTCAGGTGTCAGGAATATTTGCTTCCTGACACCAGAGTGCATCATGGGAAATCAGCAGGCACACCCCCCAGTGTATTATCTCATTCTGACCTGAGATCAGATTCTAAAAACAGTTCTGACAGTTTTCTGAAAAATCTATGTTTCTATGTCAGTGGTTCTTCGATTTTTCAAAAATAGCAGACCTACAAGCTCGTAGCGCGCCACTCGGTGGCGCGCTACGAGCTTGTAGATCTGCTATTTTTCAATAGCTAAAGCATAACATAATGCTAACACCAAAAGGGGTTCCCGCCCAGAATGGGTTATACTGGAATGTCATTCAGCGTGCAGTATGTCACCATCAGCGTGCTAGCCAGGTCCGAACAGATTGGCTGTGGGTATCCAGCAATCATCCCATCCATCAGCATGATTAGTTCATGGATATCCATCACTGTGGACTAATCTACTGTACCAGCGGCCCCTGATTGGACTCCAAGCCAAAACTCCTGTGGGCGAGCATGGAATCCGCTTCGCGTTTGAGTAATATAAGGACGCGCTGTGATTGGCCAGTGCACTTGTGCAAGGACACGCTGTGATTGGCCAGTAGCCACTTTGAGGGGCAGTCGGGGAAAACGCTCTCGCCAGAACACTAATATTCTGTCCATATCGGGTCGCAACTCGAACGGGGCAGACTCGGCTAGACTGACTTTACAACGTTCAACATTGCAACTCTCGTGGCTCAAGTTCGCTTGAAATGGCGCCCCCTCTGTTGCGTTCTAAAACTGTACCTTATCCCCTACTACTAGTAGGAGGGGGGCATGACCATTTACTCAAACCCGAAGAGGATTCCATGCTCGCCTTCTGTGGATAGGCCACGAAGATAGACCATTAACAAGATAATAGACTCCCGATCCCGACGGCCTTTACTGCATGTCACTCCCCCATCTCTCTCCCCATTTCCTGTAAAATATATAAAATAAAGGCGAAAGCCACAAAAAAAAACATTTAACAAGATAATAGTCTATCTGTAAGTCCATTGGCGTATAGGCTACGTAAGAACCAATCGTTCCCGAGCCATGTGGCCCATATGGCACAAGCCTATTTTCTGTTTCCGTAGAGTGAGGCGGATTGATGTGCTAGCTCATCCCCCCGTTTGATGTACAAGTACACTATACACTAGTAAGTATGTCGCAGGGACTTACCCCATTCCAACCCTTGATGCTGAGTGCCAAGCAGGGAGGAATTGGTTCCTATTTCTTATAGTCTTCGTTATATGACTTGTCCGGGGAATTGAACCCTGCTTCACTGCGTTCCGTGAATTTGTTTTGTCACTTGCTGCGAAGCGAAGTGACAAAACAGATTCACGGAACGCAGCGAAGCAGGCTGGAAAGCAGGCTACTAATCTCCAGGGTGGATAATAACCACAAGGCCACTGAGCTGATGCCTTGAATAGTGTTCGTCAGATTGGTAGTTTATAGCCTCGGAAACCCAGACCATTTTATTTCCAGGGAGAAAGAAATAAGTCTGGGGCCGAGTCCACTTCAATTCGGCATACAGTAGCGCAAACGTCGATTTCTGATCGTCTGCACCTTTGTTAAATTGACGCACACACGTACACACACACACACTCCTCTCTCTCTCTCTGCATGTCGCTCTAATTAATTAGTCTCATGTCGCGCAGCTGCGTCTAGATTCTCCTGCCGGGAGCTGCCTATGCCATAGAAAGCATAGGTGGGTTCCGTTCCAGTCTAGGTAGTTTATGACCAGAGATTAACGCTAAATCTCCAAATAAAGCCATTTAACAGGAAAATGGTCTATGTGTAAAATCAGTGACGAAAGTCATCAATAAACAATGACGTGTTGACACTGGTATGGTTCTTTACCTTTTGGTGCTGGCAAACATTTGTATCACTTTGCAGCTCCTATACTGCTTCCCTGTATTGGGGATGTGCAAGTGCACTGCCAATTTCTCATCTGTTACTGATCCGTCTGGTTGTATATGCTCTGAGTAAAAATTTACTTATTCCCACCATTCAGGACACATACGACGGATATTGTTGTCAGCAAATCTGACAGGCGTATCAAAGATCCTACATCATGGGTTCCCAAAGTGGGGTCCGGGGACCCCTAGGGGTACTTGAGGGAGAGATCGTTAGGAAACAAATGTGTCTGTAACTCAGAGTGTACAAATGGAACCAAACGGACCCTAACGGGTCCATTTGGTTCCATTTGTACACTCTCAGAGTTAAATTAACAGTGGTTTTACAATATAAATTGTGGTACCAGAGATAGAAATGCCATTACATCGGGGGTCCGTAGCATAATGCGTGTGGAACTGGGGGTCCATGAAATTAATATGATTCGGAAAAACTGCTAGAGCCGTAAAAATCCTCCCTTATCGGGGTCACTGGCATATGTTTTCAAATGGGGGGGTCCTTATCGGGGTCACTGGCATATGTTTTCAAATGGGGGGGTCCTTATCGGGGTCACTGGCATATGTTTTCAAATGGGGGGTCCTTATCGGGGTCACTGGCATATGTTCTCAAATGGGGGGTCCGTGGCCTAATACATTTATTTTTGGGGGTCCTTGACACGAAAAAGTTTGGGAACCACTGTCCTACATCATCCTATAGCCATCCAATGCCATGCAGCCACAGCCTGTTTCAGATGTAACCAACTGGCAACTGGCTTTGTAGCCACAGAACCACAGAACCACAGAACCAAGGGCAAAACAACTGGCTTTGTAGCCACAGAACCACAGAACCAAGGGCAAAACAACTGGCTTTGTAGCCACAGAACCACAGAACCAAGGGCAAAACAACTGGCTTTGTAGCCACAGAACCACAGAACCAAGGGCAAAACAACTGGCTTTGTAGCCACAGAACCACAGAACCAAGGGCAAAACAACTGTCTTTGTAGCCACAGAACCACAGAACCAAGGGCAAAACAACTGGCTTTGTAGCCACAGAACCACAGAACCAAGGGCAAAACAACTGTCTTTGTAGCCACAGAACCACAGAACCAAGGGCAAAACAACTGTCTTTGTAGCCACAGAACCACAGAACCAAGGGCAAAACAACTGTCTTTGTAGCCACAGAACCACAGAACCAAGGGCAAAACAACTGGCTTTGTAGCCACAGAACCACAGAACCAAGGGCAAAACAAAATAGTAAAATTAAATTAAGCTTGGGAAATGCTAATTGTGACCGTAGCTCGCATTTACTATGAAAACCTGCATCTCCGGTCTGTTAGTCATGTCTCCATATATGGTCACGCCTCCATATCCCGCCTCATGACATCATGCCTCCATATATGGTCACGCCTCGTGACATCACGCCACCATAATAATATTATGGTGGTGTGATGTCACGAGGCGTCACATGCACTGCAGCACTGAAGTGATCTTCATGCTGTATATGGAGATCTCCATATACAGCAGGGGTGGGCAACTTTGACGATGGAGAGGGCCACTATATTTCCACACTCACTCCCTAGGGCCATATATTACTGTCGTAGCAAAAATAGCCGATCTACAAGCTCAAAACGCGTCGCAGCGTGACGCGCTTTGAGCTTGTAGATCGGCTATTTTTGCTATATTCGAATTGAAATCTTGAGTTTTTGCTATTTTTGAATTGGAATCCTGAAAATCAACATTTTTATGTAATTTCAAATGCCTTTAATTATACTTAGGAATAGTAACAGGTGAAACCAATATATCAGTATTCTGACATGAATCTGAGGGCCACATTAAGTGAAGGTGGGGGCCGCATGTGGCCCCCGGGCCGCCAGTTGCCCACCCCTGATATACAGTATGAAGAGCACGACACTGACCTCATCTAACCCTGGATAACCATACATGGAGAAGACTGGATCATCACCTAGATCTGCATGAGCCGGCCAGCAACTCATTGACCTCACACCTCAAACCCTTAGATCTTCATATACGGAGCTGACCTGTTCTGACATTCCATATGTTGATCTGACCTCATCAAACCCTGTACACTCAAGACACGCTCCATATATGGCCAGTACAGAATTCATGTTGATCTGACCTCCCATGCCAAAGCGCCAGCGCTCGCCCACAGGGCGTCTTAAGGTTCATACATACTCCAGTTCCCGCTGGAGTATGTATGCTTCGAGTGTTATCAGTGCATAGAATAGGCGTTATCAGCCATATCAGGACCATGCAATGGGGCCAGTATGGACATTTTCCACATACTCACTAGTATGAATGCAGCTTTACTGGTATATTGAAATCAGGCAATAAAGTGGTATAGCTAGTATAGCACGTGGCAATGATTCAATGGAGAGTATATAGCCTTGGGAGCTCAAAGTCACTCAGTTTGGATTAAACTATTATTCAATAGGTGAGGTTAAAAGTGTGTGTGTGTGTGTGTGTGTGTGTGTGTGTGTGTGTGTGTGTGTGTGTGTGTGTGTGTGTGTGTGTGTGTGTGTGTGTGTGTGTGTGTGTGTGTGTGTGTGTGTGTGTGTGTGTGTGTGTGTGTGTGTGTGTGTGTGTGTGTGTGTGCGCGTGTGCGTGCGTGCGTGTTAGAGACAGAGAGATAGCAAGTGTGCAGTGTATGTGCATGTACACGTCCTTATGAGCGGTGCAGCCGTGCATGTGTGTTTGTGCACTTTTTAAATACACCTACAGATGCAAAACAATTTCATCAGTATTGATCGTGTAATATACTACAGCGCAGGTTATACTGGCAACTCACACTGCTCTTATTGAACTACAGTCACACAGAATGTATTCAGGTACAGCTGGAGCAGCCCTTACATTACAGAGTCCACTTTAGTAGTCAGGTACAGCTGGAGCAGCCCTTACACTACAGAGTCCACTTTAGTAGTCAGGTACAGCTGGAGCAGCCCTTACATTACAGAGTCCACTTTAGTAGTCAGGTACAGCTGGAGCAGCCCTTACACTACAGAGTCCACTTTAGTAGTCAGGTACAGCTGGAGCAGCCCTTACATTACAGAGTCCACTTTAGTAGTCAGGTACAGCTGGAGCAGCCCTTACATTACAGAGTCCACTTTAGTAGTCAGGTACAGCTGGAGCAGCCCTTACATTACAGAGCCCACTTTAGTAGTCAGGTACAGCTGGAGCAGCCCTTACATTACAGAGCCCACTTTAGTAGTCAGGTACAGCTGGAGCAGCCCTTACATTACAGAGTCCACTTTAGTAGTCAGGTACAGCTGGAGCAGCCCTTACATTACAGAGTCCACTTTAGTAGTCAGGTACAGCTGGAGCAGCCCTTACATTACAGAGTCCACTTTAGTAGTCAGGTACAGCTGGAGCAGCCCTTACATTACAGAGTCCACTTTAGTAGTCAGGTACAGCTGGAGCAGCCCTTACACTACAGAGTCCACTTTAGTAGTCAGGTACAGCTGGAGCAGCCCTTACATTACAGAGTCCACTTTAGTAGTCAGGTACAGCTGGAGCAGCCCTTACATTACAGAGTCCACTTTAGTAGTCAGGTACAGCTGGAGCAGCCCTTACATTACAGAGTCCACTTTAGTAGTCAGGTACAGCTGGAGCAGCCCTTACATTACAGAGTCCACTTTAGTAGTCAGGTACAGCTGGAGCAGCCCTTACACTACAGAGTCCACTTTAGTAGTCAGGTACAGCTGGAGCAGCCCTTACATTACAGAGTCCACTTTAGTAGTCAGGTACAGCTGGAGCAGCCCTTACATTACAGAGTCCACTTTAGTAGTCAGGTACAGCTGGAGCAGCCCTTACACTACAGAGTCCACTTTAGTAGTCAGGTACAGCTGGAGCAGCCCTTACACTACAGAGTCCACTTCAGAAAGGTACAGCTGGAGCAGCCCTTACATTACAGAGTCCACTTTAGTAGTCAGGTACAGCTGGAGCAGCCCTTACACTACAGAGTCCACTTCAGAAAGGTACAGCTGGAGCAGCCCTTACATTACAGAGTCCACTTCAGAAAGGTACAGCTGGAGCAGCCCTTACATTACAGAGTCCACTTCAGAAAGGTACAGCTGGAGCAGCCCTTACATTACAGAGTCCACTTTAGTAGTCAGGTACAGCTGGAGCAGCCCTTACATTACAGAGTCCACTTCAGAAAGGTACAGCTGGAGCAGCCCTTACATTACAGAGTCCACTTTAGCAGTCAGGTACAGCTGGAGCAGCCCTTACATTACAGAGTCCACTTTAGTAGTCAGGTACAGCTGGAGCAGCCCTTACATTACAGAGTCCACTTTAGTAGTCAGGTACAGCTGGAGCAGCCCTTACATTACAGAGTCCACTTTAGTAGTCAGGTACAGCTGGAGCAGCCCTTACATTACAGAGTCCACTTTAGTAGTCAGGTACAGCTGGAGCAGCCCTTACATTACAGAGTCCACTTTAGTAGTCAGGTACAGCTGGAGCAGCCCTTACATTACAGAGTCCACTTTAGTAGTCAGGTACAGCTGGAGCAGCCCTTACACTACAGAGCCCACTTTAGTAGTCAGGTACAGCTGGAGCAGCCCTTACACTACAGAGTCCACTTTAGTAGTCAGGTACAGCTGGAGCAGCCCTTACACTACAGAGTCCACTTTAGTAGTCAGGTACAGCTGGAGCAGCCCTTACATTACAGAGCCCACTTTAGTAGTCAGGTACAGCTGGAGCAGCCCTTACATTACAGAGTCCACTTTAGAAGTCAGGTACAGCTGGAGCAGCCCTTACACTACAGAGTCCACTTTAGAAGTCAGGTACAGCTGGAGCAGCCCTTACATTACAGAGTCCACTTTAGTAGTCAGGTACAGCTGGAGCAGCCCTTACACTACAGAGTCCACTTTAGTAGTCAGGTACAGCTGGAGCAGCCCTTACATTACAGAGTCCACTTTAGTAGTCAGGTACAGCTGGAGCAGCCCTTACATTACAGAGTCCACTTTAGAAAGGTACAGCTGGAGCAGCCCTTACACTACAGAGTCCACTTTAGAAGTCAGGTACAGCTGGTGCAGCCCTTACACTACAGAGTCCACTTTAGAAGTCAGGTACAGCTGGAGCAGCCCTTACATTACAGAGTCCACTTCAGAAAGGTACAGCTGGAGCAGCCCTTACATTACAGAGTCCACTTTAGTAGTCAGGTACAGCTGGAGCAGCCCTTACATTACAGAGTCCACTTTAGTAGTCAGGTACAGCTGGAGCAGCCCTTACATTACAGAGTCCACTTTAGTAGTCAGGTACAGCTGGAGCAGCCCTTACATTACAGAGTCCACTTTAGAAGTCAGGTACAGCTGGAGCAGCCCTTACACTACAGAGTCCACTTTAGAAGTCAGGTACAGCTGGAGCAGCCCTTACATTACAGAGTCCACTTTAGTAGTCAGGTACAGCTGGAGCAGCCCTTACACTACAGAGTCCACTTTAGTAGTCAGGTACAGCTGGAGCAGCCCTTACATTACAGAGTCCACTTTAGTAGTCAGGTACAGCTGGAGCAGCCCTTACACTACAGAGTCCACTTTAGTAGTCAGGTACAGCTGGAGCAGCCCTTACATTACAGAGTCCACTTTAGTAGTCAGGTACAGCTGGAGCAGCCCTTACACTACAGAGTCCACTTTAGTAGTCAGGTACAGCTGGAGCAGCCCTTACATTACAGAGTCCACTTTAGTAGTCAGGTACAGCTGGAGCAGCCCTTACATTACAGAGTCCACTTTAGAAAGGTACAGCTGGAGCAGCCCTTACACTACAGAGTCCACTTTAGAAGTCAGGTACAGCTGGTGCAGCCCTTACACTACAGAGTCCACTTTAGAAGTCAGGTACAGCTGGAGCAGCCCTTACATTACAGAGTCCACTTCAGAAAGGTACAGCTGGAGCAGCCCTTACATTACAGAGTCCACTTTAGTAGTCAGGTACAGCTGGAGCAGCCCTTACATTACAGAGTCCACTTTAGTAGTCAGGTACAGCTGGAGCAGCCCTTACATTACAGAGTCCACTTTAGTAGTCAGGTACAGCTGGAGCAGCCCTTACATTACAGAGTCCACTTTAGTAGTCAGGTACAGCTGGAGCAGCCCTTACACTACAGAGTCCACTTTAGTAGTCAGGGCATGTGACCTTGGGGAGGAAGTACTGTACAGTAAGTAGCAGGTAGAGATAATGTCCAATGGCATAGTGCCACACGGTAGCTGCCCAGGGACAGATTAACCCCCACCAGGGCCCCTGGGCCTGCAATTTTTGCAGGGCCCCCCATAGCGTGCGTGCACACAACATTTTTGTGTTTTTCCATGTTTTTATCATGCTTTTGACCTAAATTTAACTAAATCAATGGCCAATGAAGGACCCCAGGAGTCCTTTTCAGGGCGTCAAACCTAGTACTGCGCGGTCCAATTTCCCCGAAGGGCCCCTGAGAGCCAAGGGCCCCTGGGCCACGGCCCCACTGGCCCAATGGCTAATTTGTCCCTGTAGCTGCCATTCTAGCTCTCAGTCAACAATGTGCTTGTCCTTTCTCTGTGTTATGCTAGCCTACTTGGTCGCTTGTCGTGACTCGTGTTGTTGTGCTCGGAAAATAGGACCGGCTTAAGAACGCGTCGCAACAAAGCTAATTTTGGCAAGCATCACCGTCATACACAAAATACAAAAAACATAGACTCAGGCTCACCAAGCAATTTGTTTTGCTGAGCACGGAATACAACCCTATACGGAAACGTCAGGCTTTTGCCTAGTCATAATAAAGACAGCTTATCTTCACCAATCCAGGGTATCGTGGTAGTCATACTGTGTTCTTTTCTTGACTGTGTGTACCCACGCAACACAACACACTGAGCATATGGGGCACAGCAGGGGGATGGCTAAGATTTGGAAGACCCATTTGTTGTGTGTGTGTGTGTGTGTGCGTGCGTGCGTGCGTGCGTGCGTGCGTGCGTGCGTGCGTGCGTGCGTGCGTGCGTGCGTGCGCGCGCGGAAAGGAATCGCTCAGCTCTGGCGTGAAAGAAATCTGTTTTCCCCTGTGGGAAACGACTTCATGGGTATTATACTGCCTTCCATTCAGAGCATGATGGGTCCCCCCAGTGCCACTCGCCCAACTCATTACGCCCGTATGCTTCAGTCTTAGGCCACGGAGTAAGCCAGAAGTCGGCATTCATGAGATTTACAGGCTAAAGAGGGGCAGAGGCCGTGCTTTAGTCCTGAGGGAAATTCCCACTTCTCCTCCTCCTCTCCTCAGTGCATCTCGGTCCATTTGCTGCCGGTAACTCCCCCGTTTGGCCTCTTAAAGACCATCGAATCACATTTGTGAACTTGGCTCTCCAATGTAAGCAAGGCATCAGTGGTGGAACAACCATGGATTATACGGTGTAAGATTATAAAGAAGAAGAGACCATATTGAGGCTATATGACGATTATAATTTAATCCTACAAGATCCACCCAGGATATATCGTCCTTGTGATTCTCGATGTCTTCATTGCAATGGCAGGCAAACATTTAGCACAGATAAGGCCCATATTAGGTAACCTGACTCCGCCAGATGGGGGCGCTATTGATTCACAAGTTCATAACACATGCAGCCTCCATCTGGAATCGCTGACGCAGTATAGCGATGAACCGAACCAGCCGCGGCTCGGACCAATCAGCGGCAGCTATACGGGCAGGATCTGCCAATCACCTGCCAAGTAGCTTAAAAAAAAGGGCCTGCCAGCGATTGGGCTACAGTGGTCCCAGATGGAAGTAGTTTGTGAAACCGTCGAGTGAAGGAAGCTTGGTTCAGGGCTGGACTGGCCACAGGACGTACCGGGCATATTCCCAGTGGGCCGCGACCGTAGGGGGGCGCCATGATTTTTTTTGACAAGCAGGCAGGCCAATAGGCGGCAGGCCAACAGGAAAGGTCCGGGCGTGCTGCCATTCTGCCATCATGATACTTTCACTGTACCTGTATCAGTGAGTGACAAATAAACCCTCTACAAAGGGTTGTGTAGTTGTCTGTTGGTTTGTATCATTTATGTTGTTCTGTAAAAGTGGTGGTATTAGGGCTTGTTTGTTTGTTTGTGTGTGCCTCGACGGAGCGGGCGGTAGAGTTTCTGCTATCTGCGCACTGGTTGTGGTGGGCCGGTCTGGGCCAAATTCACGCGAAAATGACCGGGCCGGATTTTTTTCCCAGCCCTGGTCTGGTCTGGTCTCAAAGATACATTCAGAGACGGGTCCCCTGGTCGCAGCCAATGTATTTCCTGTAGGCGGAGACAAGATATCTGCGGTGTGCAGCTCTTCTACTACATTGAATGAGAAAGTGACTGATGTTAGTCTGCTCAAACGTTACTCTTTTACCTGCTTTTTACTAACACTAACTTTACAAAGGAAAAAAAGGAAAATCAGGACGGACCTGTGTAGTTTATGGCTGCTCCAACAGTAGTGGCAAAATTCAACTTTGGAGAGACACGGCACCGCTCAGCGGCCCCACGGTGGCTGAGACGGAAATACGTTGGCTGCGACCAGGGGACCCATCTCTGAATGTGTCTAGTCTATAGGTGCTAGAGAGGGTCACCGAAATGGGGGAATTGTTGCAAGGAGAGGTGAGATGGGAGCTGGCAGCTGGAGTTAGAGAGATAAGAGAGAGAGGAAAAGTGAGAAGGCGAACACGTCGGGAACTATTGTCTGGCACTTAATTTGATTCCTGACAGAGTGCTATCTCTGTAAAGAGTGACACACATCCAGACAGCATTGGACTCAGTCTGGATTCTTTAGACTGGATTCTTGTTCGCCGCACGCACGCACGCACGCACGCACACACTTTCTGTGCCTGGATGTGTTCATTTTACAAAGGTTTTTTTGTTCATATAACTTGAAAATGGTAAAATGGTAAATGGTGCATTTATATAGCGCCTTTATCCAAGGCGCTTTACATAGATTGTGCATTACATTCACCCATTCACACACACATTCATACACCGATTGCGGCGGAAGCCATGCAAGGTACCAACCAGCACATCGGGAGCAATTTGGGGTTCAGTGTCTTGCCCAAGGACACTTCGACATGTAGAGAGGGGGAGCCGGGATTCGACCGCCGACCCATGGATCATTGGACGACCTGCTCTACCTCTTGAGCCACAGTCGCCCCGACTGGTTATGAAGCTGTAAGCGAAGGAATGGTCTGTACTCTGGTGGCTGAACCATTTGGAAACGTAAAACCTTGGCATGGCCAGACTAATATCACTGCCAGGGATTATTTTTTCCCATTGCAGATTGGTCTGGTTTCCAGGCTAACAAGTAACCCACTGTAATGGTTTTGGTTTTGGCCTCTGTCGCATCATTATCCTTCTCCACCACGTCTTCATGCCTTCTCTTCACTAGCTGATATGTTGGAGCCTACTCAGAAATTCTGTTAATAAAGTGTTGGCCTGTTGGCATCTTGGCGCCTCAAACAGTTAACACCCCGAGCGGCAAAAACGGAGGTCTCTGTCCGATCAAATAATCCCGCTGGGCGCCCTGATTTAATGGTTCCAAATACCCCCGGGCGTTCGGGGTGTTAATAGGCTTATCTCACAGCATTTCCCCGCCCCCTTTCCACGCCCCCTTTTGGAGCTAATGGTGTTGTTTTTTCTGCGGTCCATAGACTTCCATGTTAAAAGATGTATTTTCAAAAGCCACAAACTATTGTTTTGTAAAGGTAAGGTTTGTTCTACTTATTTGAGTTGTTATACCATTGTGTTTTCTTCATATTATTATTACTTAGATTCTCCAGAGAAAAAAAGTGTAAATGCCTAATGTTAAATGACACCACTAGCTACCGGAAGGGGGCGTGGAAAGGGGGCTGTGAGATAGGCCTATACTCTGACTGCATATAACAGTTCACTGTGTTGTGTGGTCATAATCACAGAATTCCTTTATTGTCATAGCACAACGGAATGGAGTAGCAGTGTTGACAGTACGTTCACACATGACAAGCAGTTGAATGGTCAGGTTCAAAATCATAATTTCTGTATTGTCATAACACAACAGAATTGAGCATCAGTGCTGCTGAGACATATTGCAATATTTTCTGAACAATATGAATATATAAAGGTGAAATTGGAATGTAAACATCTTCCCAAGTGGTCGGTGTCAGAGTTAACAGTGTTAACATATATGTTGCATGTTCTTAATGGAATACTTCACCCAAAACATATTATTTTCTATCAATTATACGTTTTTTTTTCGTCTTGCATTCCTGAGCCAATAATCGAATATTTGACTAACTGAAGTTAATATAGGAGACCAATCTTAACGAGAGCAATACTATATTGCTCTTGTTTATTAGAATACTATATTATTATTTTATATAGTTTTGCATTGTACCGCAGAAGTGTCAGTTATGAATTATTGGCTCAAGAATGAAAAAAAAAAAGTATTATAAAGGTTTCATGACATTCATTTTCATTTATTTTTCGTTTTTCTTTTAGGTTTTATGACCTCAATTACACCCACACAACCTGAACTTTGAACATTCAGTGGATTTTCTGTGGTCTGAGGTTTTCTGTGAGCTGCGATGAAAACAGGCAAAATCACTCAACAGTAACATCTGCTGGCAAATTGACTTGTTATGTCATATATGGGATTTGTGGATTGGTACATCGACAGCGACTGTGGCTCAGGAGGTAGAGCAGGTCGTCCAATGATCCATGGGTCGGCGGTTCGAATCCCGGCTCCTCCTGTCTACATGTCGAAGTGTCCTTGGGCAAGACACTGAACCCCAAATTGCTCCCGATGTGCAGGTTGGTACCTTGCATGGCTTCCGCCGCAATCGGTGTATGAATGGGTGAATGTAATGCACAATCTATGTAAAGTGCCTTGGATAAAGGCGCTATATAAATGCACCATTTACCATTTACAGTCCACAGGCAAATCAGAGCAATTGTTTTATTCCGAAAACCCCAGACCACAGAAAATCTACCGCAGGTTCAGTTCTTTTTTGGGTGCACGCTCAGAAAGCAAGTAATAAGAATTGCAAATAAGTCATTTTTTGGGTGAAGTATTCCTTGAAGTCTGTTTGCCTGAGATTTGAAGCATCTAGGGCAATAGGGCAGCAGGTCACACAGCTGGTCTGTCAGGTTGTTGATTGTCCTACTGAGGCAGTGAGAATTGAAGATGTAATCTAGAGAGAAGGACAGTGAGCACTCACGGATCTTCTGGGCAGTGTAAAGGACCCCTGGGGTCTGTCCTGTCCACTGCTGAGCAGCTGGCATAGCGGATTGTGACGGCCCCTGTATAGATGGTATTGTACTATATATATATATTAGGGTGTATGGTATGGTATTATAGTATGGTAATTATATTAGGTGGTCTGGTGTAGCTTTATATATGTTATAGTTATAGTTCACTTTGGTTCGTTTATGGTTTCTTTGCTTTGCTGTCCTAAGTTCTGTTCTCAGCTCTGTTGTGTTCTCTTGCACTTCTCCCACTATGCACCTTCTCCAACACCTTTGTTAATACATTCAACATGCACTCATACCTTCCACTCATTCATACACGCACTACACTACTGACTACTGATTTCCACACCTCATCTGTTTGCTCCTGATTTGGTTTGATTTAATTCCTTATTCCTTATTTTGATTAATTAAATAAATTTATATTTCATTTGAGTACTGCGTCTCCCCTGTTTTTTGTTGTATACTTGGCTCCCCTAGGCCAGGTGTATAACAGGATGATGACCCCCCTCTAGCTTTGCCTTTATATCTGTCTTCACTGTCCTGTCTATATCTATAGAGAAACTATAGAACTTCCCTGAGAAACTAATCTCGTGAAGTTGATTTATTAATTCCCGTCTGATACTGTATATCAGGGTTGCCCACACATTTTTGAGTGGTGCAACCACTCCAACGAACAGCAATGTCCGTGTTTGTGTGTGACTATATGTGACCAGTACCAATGAGTACCAAAAGTGGCGCTGTTGTGCCAGAAACGGAGAGAGAGAGAGAGATAGTGCTGCATGTTGCCTGCTAATGAGAGAGAGAGAGAGAGAGAGAGAGAGACAGAGAGGGGGGGGGGGGGGGGGGGGGGGGGGATTTGCACCACTCGGTTCACACAGGTGTGATTTTTACTTAAGATCTACTTTTAAAATGACCAACTAAACAATCTACCCACCCAAAGTAATATTCTCCAACTGCTGAGCTGCCGTTACATATAAGACAAACACACTTGCAATAGGAAATAGAGGGGGAGGACATTGAATTGGTATAGTATTTTCAGATAAATTATAACTTTGTAATGCTAATGATGTTTGTGTGCAACACTCTTGAAAACAAAGTATTGCATTGTGGGTTCGAGCTGATGTCAATCAATCAAGTCACCTTAATTCAAGTGGCAGTATTTTTTTATATTTAAATTATATATTTTTTAGGGTATGCCATGTGATCTACCTGCACAGCGTTTGTGATCTACTGGTAGATCACGATCTACCTTCTGGGCACCCCTGCTGTATATGAATGCATTTTGATGGCGCTTTGTCACCGTCAGGAGGCTGTCAGCAGCCTGTGGGTCCGTGTAATGTGCTGTCAAAATTATTTAAATTGCGTACAAATCTGAAAGGAGCGTTTTTCACATGATTGATGGCCATGTGTCACAGCAGGCATTTCAGGTGTACCAACCATCATCACACACTGACATCGCAGTACATGAAAGGGTTGAGCACATCCAGAACATTTGCCTGCAACTCTTTCTAGCATTTCTATCAGTGCATGAAAAAGAAAGCCAGTGTTTTGCTGCATAGCCAAATGTTGTGCATTTATCATGGCTGGATTAAATCAAGGACACCTGAGTGTCCTTGATCTAATAAAGCATCGACATGGCCATTTGATTCAATGTGGCTTGGGGTATGCCTTTATTTAACCCATCTTGGGTGGGAACCCCTTTTGGTGTTTTAAACATTGTTATAATTTAGCTATTTAAAAATAGCAGATCAACAAGCTCATAGCGCGCCACCGAGTGGCGCGCTACGAGCTTGTAGGTCTGCTATTTTTGAAAAATCGTGAAAATATTTATTTCAGAAAACTGGAGGATTTAGAAGATTTTTTTTTTAATTTCGACGTCAGGCCTAAATGGGTTAATTAGGCTGTTTTATTCCTGCCCAGAGAACGGTCCTGCTGGCTCAACAATCAATCGTGTTTATCTGCAGGGTGTTGGTGGTGAAGAGTAGCGGGGAGAGGAGAGGTGTGATTTGAGGTATACACATTTTCCCTCTAAAATATATTTTTTGAAGCAATGACCGGCTGTTTCCCCACGGGCCTCACCCAGATCAGAAACACCATCAACACAAGGGGCTCAGAGTTATATGAGACTGCTGGTTTAGTGCTGAAAACAGACGGCCGGAGCCAGTGGCGTGCACAGACATTTAGAGGGGCAGGTGCTCAAGTTAAAAAAGGGCACCTTGTGCAGCGCGTGGAACCGGCCGGTTGCCTTAATCCATTTTGGGCGGGAACCCCTTTTGGTGTTAGCATTATGTTATGCTTTAGCTATTGAAAAATAGCAGATCTACAAGCTCATAGCGCGCCACCGAGTGGCGCGCTATGAGCTTGTAGGTCTGCTATTTTCAAAAAAAAAAAAAAAAAGAAAAGAAAAAAATGTGTTTTTCAAAAGGGCACATTGCCAAAAGGGCAGGGGGTGCTCTAGCACCCCCTAGTGTCTATCTGTGCACGCCACTGGCCGGAGCAACAGCAGGTATCACGCCTGAACGTGAGGCTCAGCAGGGGTTTGAGGTGCAAAGGGACCATAACTGGTGCTGATAGCTGGAGTAATGTAATGCCTTTTGAAGATAAGACGCATGCCAGGTCTCACAATAATTTGCCTTATTGTTCCTGTTAATGGCCTTATTTGCTAGCCAAGAATTTATATACAAATTGTTAGCTAAACATTGGAACCTCTGTAAGTGGTTTGAATTTCAATAGTATAAGCAATCTTTCCCCTACTGAATATTTTCGGATACATTTCACGAATCAATTTGCACTTTAACCCATTTTGGGCGGGAACCCCTTTTGGTGTAAGCATTATGTTATGCTTTAGCTATTGAAAAATAGCAGATCTACAAGCTCATAGCGCGCCAGCTTGTAGGTCTGCTATTTTAAAAAAATCGAAGAACGATTTTCAGAAAACTGTCAGGATTTAGAAGACATTTATAGAATCGTTCCCAGGTCAAAATGGGTTAAAATGGCATGAAATACAGCACTGCGGTAAGTTAACTTCGACAAAAATACATTACATAAGTCACTACCTACTATATTTGTTGGATTATACTTAGGCCTATACCAAGCAATGTTTTAAAGCCAACGGCTTCCTCAAAAAACAAACATACCACACAGTATAATGTTGTTTATATATATTTGTTTTTTAACCTGGGTAGTAAATAGACCAAAATAAGACATTGGAGAACTCATTAGTTCTGCATTAATTCTGCATGTGTGAATGGGTGATGTGAAATACATTGAAAAGCACTATATAAAAATGCAGGATATTTACCATTTACCACTGACAAGTGTGATATCTGGGATTCCATAATTCTATACAATATTTCATGTTCTTGAACAAAATGTACTCAACTGTTTATTCAGTAGGTCTGACTAGCTGGCTGGCTTAAATTATGCAAGTCAGTTCGTCTCCAAGGCCTGCCTTTGTTCTACTGATATTCAAGGGCCACCCAGTATTTTGGATGGTATGTACCAGATACCACACTGACATTTCAATAAGTGACAGTGTCTTCTTCATAGCAGCGACACAGTTGCACTATTGCCGAGTCGGACCATTGAAGTGTTGCTCTTGTAAAAGGCTCTATTGTGAAGTGGGCCAAAGATGACCCGGCTGTACTTGTGCTGTGCCACATGTGAAGAAGCAACCAACATACATCTGGAATACATAACTGCATCTATTTAAAGATGGAGTGCCACATTTTGTATTTTTCCAGTTTTCCATGTGTCTATGAGGTGACAGTACTTCATTAGACACCTTCATTATGTGCAATAGGCCTATCTCACAGCCCCCTTTCCACGCCCCCTTCCGGTAGATAGTGGTGTCATTTAACATTAGCATTTACACGTTTTTTTCTCTGGAGAATCTAAGTACATTTCCTAATGTAAAAATGTGACAGACCAATATTATTATGAAGCAAACAAGATGGTAAATCAGCTCGAACAGATAGAACAAACCTTACCTTGAGAAAACAAAAGTTGTAGACTTCTTAAATTACCTCTGTGTAGTGTCTATGGAGTGACGTCACGCTATCACCACTAACGCGGAAAGGGGGCGTATTAAGGGGGCGGGGAAATTCTGTGAGATAGGCCTATAGTGTATTAACTTTGTATTTAGGGTTTCTTCCTGGAGGCTGAACCCTTGACAGTCAAACGGGCCAATGAAATAAACAGTAATATAGTGACGCCACACTATCAGCCCCTCCCCTAACCCCTCCCCCTTTATCATACAACTACAGCTGTGGGTGCGGCTTCAGTTCAGGTGGATCACCACCCATCACCACCCACCAGGCAAACCAGGCATACTTAATGAACCCATTGCGTGTCCACATAAAAGCATGATTTTAACAAATACTGTACACTTTCTGGAAAAAGTTCTTCCCCCTTATTGTAATAATACCTGATGATCATGTTTTAGGGGGAAAAAAATTCCCTAAAACAGAAAACAAATCGTGGCACTCTTTAAAACTGATCTCTGGCATGGTTTTAAAGCGTTAAAGTCACAGCTATGAAGTGAAGTGGGAGACAGTGAACAGGATGCTGAAGAGAAAGTTCATTACAAATTAAAGATCCGTTCTTGAAAATAACAACAGACTGAGGAAACAACAGTCATTACCAACTATAAGCCTATAGTTAATTTATGCAATTGATTTGTTGAGCTGAAAGCAGCCAAGAAAGTCAGATGTCTTTTAATGATGAAATCGTTAATCTTCCCGTGGTAACTATACACACTCCAGCAGCAGGTCAATCAAAATGATTCAGGTTAAATGACAATATTCTGGCCTGGGCCATGGCTCAGCGGTCCAGGCACCTTGGCTGGCAATCCAGTCTGGCAGTGTGCCGTGGGATCGACTCCCCATCCCGACGGACTTTACTGCATGTCTTCCCCCCATCTCTCTCCCCATTTCCTGTCAGCCTACTGTCTGTCCCTCCATAAAAAAATAAAAATAAAGGCGAAAGCCACAAAAAAAACATAAAAAAAAAGAATTGACAATATTCTGACCTGGCATATCTGCATCTCTCTCTGTCCTGAATCCTGCATCTGTGAGACAACAATCAATCGTGTTTATCTGCAGGGTGTTGGCGGTGAAAGAGTAGCGGGGAGAGGTGTGCTTTGAGGTACACATTTTCCCTCTAAAATATTTTTTGAAGCAATGACCGGCTGTTTCCCCACGGGCCTCACCCAGATCAGAAACACCATCAACACAAGAGGCTCCGTGTTGATGTTACATTCCAGTCTACTATGAGAGCATAAGCTCCCTTTTGAAAGTAGGGATGTAGTAAATGTAGGTCCAAATGAGTTGTGGCCGTAGCAACAGTATTGGCACTCCACTGTAACATCTCAAGGGGCAACCATAGATTAGCAACTGGTCTACTAAAGTGTCGCTGAGCAAGCATGACACTCCTAAATGCTCCCCGAGGCCGAGGTGCAGGCGCTGCCCCACTGCTCCTGACACTTAAAGACACTCCTAAATGCTCCCCGAGGCCGAGGTGCAGGCGCTGCCCCACTGCTCCTGAGTCCTGACACTTAAAGACACTCCTAAATGCTCCCCGAGGCCGAGGTGCAGGCGCTGCCCCACTGCTCCTGACACTTAAAGACACTCCTAAAGGCTCCCCGAGGCCGAGGTGCAGGCGCTGCCCCACTGCTCCTGACACTTAAAGACACTCCTAAATGTTCCCAGAGGCCGAGGTGCAGGCGCTGCCCCACTGCTCCTGACACTTAAAGACACTCCTAAATGCTCCCAGAGGCCGAGGTGCAGGCGCTGCCCCACTGCTCCTGACAATTAAAGACACTCCTAAATGCTCCCCGAGGCCGAGGTGCAGGCGCTGCCCCACTGCTCCTGACACTTAAAGACACTCCTAAATGCTCCCCGAGGCCGAGGTGCAGGCGCTGCCCCACTGCTCCTGACACTTAAAGACACTCCTAAATGTTCCCCGAGGCCGAGGTGCAGGCGCTGCCCCACTGCTCCTGACACTTAAAGACACTCCTAAAGGCTCCCAGAGGCCGAGGTGCAGGCGCTGCCCCACTGCTCCTGACACTTAAAGACACTCCTAAATGTTCCCCGAGGCCGAGGTGCAGGCGCTGCCCCACTGCTCCTGACACTTAAAGACACTCCTAAAGGCTCCCAGAGGCCGAGGTGCAGGCGCTGCCCCACTGCTCCTGACACTTAAAGACACTCCTAAATGCTCCCAGAGGCCGAGGTGCAGGCGCTGCCCCAATGCTCCTGACAATTAAAGACACTCCTAAATGCTCCCCGAGGCCGAGGTGCAGGCGCTGCCCCACTGCTCCTGACACTTAAAGACACTCCTAAATGCTCCCCGAGGCCGAGGTGCAGGCGCTGCCCCACTGCTCCTGACACTTAGGATGCGTTGGTTTAAAGTAACTAAGGTGGTCTTTACACGAGAATGGTGTTCATAGAAAACGGCAAAATAAAGTATCGTTTGCTGGTGTCCGTTTAGACGAGAACGGTGTTTTCAGGAGGTGAAAACGCAACAAAACTTATGACATCATGGCTCACGTTTGCTCACAGCGCATATTTATTACATAGATGCAGAGCCATATGGAGTTCCTGAACAAGCCTCCCTCCTCGCCTACAAAGCGCTGCTCATCAGCGATGGTGAATGTAAAACCATGATGTAAATAAAATGCCTTGCGATAGGCGGCAGCAGCGTTTATGTAGCCTGATGTATCATAAAATATATAACCATCCCGTGGCGTGCTCTGCCTGCATGCTATGGGGCTGTCTTTAAATCAACTGCAATTATTTGAAAACTTTAGTTTGCTAGTTGCTAGAGATTTTGATTAAAAAAACGGCCACTTAAACCCTACAGTATATACATTTTATATACTGTAGGTATATAAAATATATTATATATTTGACAATAGCAGATCTACTTTAACAAACTTGAGCCACATTTCCACCGCCGCTAACACGTTGGTCCCAAATCTCCCATGCAGTTCAATTGGGTTGAGATCAGGTTGGTGACTGTGAAGGACATGACATTATGATTCACATCACTGTCATTCCCACCAAATCATTCAGTGACCCTGCATGCCCTGTGGATGCAGGGGGCCTTTTCATCTTGTCAGAGACGACTCCCATCAGGATAAAAGTGTTAAAAGTGAGTGATAAGGGTGATCACTACAAAATAACTTTGTATTGATTTATGGTGACCCTTCCCTCTAAGGGTACAAGTGGACGCAATGCCAGGAAAATGCGTCCCACTCACTGCAGAAGTCAAGCATTCAGGCCGTTCCTTTAGTGTATACGTACTACAGTCCTGTATGCATTCGCCCACTGACTCATCTGACCATCACGTTTTGCTATACATTTCTGTAGACCACTACTTATGGCTGTTGCATAGGGGTGTGCTGTCACGCCACCATATATGGCCGTCTCCATATATGAAGATCACAACACTGACCTCCTCAAACACTGGATAGCCATACATGGAGAAGACTGGATCATCACCTAGATCTGCATATATGGAGCCGGCCAGCAACTCTACATCTGACCTCAAACCTCAAACCCTTAGATCTCCATATATGGAGCTGACCTGTTCTGACATCACGTATGTTGAATGGACTCCCCCGGTCCCGAGGGATATCCCTTTGGTCTAGTGGTTAAGATGTGCGGGCGTTACACATACATGGAGCTGACCTGTTCTGACATTCCATATGCTGATCTGACCACATACAAAATATCCAGCAAGACGCCCTGAGGGCGAGGTTTCATGTACGCATCCGCCTGGGTGACTGCTGGGCAGACTGCTGGGCGATTTGGTATAGGGATTATATATACACTCAAGACACGCTCCATATATGGCCAGTACAGAATTCATTCCATATGTTGATCTGACCCCCCAATCCCTATACCAAATCGCCCAGCAGTCACCCAGGCGGATGCGTGCATGCAACCTCGCCCTCAGGGCGTCTTGCTGGATATTTTTTGTGTCTATTTTATTTGAAAGTGAAATATCCCTTTAACCCATTTAGGCCTGGCGTCGAAATAAGAAAAACGTTCGCTCTGAAAGAATATATAGCTATTCAAAGATTTGTGCCGCATTTTTATGATTTTTCAAAAATAGCAGACCTACAAGTTCATAGCGCGAGTGGCGCGCTATGAGCTTGTAGATCTGGTATTTTTCAATAGCTAAAGTATAACAGAATGCTTGAAACACCAAAATGGGTTAATTGCATGCGTTATTGTCTCATGTCATGCAGTCCACCTGTATGACATCTGCCTTCATAATGTCTCCACTCATTTATTCAGGTGTTTCATTTAATTTGCCCTCTCTCTCTCTCTCTCCCTCTCCCTCTCCCCCCCCCCCCCCCCCCCTCTCTCTCTCTCTCTCTCTCTCTCTCCCTCTCCCTCTCCCTCTCCCCCTCCCCCTCCCCCTCCCCCTCTCCCTCTCCCCCCCCCCCCCCCCCCCCCCCTCTCTCTCTCTCTCTCCTGCTGTGTTAGGAGTTGCAGTCAGAGCCTTAGGTATACGTGTCATGAATGCTCAGCACCAGTCCTGTCACAAGCGCGGGGCGAAGAGGAGGGGAACAGTGCAGCACGCTGAGTGACACTTGCCTAGTGCTGTGGCTCCCCTGGAGATTTCCTCCCTCGGTTCGGGGTAAAGAGAAGAAAAAGAGAGAAATGTCACTGTCACTCATGTCCCCCGACAAGGGCGTCAGGGACAAAAATGCAGGATCAATTTCGTTCTCATTGTATAATTAACCTTTAACACTGGCCAATTGAAATGGGTGCATTACAGAACCAAACTAGATAAAGTGCCCCTCGGGCCACAGGTCTCCAACCAGGGCAGGTCAGGTTGTGGCCTCTTGGTGGCGCTACAATAGGCCAATATGAAAAGGGTGCCATTTCTTCTCACACCTTGGATGGCAATTGGATGATTTGAGGCATTTTGTTCCAAAAGTTCACCTGTTGGTGGCGCTATAACAGGCCAATGTGAAAAGGGTGGGATATATTCCTCATAATAAGGGACCCCATAATAACAGAATATTGTTACGGCTCTAGCAGTGATTCTTTACCCGTTGAATTTCAATGACCCCCATTTGACGGGGGGGGTGGTAAATCCTTTAGTTTTTACAATTTAGGCATTTAGCAGATGCTCTTAATCCAGAGTGTTTTCCAGTAAGCAAGAACAAATTGCTTGCTTGCTTGATGTTAATACATCAAATATAGGCCTACATAAAAAATAGTCATCAAGAATCTACGTATAAGCTAAGAACCTAACAGCGGACTGAATATATAATGAAACTAGAAAAAGTGCCCTTCTGGGCACAGGTCTCCACCAGGAGGATAGGACTGTGTGAGATGTTTGGCAAAATGTTTAGTAGTAATATAAACATGTTTGCCTTGTATGGCAATTGGATGATTTGAGGCATTTTGTTCCAATCAACCTGTTTTGCAAAAATCAACCTGTTGGTGGCGCTATAACAGGCCAATGTGAAAAGGGTGGGATATATTCCTCAGCCTAGTAAGAAAATGTGTGAAAGATTTCACGTAAATTGCATGCTGTGTTCATGATTTGAGGCTTTTGTTCAAAACGGGGCAATCTTGCAAACTGTGAAAGGCAATTATAGCCAATTAGGGTGGAATATGAAATATCGGACAGATCCGACTTGAGCACATGACCATAGAGATACTGTGTAACGATTTGTGAGATTTTTGGACAGAATCTGGAGGAGTAATATCCAAAAATGTGTTTTACAAAAGTCGGCCTCCTGGTGGCGCTATAAAAGGCAGATGCGGAAAATGCAGGTCAAAGGTTTGTCCTTGGCCTCTAGGGAGTGTGCATGCAACGTTTCACGCAGATCGGTGCAGTTTTAGGTAACAAATGTGAAAAGCTGCCTCATGGTGGCGCTATAACAGGCCGTTCTGGAAAATGCGGGGCAGAGGTTCATCGTTGGCATCTAGGGAGTGTGTGTGCAAAGTTTGGCATCGACCGGGTTAACGGTGCCGGAGATTAGCTGGTAACGGACGGACGGAAGGACACACGGACACACGGACGGACACACACACACGGACGGAGTGCAAAACATACTCTCTCACCATGCCTTCGGCCTGGTGGAGACAACTATAATGCGTATACACTATAGAGTGCTATGTCTACATAAAATGCTATTAAGTTACGTAAATTGAGTCTCGAGGGCAAGTGACAAGTGCTACGGGCTAAAATGGAGTATGAAAAGGTTTATACTAGACTATAGTCTATAGTAGGACAGTCCGTGAAAGATTTCACACGCACACACACACGGACGGAGTGCAAGACATACTCTCTCACCATGCCTTGGGCCTGGTGGAGACATTAATGGGGAGATCTGGCTGAACAGGGTGCTAATATGAATATTCAGAGTTGTGATGAAAGCCTCGGGACACTTTGGAAAAAGGTCATGGGTCCTGTCTTTCTGCAACAAGCGGGAAATGCAGTGGCCGGAACCCAGCCAGACACGACCAAGAGACATATGGTAGAGCAGTGGTTCCCAAAGTGGGGTCCGGGGACCCCCAGGGGTACTTGAGGGAGTTCCAGGGGGGACCCAGCTAAATGATAGTTTGGAACCAAATGGACCCTTATGGGTCTGTAACACAGAGAGTGTACAAATGGAACCAAATGGACCCATTTGTACGCTCTCAGAGTTAAATTAGCATTGATTTTACAATATAAATTGGGGGTCCCAGAGATAGAAATGCTATTAAATGGGGGTGCGTAGACTAATGCGTGTCAAACTGGCGGTCCTTGAAATGAAACGGGTTGAAAATCACTGCTAGAGCCATGAAAATCTTCTCTTATTGGGGTTCCTGTCATATCTTTTCAAATGGGGGTCCGCGGGCTAATGAGTGTCAATTTGGGGGTCCTTGACATGAAAAGGTTTGGGAACCACTGTTGTAGAGGCACTGGGGGGATCACGGAAGCGCAGGGCGGGGGGGGAAACAGCAGGGAACCTTGCTGCTAACTCACAGCCAGGCCGCTGTGTTAGGATAATTTCCCAGCAGGCCTTGCAAATGTGCAATAGCTCCTAGCTCCTAGATCAAAAGCCCAAATACTTCAGCGTATGCTCTAAAGGTAATAAAACAATCTCGGCAGCGTAGAATATTTGATTAAATAGCAGGTAACGCGTGTTTCGCAGTAGAACTGTTAAAACACCAAAAGGGGTTCCCGCCCAGAATGGGTTAATTGTAGCAAAGCCAGTATAAAGTCATAGCTTAAAGGAGCATTCAGTGATTTGGGTGATTTGGAAAAATACCCGGTCCACCCGGTAACAAGATGTGCACATGCACACGCTCTACAGTGGGGGAAGTACAACAGACCAACAGCATGTGCACCAAGGCCCGCCCCACTCGATCATGATTGGAGGAAGGCCCCTCTCATCCTGATTGGATGAAGGCTTTGCTACCCAAAGCCCAAACCGAAACTAGGGTTTTTTGACCCCAGGGGCTCACTGGGGACAGGGAGGAACTCCTTATATGGTCAGCACACTTTATAGTAGGGAGGATTATCCAAAAAATAAGTGATATTTGAAATCACTGAATATACCTTTAAATTTAAATCACCCCATGATGTATTGTAAAACCATACACTACTATAGGGTGGAAGAACAGTACAGTAGGCCTATAACTCTGATACAGTAGGTCATCCGAGGTCAAATCTGCTGGCTATCATACCGCTCCTCGCTGAATTCTGAAGCATAATATAATTATAAAACAAGCTCTCAGGCATACAAATGTTAATGTGCAGCCCAAACAACTGACCTCTGTGGTTTTGTACACAGTGAGGGAGTGTGTGTTCGTGTTCACGGAGGCAGCCAATAGCTTACTTGTATGCGCACGCACACGCACACTCACGCATGCACGTACACACACAGACATACACCAATACTCTTATACCAAAAGACATGCATGCGAGATAGATACTGTACATATTCTTGCTGATGCCCTTGACCAATACTGGCATTACAATTAGCGTTGGTCCCTGTGCGCGCTGCACTGTGGCTGTTCACTGCTCCTACGGAGATAGATGGGTCAAATGCAGAGGACACATTCCTCCATGCACGGGATAACATTTATTTATTTTTTATCCCACAATTTTGTAACCCATTTTTCACCCGTGTCAATTATCTAATGTGAAACTGGGCTCTACACACCCTCGGCCAACCTAGTCCCCATATATGGGGGACATGGGAAGAGCAACGGACTTGAACTCATGCTTCCTTCATGCATGAGTGTCCAAGTTGCTCCTTTTACACCTGACAGGGGGAGTTTCCCTGGTTGGACGTAGCGTGTGGAAGGAACACGTTATTCCAACCAGTTCCTTTCCCCTCCATCAGGCGCCCCGGCTGGCCAGGGGGAGGCAGTTTAGAGACCAGGAATAACAAAGTTTTACGTACTTACTTATTTACTTATGCTCAAGCCACCCAGGCTTCCTGGTGAATCATGACCATAAAACATTTGATTCTGTGTCAAACTAATAATAAGAAAGCCGCGAAAAAGGATATTTATTAAATATAGTATATCATAAAAAATTCAAATGTGTTTTGAAACGGAATAAAATGTTTTATGGTCATGATTCACCAGGAGCCTGGATGGCTAGGTTCCTGCCTTAAATAATTTATATACATATTTTCTTGAAATCTATAGTATGGGGAAAATCAATGGGCTTTCTAGAGCTATGCTCTATTATTTGGCCCTTATGTATCCTCCACTCCACTCCATTATCGCATCATCCCTCAAAATAAAAAAAAATCTTCTAAATCCTCCAGTTTTCTGAAATAAATATTTTCACGATTTTAAAAAAATAGCAGACCTACAAGCTCGTAGCGCGCCACTCGGTGGCGCGCTATGAGCTTGTAGGTCTGCTATTTTTCAATAGCTAAAATATAACAATGTTTAAAACACCAAAAGGGGTTCCCGCCCAAAATGGGTTATACATGCATACAGTACAGCAGGGGTACTCAACTAGATTAGGCCGGGGGCCACAACTGTAGAATGATTGTGTGTGTGGGGGCCTGGGGGGGGGGGGCCGCACAGCATGCATGCGAAGCACGTAAATTTGTGGGTTCTCAAAATGCATTTTGTGCTCAAACACGAAGATTCATGTATATATAGTAATGAGCAGGTTAATATATGTCTATGCAGGTATATGCTACCTTAGAATAGATGTAGACCTACTGCATTTGACAGTGCATAAACATAAATGCCTTGATGTTAACAAGCGTCAACGAGCACCAGCTGAAAACACACACACACGCGCGCACACACACACACACACACACACACACGCACCCTCGTCAGTGCTCTAGTCTAAAGTGACTGGAGTCTATCTCATTTCTCTCCAAAATAATATGATAGAAAATGATTAAGGATTACTGTCATGTTAATCTCACACTTCATAAAACACACACCATACCTCTAACTTTCATTAGCCCTTGTTTTTATTTTTAAATTCTTCCAGGGGCCACTAGGGGGTGCGCCGCGGGGCCGCCAGTTGAATACCCCTGCAGTACAGTATGTACAGTATGCGTACAGTAGTAAACGTGCACATGATTTAGGCAATGATCACAGGGTAGCTCTGGTCCATAGCCTTCTACTGCTTCTACGATTCTGCCCTGCAGTATAAGTTAACCCATTTTGGGCGGGAACCCCTTTTGGTGTTAGTATTATGTTATGCTTTAGCTATTGAAAAATAGCAGATCTACAAGCTCATAGCGCGCCACCGAGTGGCGCGCTACGAGCTTGTAGGTCTGCTATTTTTGAAAAATCGAAGAACGACTGACATAGAAACATAGCTTTTTCAGAAAACTGTCAGGATGTAAGTTAAGCACTTATACTGCAGGGCAGAATGGTAGTAGCAGTAGAAGGCTATGGACCAGAGCTAATCACAGGGATACTCCTCCTCTGTAAAGGGCCTTTCAAACGGGAAGCGATTCAACGCACCCATAGTTCATTTTCAATGAGACCTGCAGGGACATCGCAGGTCTCACGCGCGCGTGCTTGTTCCGTGCACACGCCCGCGACTCACCAGACCTGGATTCTGTTTCGCTTGTTGAGTGGTGCAACCACTCCAAGGAACAGCAATGTACGTCTTAACCTATGTGACTATGTACGTATGTGACTATGTTACTATGAGTACCAGTAGGGGCAAAAGTGGCGCTGTTGTGCCAGAAACAGAGAGAGAGAGATAGTGCTGCACTGTTGCCTGCTAATGAGAGAGAGGGGTGGGGGGGGGGGGGTGGGGGCACACGGGTGTGATTTCTTTTTTTTTCACTTGCGTTGTTGCGCCCCTCTTGAGCAGATCTGCAGCAGACCTGTCCTTGATCCATGCGACAACGTGTGCGTTCATCAGATCTGGAGCAGACCTGTCCTTGATCCATGCGACACCGTGTGCGTTCATCAGATCTGGAGCAGACCTGTCCTTGATCCATGCGACAACGTGTGCGTTCATCAGATCTGGAGCAGACCTGTCCTTGATCCATGCGACAACGTGTGCGTTCATCAGATCTGGAGCAGACCTGTCCTTGATCCATGTGACAACGTGTGTGTTCATCAGATCTGGAGCAGACCTGTCCTTGATCCATGCGACACCGTGTGCGTTCATCAGATCTGGAGCAGACCTGTCCTTGATCCATGCGACACCGTGTGCGTTCATCAGATCTGGAGCAGACCTGTCCTTGATCCATGCGACACCGTGTGCGTTCATCAGATCTGGAGCAGACCTGTCCTTGATCCATGCGACGACGTGTGCGTTCATCAGATCTGGAGCAGACCTGTCCTTGATCCATGCGACACCGTGTGTGTTCATCAGATCTGGAGCAGACCTGTCCTTGATCCATGCGACGACGTGTGCGTTCATCAGATCTGGAGCAGACCTGTCCTTGATCCATGCGACAACGTGTGCGTTCATCAGATCTGGAGCAGACCTGTCCTTGATCCATGCGACACCGTGTGCGTTCATCAGATCTGGAGCAGAGCTGTCCTTGATCCATGCGACACCGTGTGCGTTCATCAGATCTGGAGCAGACCTGTCCTTGATCCATGCGACACCGTGTGCGTTCATCAGATCTGGAGCAGACCTGTCCTTGATCCATGCGACACCGTGTGCGTTCATCAGATCTGGAGCAGACCTGTCCTTGATCCATGCGACACCGTGTGCGTTCATCAGATCTGGAGCAGACCTGTCCTTGATCCATGCGACGACGTGTGCGTTCATCAGATCTGGAGCAGACCTGTCCTTGATCCATGCGACAACGTGTGCGTTCATCGCTGCCCGTTTGAAAGGACCTTAAGACTATACTTTAATTAGTTTAGCTGTCCTTGGTGGGTAAAGTTTTGGAAGTCTCTCCTATCAGTCTGCACAACACATGGCTGTCTGCAGAGTGGAATCACAAAGTAGTTTGGTTTGACAGCAAGACCCCAGGGCTTGGGAACAACATGTTCATCTCTAGGGGGTCTCTCTCTCTCTCTCTCTATCTCTCTCTCTCTCTCTCTCTCTCTCTGAGACACACACACACACACACACATGCATGCAAACAAAGTTTTTATATTCGACAGCAAACCAATGTCAATGTCCTGCCTTTGGATGGACACACGTACATATCTGTGCACGCACACACACACCCACGCACATACACACGAGCACGCACGCACGCACGCACGCACAGACAACCCACGAGTATAGTTAACTTGAGACAGCTTGTATTAGCAATACATTTGGCCAAGGCACAACAAAGTTAGGACGGTTCCTTTCATCTCCTCTCTTCCTCATGTTGTGTGACAAGAGTAGAATCGGCTCAAGGAGACACACCGGAGGAAGGTGTGTGCGTGCGTGCGTGCGTGCGTGCGTGCGTGCGTGCGTGCGTGCGTGCGTGTGCGGGTCTGCGCGTGCGTGCGGGGGTCAGCGAGAGAGAATGGGGAAAGCATGGAGAGGGAGAGAAATGGAAGTACAAGAATAGAATGGGCGTGACACAAAGACACGAAGACGAGTAAATTGGTGGAGCGATCTATCCGAGTGCTGCGACTTGGCAGCTTCTGTCACCAACCACACATCGTCTGCTGCTGCTGGGTTTCTTTCAGCAGTCTATCCTGCTACTGAACACGAGCCACCATTCAAAGAGCCATCTTTCTGGCTCTCTATACACTTGATCCGTCTTATAGAAGAATTATTCATCGCCTTATAGCGAGTAGCTACAGTTCTATATTTGTGTGGTGCAACTGACTGTAGTGGAGTTCCACTCTAAAAATGCTCCATTCTGGAGAATAATTAAAAAGTAATGAGCAAAACCATATGGTGATAATTAACACCAAATCATTTACCATCTGCATAAAATAGTTACTATCCTAAAGTTATTATAGTCTTCAGGGGACAATTTAGACATTTAGAAATCGCTCTTAGCAACTCACAGTAAGCAAGAACAACACATGGTAATACATAGAAATAGTCATTAAGGATCATAAGCAAGTTAAGAACGTCTAACAGTGGAATAAAGTTAAAAATATGTGCAAACATGAAAATGTTTAAACTTAAGCTCAAAGACATTATTTTAATGAGCTACAGGGATGAAGATGGTGTAGGATTTCACTAGGTGTGTGTGTGTGTGTGTGTGTGTGTGTGTGTGTGTGTGTGTGTGTGTGTGTGTGTGTGTGTGTGTGTGTGTGTGTGTCTGGGGGGGGGGGGGGGGGTGTTTGTGTGTATATGTAATATTCATTTGTATGCATGCATAGATATCACAGATTTAGTTATTTAGTTAATTATTGAATAGATAATTGAATGATATTTAGTATTGACGGAAAGGGGGTGGGAGCAATAAGCTATGCTTCTTCTCACTCCTTTTGAATTTGCTTTTTTATTATTTTGTACTGCTTGTTATTCTGACATTTCTGCTTACTGTATATTGTTTTTTTTTAAATTGCTTTATTCAAATAAACATTTCAATCACAGAATATCTGTACAATGAAACTATGACTATACACTTGACTAGTATAGAGTGCTATGTCTACAGTAAATAAAAAAGGTATCTAAATTACAGAAGTCTTTGCATACGCCTGTAAGGTCGTCGAGGCTATAGTGCAAGTGCTACGGGCTAAGATGGAGTCTGAAGGGATGAGTTTTCAGACTCCGGCGGAAGATTGGGAGTTAGTCTGCAGTTCTGATTGCAATGGGAAGTGCATTCCATGATAGTTTTGGAGCCAGAAGGGAGAAGCGTACGTCTGCCGTCTGGGACGTGTGCCGGCTGTTTTACTGAGGGTTCTGCCAGCCTCCCTGTGTCGGCTGATCTGAGCGAGCGGTGGGAGGGTTGTAGGGTTGGATCACACTTTGAAGATAAGGCTAAGCTTCAGAGCACTCAAAACAAACTAATTCGACTACTTCTCGGCCTGGGGCCCATGATGACCCACCTCTCTCCAACCCTTGCTAGTCTAAAGACAGAGTTAAGCAATTGAAAATGTGCTTGACATTCAAAAGTGTAAATGCAGCCTTGCCCTCAATTCCCTCAGTACCCGCATACCAGACTAACTACCTCAAAATGTGAGTGACACCCACAGCCACAGTACTAGTGGGAGTGTGAACAACTCCCACTTTGTTTTAAAACAAATATGGGTACATTCTCCTACAGAACTGCCACCCAGGCGTGTAATGTTCCCCCAAAAATGAGTGAGTGGAGGACGGAGATCAGCTGGAGAATCGGAGCGGCAGGGGCGGTATTGCAGTCGCTGTACCGCACTGTTGTGACGAAAAGAGAGCTGAGCCAGAAGGCAAAGCTCTCTGTCTACCGAGCAATCTTCGTTCCTACTCTCATGTCATGAAGTGTGCGGTCATGACCGAAAGAATAAGGTCGCGAATACAAGCGGCCAAAATGAGTTTTCTTCGTCGGGTGGCTGGCATCTCCCTTAGAGATAGGGTGAGAAGTTCAGACACGCGAGAGAGACTCGGGAGTAGAGTCGCTGCTTCTTCGCCTAGAAAGGAGCCAGCTTAGGTGATTCGGGCATCTGGTTAGGATGACCTCGAGGCACGTCCCACTGGGATGAGACCCCGGGGCAGACCAAGAGGCAGATGGAGGAAACACATCGACTCACTGGCATTGGAACGTCTCGGGATCCCCCAGGAGGTAGTCACTAATGTTACTCTGGAGAGGGAAGTCTGGAGCTCTCTGGTGGAGCTGTTTCCACCGCGACCCGACTACGGAGATGGAAGATGGATGGATGGATGAATCGTGTTGTTACTCTTCATGTCATGTCTATGAATTGATTGCATAGGGCCTAAATGGAAACAAAACCGCAAGGACCTTTTTTTTTGTGCTATCCATTGTGTGTGTTTGACTGTACTCTGTTGCTGTTTTTACATTTATGTCTAATAAACTAATCAATCAATATGGGGGTGCCATACCTTTGGTTGCTTTGAAGGCCAGCATCAGAGTTTTGTACTCTGTGCGGGCAGTAACCGAGAGCCAAGGGAGGGAGCGGAGAAGCGGGGAGACGTGAGAATTTGGGCTGGTTGAAGACCAAGCGTACTGCGGCATTCTGGATCAATTGGAGAGGCTTAGGTGCACATGCCTTGTATAGGCCAGTAAGGAAGGTAGCCTAAGGTACCATTCATTTTCAATGTTGTGCAATGCACTATTTTGCATGTTCTTCATTAGAATGATCATATTTGTCTTTTCAGTCAGCTAGTTATATGTAAGACTCCTGAGAGGTAAATCCCTAAAACAGGATTATTACATATGAGTTGCCATATGTGACCAGATTTGACTGAGAGACTGCCATCGCGCAAATTACAGCTTTTCACCAGAGGAGAAAACCTTTTTTCTTTTTTTCTTTTTTAATGAGTTAATAGCACAGGCAGACTCTTCACATACTAGAGCATGTCTGAAATAAGTGTCAGAGCTGAAATCGACATGTAAATATGAAATGCCCAAACATGTAGCTAGGTGTAATGTTAGAGACCACAGAAGTGAACCTTTCAAGCCTGTTTTCTCAACTCGCTGTTTTCTGCAAGACATTAATCTATAAGCCATATCTCCAAAACTGGCTGGTCAAACTGAACAACCAATATGTCAATTTGAAGCTATGATTCCCTGCTTTCATATGACATGAAAAAACGAAAATTCAAAAAAATCCAATGGCAGTCCCTCAGTCAAATTTAGTCACAGTATAGTATTGTTTTGGGATTTGTTCTTCTTCATCTGTGAGTTAAACTCTGACATTATGATGATAATCTAATTTAAAGATAACCTTCACTGATGTAAATCCTCTTGACTGTGAGTGCATTGATTGATGTATTGTACCGTAATGATACCACAGATACCACACAAGTTTCCCCAGTGACTGTAATTTGATTTAGTGAACCCCCATAAACAGCATCTGATTAAAACTCTCCATTTCACAGTGTAATGGGAGCCATGGGAGGGGAAAGGGAACAGAGGATGGAGTGCAACTGTTCCAAATATGATGTACTGTTGATTTTCTATTCATTACGGCTCATTAATGATATCCAAATAGCCTACATCGACATCAGGGGGTAAGGCCGCATTCCTTTATTCATTATTAGATTTGGGTGGAAACATGAATGATTTTGATCACAAAAAAGGCTCATTTTTATCTGCAGGCTGCTTAATGCCATGAAACATTTGCAGCAGCTTAGACATGGTGTAATTAGTTCAAAGCAATGACTGTGCAAATGCATCTGCGCTGCATCTGATAAATGAAAAACACAAGTCGATTGGAAAGCAGGGGAATTCATAGGAGAAGATAACGGCACAATAGTTGTATGGCGGTGGCTCAGGGGTAGAGTGGCCGGATGGTAACCGCAAGGTTGCCAGTTCAAACCCGGGCTCCCCCAGAGTTAGTGTCGAAGTGTCCTTGAGCAAGACACTGAACCCCTAATTGCTAGTTGGTGCCTTGCATGGTTTCCGCTGCCATCGGTGTATGAATGTGTGTGTGAATGGGTGAATGTAATGCACAATCTCTGTAAAGCGCCTTGGATAAAGGCGCTATATAAATGCACCATTTACGTTTGTGAATGTGTAAGTGGAAATGTAATGGTTAATTTAGAATGTGAATCTGTTAAAAATCATTACTTTGTGTATCTAGTTGTATTTGGACCATAGAATGATAACTTACATTGTTTTGGCTGATCCAGCAATACCATTAATCTCCATAAGTGTGACAAGACTGTGGGCTATATCTTGCGCCACCCCTTATACAGTAGCTAGCTGTAATGTTAGAGTCCACAGAAGTGAACCTTTCAAGCCTGTTTTCTCAACTCACTGTTTTCTGCAAGACATTACTCTATAAGCCATATCTCCAAAACTGGTGGGTCAAACTGAACAACCAATATGTCATTTTGAAGCTATGATTCCCTGCTTTCACGTGACATGAAAAAATGAGAAAAACAATCCAATGGCAGTCCCTCAGTCAAATTTGGCCACAAATTGTCAACACTTCCCCCTGACTGGATATTTTGTGGTGGCTCTGCTCTTATACAGCCTAGCTGAACCGTTCTGTGAAGTCCTGACTGTTCATTTCAATCAGAGACCGTATACAGATAACCAATTAGACCCCTAAGGGTCCATTTGATTAACCCATTTTGGGGCGGGAACCCTTTTTGGTGTTTTAAACATTATATATATAATTTAGCTATTGAAAAATATCAGATCTACAAGCTCATAGCACGCCACCGAGTGGCGCGCTTACGAGCTTGCAGGTCTGCTATTTTTGAAAGATCATGAAAATGTGGCGCAAATTTGGGATATATATTTTTTCAGAACGAACGTTTTTAACTCAAATCGTGGCTTCTGAGGAGTCACTGGAACAACATATTTTCAGATGGGGGTCGGCGGCCCCCATCATCTATATTTTTGGGGGTCCTTGACATGAAAATGTTTGAGAACGAGAAACATAGGGTTTTTCAGAAAACTGTCATTTGACATTTGTACAATCGTTCCCAGGTCAAAATGGGTTAATAAGTCACGCACGCACATCCACAGATTAGATGGCAGTTCCAATAAATGTGATTTTTGGAGCTTGAACCAGGGTGTAGACTGCTTCTGTGTTTTTAGACCAGGATGGAGAGGACGCCAGGAAAATGGCATAAACAGTAAAGTGATGCTCCAGGACATATCAGCGTACAAAGAGGTGACATAAACAGTAAAGTGAATGCTCCAGGGCATATCAGCGTACAAAGAGGTGACATAAACAGTAAAGTGAATGCTCCAGGGCATATCAGCGTACAAAGAGGTGACATAAACAGTAAAGTGAATGCTCCAGGGCATATCAGCGTACAAAGAGGTGACATAAACAGTAAAGTGAATGCTCCAGGGCATATCAGCGTACAAAGAGGCGGCTTACAGAGATGGCAGACAGTGAAGACATGGGGAGATGGATCATGTACTGTACTGCGCTGATAGGACAGGATCTGGATGTTGAATGTCAGGGCTGTTTAGTGTAGACTGTAGAGAAACCCTGATCCCTTCCCTGCTTGCCCTGTGAGGCCTGCCTGCTATATCGCCCCTTTATACAATTACTCTCATCACTCTCACAGCATCTGCAGACTTTCATGGTCCATGGTTTCATGTCCATGTTAGGTGTATGTAATTTGTTTTGTTTTACTGTTTACATGTACAATAATGTTGTGACATGTACAGTTGGAGGCCATCGATATTGTCCTTTTCTTTTTGCTGAGGTTTGCGTGATCTGCGCAAAAGGACAGTTAACCCATTTTGGGCGGGAACCCCTTTTGGTGTTTTAAACATTGTTATAATTTAGCTATTGAAAAATAGCAGATCTACAAGCTCATAGCGCGCCACCGAGTGGCGCGCTACGAGCTTGTAGGTCTGCTATTTTTGAAAAATCGTGAAAATATTTATTTCAGAAAACTGGAGGATTTAGAAGGATTTTTTTAAATTTTGAGGTCAGGCCTAAATGGGTCAAATGATAAGGGACAATATCGGTGGCACCCAACTGTATCTGTGTTGGGAGCCCCTTGAAAACGAGATGGTTCATCTCAAAACGAGATGGTTCGTCTCAAAACGAGATGGTTCATCTCAAAACGAGATGGTTCGTCTCAAGACGAGATGGTTCATCTCAAGGGAGCCCCTTGAAAACGAGATGGTTCATCTCAAAACGAGATGGTTCATCTCAAAACGAGATGGTTCATCTCAAAACGAGATGGTTCGTCTCAAAACGAGATGGTTCATCTCAAAACGAGATGGTTCGTCTCAAAACGAGATGGTTCATCTCAAGGGAGCCCCTTGAAAACGAGATGGTTCATCTCAAGGGAGCCCCTTGAAAACGAGATGGTTCATCTCAAAACGAGATGGTTCATCTCAAAACCAGATGGTTCATCTCAAAACCAGATGGTTCATCTCAAGGGGTCTTTTCCTAATAAAGAAACTTTCATCATGGTCTCTCTGTTTCTGTTGTGCTTCTCGTTCCCTTTCTGTCTGTTGTGTTCTAACCCCCACCTACGTATCTCTCTTCTCCTGTCTGTTGTATTCTAACCCCCACCTACCTCTCTTCTCCTGTCTGTTGTGTTCTAACCCCACCTATCTCTCTTCTCCTGTCTGTTGTGTTCTAACCCCCACCTACCTATCTCTCTTCTCCTGTCTGTTGTGTTCTACCCCCACCTACGTATCTCTCTTCTCCTGTCTGTTGTATTCTAACCCCCACCTATCTCTCTTCTCCTGTCTGTTGTGTTCTAACCCCCACCTACGTATCTCTCTTCTCCTGTCTGTTGTGTTCTACCCCCACCTATCTCTCTTCTCCTGTCTGTTGTGTTCTACCCCCACCTATCTCTCTTCTCCTGTCTGTTGTGTTCTAACCCCACCTATCTCTCTTCTCCTGTCTGTTGTGTTCTACCCCCACCTATCTCTCTTCTCCTGTCTGTTGTGTTCTAACCCCACCTATCTCTCTTCTCCTGTCTGTTGTGTTCTACCCCCACCTATCTCTCTTCTCCTGTCTGTTGTATTCCACCCCCACCTACGTATCTCTCTTCTCCTGTATGTTGTGTTCTACCCCCACCTACGTATCTCTCTTCTACTGTCTGTTGTGTTCTAACCCCCACCTACGTATCTCTCTTCTCCTGTCTGTTGTGTTCCACCCCCACCTATCTCTCTTCTCCTGTCTGTTGTGTTCTACCCCCACCTACCTATCTCTCTTCTCCTGTCTGTTGTGTTCTAACCCCCACCTACGTATCTCTCTTCTCCTGTCTGTTGTATTCTAACCCCCACCTACGTATCTCTCTTCTCCTGTCTGTTGTATTCTAACCCCCACCTACGTATCTCTCTTCTCCTGTCTGTTGTATTCTAACCCCCACCTATCTCTCTTCTCCTGTCTGTTGTATTCCACCCCCACCTACGTATCTCTCTTCTCCTGTATGTTGTGTTCTAACCCCCACCTACGTATCTCTCTTCTCCTGTCTGTTGTGTTCTAACCCCCACCTACGTATCTCTCTTCTCCTGTATGTTGTGTTCTAACCCCCACCTACGTATCTCTCTTCTCCTGTATGTTGTGTTCTAACCCCCACCTACCTATCTCTCTTCTCCTGTCTGTTGTGTTCTAACCCCCACCTACGTATCTCTCTTCTCCTGTCTGTTGTGTTCTAACCCCCACCTACGTATCTCTCTTCTCCTGTCTGTTGTATTCTAACCCCCACCTACCTATCTCTCTTCTCCTGTCTGTTGTGTTCTAACCCCCACCTACGTATCTCTCTTCTCCTGTCTGTTGTGTTCTAACCCCCACCTACGTATCTCTCTTCTCCTGTCTGTTGTATTCTAACCCCCACCTACCTATCTCTCTTCTCCTGTCTGTTGTGTTCTAACCCCCACCTACGTATCTCTCTTCTCCTGTCTGTTGTATTCTAACCCCCACCTACGTATCTCTCTTCTCCTGTCTGTTGTGTTCTAACCCCCACCTACCTATCTCTCTTCTCCTGTCTGTTGTGTTCTACCCCCACCTACGTATCTCTCTTCTCCTGTCTGTTGTATTCTAACCCCCACCTACCTATCTCTCTTCTCCTGTCTGTTGTGTTCTAACCCCCACCTACCTATCTCTCTTCTCCTGTCTGTTGTGTTCTAACCCCCACCTACCTATCTCTCTTCTCCTGTCTGTTGTATTCTAACCCCCACCTCTCTCTCTTCTCCTGTCTGTTGTGTTCTACCCCCACCTATCTCTCTTCTCCTGTCTGTTGTATTCTAACCCCCACCTCTCTCTCTTCTCCTGTCTGTTGTGTTCTAACCCCACCTACCTATCTCTCTTCTCCTGTCTGTTGTGTTCTAACCCCACCTACCTATCTCTCTTCTCCTGTCTGTTGTATTCTAACCCCCACCTCTCTCTCTTCTCCTGTCTGTTGTATTCTAACCCCCACCTACGTATCTCTCTTCTCCTGTCTGTTGTATTCTAACCCCCACCTACCTATCTCTCTTCTCCTGTCTGTTGTGTTCTAACCCCCACCTACCTCTCTTCTCCTGTCTGTTGTGTTCTACCCCCACCTCTCTCTCTTTTCCTGTCTGTTGTATTCTAACCCCCACCTACCTCTCTCTCTTCTCCTGTCTGTTGTGTTCTAACCCCCACCTACGTATCTCTCTTCTCCTGTCTGTTGTGTTCTAACCCCCACCTACGTATCTCTCTTCTCCTGTCTGTTGTATTCCACCCCACCTACCTATCTCTCTTCTTCTGTCTGTTGTGTTCCACCCCCACCTATCTCTCTTCTCCTGTCTGTTGTGTTCTAACCCCACCTATCTCTCTTCTCCTGTCTGTTGTATTCTAACCCCCACCTACGTATCTCTCTTCTCCTGTCTGTTGTATTCTAACCCCCACCTACGTATCTCTCTTCTCCTGTCTGTTGTATTCTAACCCCCACCTACGTATCTCTCTTCTCCTGTCTGTTGTATTCTAACCCCCACCTACGTATCTCTCTTCTCCTGTCTGTTGTATTCTAACCCCACCTATCTCTCTTCTCCTGTCTGTTGTGTTCTAACCCCCACCTACCTATCTCTCTTCTCCTGTCTGTTGTATTCTAACCCCCACCTACCTATCTCTCTTCTCCTGTCTGTTGTATTCTAACCCCCACCTACCTATCTCTCTTCTCCTGTCTGTTGTATTCTAACCCCCACCTACGTATCTCTCTTCTCCTGTCTGTTGTATTCTAACCCCACCTATCTCTCTTCTCCTGTCTGTTGTGTTCTAACCCCCACCTACCTATCTCTCTTCTCCTGTCTGTTGTATTCTAACCCCCACCTACCTATCTCTCTTCTCCTGTCTGTTGTATTCTACCCCCACCTACCTCTCTCTCTTCTCCTGTCTGTTGTATTCTAACCCCACCTATCTCTCTTCTCCTGTCTGTTGTATTCTAACCCCCACCTACCTATCTCTCTTCTCCTGTCTGTTGTGTTCTACCCCCACCTATCTCTCTTCTCCTGTCTGTTGTGTTCCACCCCCACCTACCTATCTCTCTTCTCCTGTCCTCCATTCAAATATCACACGTTGATACTTGATACCATCCCTTCCATGTCGCACCCATTCAAATCAAATCAAATCAAACTTTATTTGTACAGCACATTTCCAACGACTGAGGTCGAACCAAAGTGCTTCACATCACAGAGCATAAAAACATACATAGAGGCAAAAAGAAGAGGATAGGAAGATAAATGAAAGCAAAACATAAAAGGAAGGAAAAGCATTATATAAAAAATATCAGAACAGAACAATATGTGCATGGGTGCATGGGAACATAGTGCATAGGTAGGCTATAAAGGCCACGGTAAACTTAATTAGGAAACGTGATTGAAAAGAAATGAGTCTTTAGCAAGGATTTAAAAGTCGCCAATGACCGAGCTGAGCGAACATGAAACGGCAGGGCGTTCCAGAGACTGGGTCCGGCCACAGCAAAAACGCGGTATCCTTTGGTCCTCAAATGTGTATCAGGCACAATCAGGAGAGACTGGTTTGCCGATCTCAGGGCTCTTGTTGGGACATATGGATTGATCAATTCAATTCCAAAAAACATCTCTATCCACCTTTCCAGTTAAATATCACTTACCAACTCCTCCGGCTTATCTTGCACCTTATTTCTGATATAGTACCGTACATTCCTCGATCCTCTAACAGCTAGAGGATCGAGTAAGCTAGAGTCTAGCTTACTATAGCACTTTCTCATACACCCAATATGCTTTTGCTGTGTCTCTCTGTGTTGTATTTCTATAGTATGTGTGTCTGTGCATCAGACAGTCACATACTTCAACACGTTGCCCCAGTTCCAAACAGAAAAACAACAATGATAATTGGTGTGGCTTCATCGAAACAGGCAACTCTTCTCAAGCTACTATCAGCATCGCTTCCCAAACTTGCATTTTGACATGCTACAGTAGCTGTCAGCTACTGTAGCTACCTGGGGCCATGTCATCTTACAAAAGCCAATTAGTACTGCAACAAATGTTCCATCATGCAGTCTCTACTCTGAGGTCTGTAGTGTAGCTAAACTACAGTATAGTAAAACATTACAACTCATAGTAGTCATACCCCTCAAAAGTTTGCATAAACAGCCTTTCTGAAGTCATGCAGGCCCTTCTCTTCAACAACAAGTCAGTCACTCAAACTTTTCCACATCTCCAAAATAATGAGGGTCAGGGATTGTGATGATGTGTGATTCACTCCCTGAATCGCAGGCTGTCGAGCTGAGGATTTACAAATACAAAGAGGGAGAGTGAGAGAGAGCATCACTGCCACGCAGCTGCCAAATGAGCCGATTACAACGGATAGAGACGAGTCGCTTAGTGTTTTGCCATAAGCAATCCGTGGAAGCAAATCCTAGAAGACAGGAGACAGACTGAACTGGAAATGAACTGGCACTGTTACAAGGGAGGTGTGGTTTTATCGACGATACTTGAATGTGAATATAGTGATTATAGATTAATTCAACACAGATCCTGGAGCTACATTTTAACCCGGAACGTTGCAATTACTGTAAGTGGTCAGCAGCACACTGCGTCGCAGTCCCGCCCCCTTTCATGACCACGACAGGCCCAGGAAACTATTCCCTATTGACCTTTTTCTCACAGCCCATAATGCATTGCGTTACCCATAGTGCATTGCGTTACCCATAGTGCATTGCGTTTGTGTGTGCATAAGCATAGATATTATAAGAAATAGATGCCTCATTTGCCGCTGCAGTTCATTGGAGCGACGTGTATCCCAATGAAGGCGGAAGTGCAGTGCTGAAGTTTTTTTTTTTTTTTTTAACAAATCTTTATAACAGTCATGACAATATACATTACAATACAAAACAAGACAAACAAACAAACACAAACAACAAAGTTATTAACAATACAACATCAGAGCCAGGGGGGATTAGATTACTAACAGAAAACATTAAAGAGTGAACACAAAGCAACAGTTCTCCGCAGCTTTCTTATTTAGAAGTGCTGAAGGCATTTGCTGAAGGCGACTGCGTCGCTGCCCAAGTGACGTCACTCATGTGACTCCTCCATGTCTCTCGCTGTCACTCAAGTGACTACTGGCCAATCACAGCGCGTCTTTTCCGGGACTTATGTTACGCACGCGGAAGCTTGACAAGCTTCCGCTTTGCTTCCGCTAATGCTTTGCAAGGAATGTCGGGAAAATTGTGCCTTCAATGGTGACACACGCCTCAGAGCCGGAAAGGGCGTCTACGTATATATGTCTATGTGCATAAGTTCCTCTTTCTCTTGCTGTGTTGCCAGTTTTGCAAGAGAAACAAGTGGCCATGTCTATGAAAACAAGCACAAATGAAAATAGCTGATCTACAAGCTCACAGCGACACATTGTGAGGTTGTACATCCGTTATTTAAAAACACATTGAGAATAAATCGAAATATTTTGAATATTTAAAAAAGAAATATGTTCAGATGGAAGTCTGTGTACAATTACATATTAATCTGGGGTTCCTTGATGTGAAGAAATGTGGAAGCACGCCCAAATACGGTAAGCAACTACTGTACATTTTAGAATCAAGCCCAAAAAAACATCAACCACTACCAATAATGTATTTGCAAGTGACTTTACAGAAAAAACAAGTCAAAGGTTGCTTATAATAAGCAGACATGGCAACACGGCCTGAAGGAAGCAAAGCACACACACAAGGAGCCCCAGTACCTTGGCGCAGAAAAACGTGGATAAACTTTTCCCATAGACATTTCAAAAAGTATGTAATTAAATACCTTTAAAGCCTCGTACAAAGCCAACTCGATCATGACAACAAACACAATATTTTGGGCCGAAAAAATAATTACAAAGAAGAAAAACAACAACAAAAAAGTGTTGTAACCTGACGTTTTTTTCTTCTTTCTTCGGCTTGTTGTCATGATTTGTCACAACTCGAGTTGGCTTTGTACGAGGCTTAAAAGGTATTTAATTAAATACTTTTTGAAATGTCTATGGGGAAAATGAATGGGGAATTATTTCCTGGGCCTGTCGTCGTCATGAAAGGGGGCAGGACTTTGACGCTCTATAGTCTATATAGCATCAGTTTTGAGTTTCAACAGAACGCTATAGGTGCTATTTTAGGTACGTTTGGGAGAACTCAAATATTGTGTCCAGCAACAATGTTTCTCTGTGATGTTTTAAAGGAGCATTCAGTGATTTGGGTGATTTGGAAAACCACCCAGTCCGCCCCAGTAACAAAATGTGCACATGCACGCTCTACAGTGGGGGGAACTCCTTATATGGTCAGCACACTCTATAGTAGGGAGGATTATCCAGAAAAAAAATTTAAAAAATAAGTGATATTTGAATTAAGTAAAATCACTGAATATACCTTTAATGGTGAAATTAATTGAGACAGAAGGTATTATATTAATGAAGGGTTGAAGGTATGTTAGTTGTTTTACACTTGCAGTATTCATTGACAATACATAAAGAGGCAGCAACCACACACATTCCAAATAAAATATTTTCTACCCGAAAGAAAAGCAACAAGAGGCCTGTCCTCAAAGCTTAACAACCCTGTGTTATTATTTAAAACTCTAAGGCCTGACGTCAAAATTTAAAAAAATGTCTTCTAAATCATGACAATTTTCAGAAAGATTTGAGGCACATTTTAATGATTTTTCAAAAATAGCAGATCTACAAGTTCATAGCGCGCCACTCGGTGGCGCGCTATGAGCTTGTAGATCTGCTATTTTTCAATAGCTAAATTATAACATAATGTATGTAACACCAAAAGTGGTTCCCGCTCAAAATGGGTTAAAACTCCAAGGCCTGACACTCTGTTGCCTCAGTCATAGCATCTCCAAAGGCTTTTGGAGACTTTCTAAGGCTTTCAGCTATGCGGTTCATATCGACCTTCTGAGAGGTGTATGTTTGTGTGCGTGTGTGCGTGTGTGCGTGCGTGCGTGCGTGCGTGCGTGCGTGCGTGCGTGCGTGCGTGCGTGCGCGTGTGTGCGTGCGTGCGTGCGCGTTGTCCTTCCTGTGTAGACTTCTTTGTTTCTGTGTCGGTAAAACGACAACCTTCGTCTTACCAGACTGCTCTGTGAGCATTTGAAATGTTGTGGAGTTCACAAGGGTTTCCTCTCTGTCTGCTGCTGCTACAGTCGCCTAAATATCCACTCTCAATTGGTCAAGATGTGCCTTATTCCGTATGACTGTCTATCTCTCCTCTACCGCAGTTTGTTATACGTAATATTTATCTCCCTTTCTCCTTCCAATAAACACCTGACATTTCTGTGCTTTTTAGAATACACAGCCATCCATCACAATGCCATGAAATGTCAAGGTGGTGCAGCTTCGACACTAAGTGTGTGGAATTATTTATTATTTGAGGACACAAGGAGTGCCTCACAGGTGCTGAAGGAATGAATGACATCTTGGTATATGTCTATAAGGTTAAGTAAGGCCTTGCTTGTTTTTGCTGTGCTATCCTCTCTTTATGATGATTAGGTAACAGATGAAAAGTTCTTTGATCCTTCTACCATGTTTTCGCTCCGTTTTATTTTTTATTTTCTTCAGTTTTTGGTTCATTCTTTGTTAAATGTCACATATACTGATTTCCATTTAGATTGAAAGTTTTGTTTACTCTCTGGTGGTCCATGGAGACTTACTGGGTGCTTTCTATTCTGTGATCACCAGTGTTGTTGTCTGAAAACGTAACTAATTACTAGTTACTAAATTAGTTACTAAACTTAAGATTTTCCAATTCAGACACATTGTTTTCAAGGAAAACATATTCCCTAATGTCACTGCTCCGTTGTGGTTGGTTTTAAGCTCTGCTTGCCAATACAGAGGAAAAGAACACTTAGTACAATACCCAAAATCACTGTGTGTGTGCGCGTGTGCGCGTGCGTGTATTTTCCTAACCGTGCGTCACCAGACTTTCCACCTTAAGGCTTTCCATAGAGTTATAAAGGCGTTCCACCTTAAGGTGCAAGACCCGCCCAACTCTGTGTCTGATTGGCTTACCCTGGAATGATACCCTATAGGGCTGGGTGCAATAACCGCAATATCGCCATACCGCCGGTATGTAACGCATACCGCGGTGTCGGGTTCATTACCGCGGTTTAAAAAAAAAAAATTATTTTTTAATATAATTTATTTAAACTTTTTTTATATAGGCCTACGGGTGCATATGGTGTTGTATAAAATTAAAACAAAAGTTTACCATAATAAACAAGTATCATTGTTTAGTGTCTGATTATTTATGAACATATCATGAATCATGATGCTAGACTAGGCTAACCTGTATGGTATTGGCTTCGCGTTCGGGGGCGGGATTGTGTCGGCTCCTTAATAGCAGACCCACAAGCTCAGATCGCCTCTCGACTCGAGGCAGTGTTAGCTTGTAAATCAGTTATCTTGAGCAAGACACGGACAGGGACAGTCCATTATAAAACGTATGGGGGGTTTCTTGTGTGTGCCACTGCCTGTCTGAGTTGAGTCGACCAATCCAGTCAACTTCCGCCCAACGTGTTTCTCCTCTCCAAACAAACAATGGCAACTGGAGGTGGAGGTGTTGTTGTCGATATAACTAAATTGATTACTAAGCCAAATGCCACAGCGTCTATTTGGAAATATTTTGGGTTTATACCAGACGACAACGGCAAGCCAAAAAATGTGGATGAGGTCATTTGCCGCATCTGTGGCGCCAAGATTTCTGCTCGTCGTGGAAATACAACAAACCCCAGGACGCATCTCAGAGTAAGCCATCCTGCAAAGTTTGCTGAGTCGAAGCACGGCGCCGATGGCGGCGAAAGCAGTTCTACTCAGTCTTCTGGAAATGAAGGACATAGCAGGCGACAGCTAGGAGTCTCCGAGTCCTATGCTAGAGTGGCAAAATACGAGCGAGACAGCAACCGATGGCGTAAGCTCACCGACAGCGTGGTACGCTACTTGGCTGAAGAAACCGTACCATTTCGCACCGTGGATAAAGGGGCATTCATGGACATGTTGTACACGTTCGACAGACAATATACACTACCTGACAGAAAATACTTTTCTGGGAAAGCAGTGCCGGGTTTGTATGATGCGATGAGAGAAGATGTCGAGCAGGAGCTGAAGGACGTTTCCTTCTACTCGTTGACAACCGATTTGTGGTCAAGCGTAAACATGATGCCCTACATGAGCCTTACGGTACACTACTTGACCAAAGAGTGGGTGTTAAAAGTGAAGTGCTTGGAGACAGAGTTTCTACCAGAAAGCCACACTGCAGTACATTTGGCTGAAGCCCTCAGAGAAGCCCTCCAACGCTGGCAACTGGATGAGAAGCGACTGGCTTGCATTACTACGGATAATGGAGCCAACATAGTTGCTGCTATTCGAGACCTTGGGTGGACATGGCTAAACTGCTTTGGCCACAATTTGCATTTGGCTGTAACCAATGCATTGAAGGCGGAGGATGCCAGGACATCCCGAGCACTCGGCATGTGCAAAGGTCTCGTGAGAACCTTTTCAAAAAGCTGGAAAAAAAAGAAAAAGCTCAGGGAAACACTGAAGGACCTCAACCCAAACCTTGAAACTCCTGCCAAGGGTTTAGTCATGGTGAGTTAAAGTTGTTCTTAATTTCATATTTCTTAATCAATAGTCAATAGTTATCGACGTATTTTATTAAATATATAGGCCTAATATAATAATGGGAATCTCAAAGTGATACAATGAGCAAATGCAAAAAAATTAAAGTATATACGTTAAATAAAATCACACCCGAGTGAAGTGAGGGGCGCTAATATATTAACTCATGTTGCTATGGTTGGGTGATGTAAAACAAACACGGACAAAATAAACATTAAACTCTGCTCGTCACCTGGCCTGACGCAGAACAGGCTCATAGCGCCCTCTATAGGCATTTTAACGACTACAGTCATGTCCCTGTTTTTGTGTTGTATCATCATTATCATGTGTAAATGATCAAACAGCTTTCTATTAATTTATTAGTAGGGGATCTAATACTACTTTTGCTTTTACTAATGCTGTTTGCTGTTTTTTTTGTTTTTTTCCCACAGGATTGCCCTACCAGGTGGGGTTCTACACAGAAAATGGTACAACGCATTTTGGACCAACTGCCAGCCATCGAAAAGGCGTTGGAGGGTGACAAGAAAAGCCTCAACAACGTTCCTAAGTGGCAGAGCAAAGGTGTGCTGGAGTCAATAAATGCAGCACTGAAGCCAGTAGCTGAATTCACAGATTCCCTCTCTGAGGAGAACTCAGTCACAGGCTCTTCTGTGAAACCAGTGTTGCAGCTGTTAAACGAGGAAATTCTCGCAACGACTGAGCCACAAGACACCGAGTTAACGGTAAACCTGAGGAAGAAGATGCTTGATGTCTTGAATGCGAAGTACGCAGACCCTAAACTACAGCATTTGTTGGCAAAGGCATCGTTTCTTGATCCCAGACACAAGGGCTGCATCCCAGCTGATGAAGTGAAAGATGTCATACTCGAAGAGATATTAGCCGAAATGGCTGACGAAGAGAGGCTCAGGCGTGATGATGATGGTGCCATGCCCAGGGCCAGGGCCTCAGATGGAGATGATGATGATGATGCCCCTCCACGTGCACCACCTCCTATCAAAAAGAGGACTCTGGCTGACCTTCTGAGCCAACGGAAACAAAGGGCCTCCATTCCGATCCCCAAGAGAATCCGTGCAGACACAGAGATCACGAGATATATCCAGGAGGAAGCCATTGATGATCATGATGATCCGCTCATCTGGTGGAAGCACAATGAGGCCAGATTCCCTCTCTTGTCCAAGCTTGCCAGAAAGTACATGACCGTATGTGCTACAAGCACTGCGTCGGAGCGTGTGTTCAGTGCTGCTGGCAGGGTGGTGACACCAATGAGGGCCTGCCTTAAGCCAGAAAAAGTCAACATGTTGGTTTGCCTGGCAAGAAACCTGAAAAGTGAGCGTGAGGCTAGAAAAAGATCAGCCAAAGCTGCCTTGCGTGCCTAGTTAGATGGGCTATTTCATGTCAAGGACATTATATGTTCTTGGAACATATGTTCCGTTTTATTTAATTACTTACTTACTACTTGTTTACTTACTTACTACTTGAAAAAGAGCAGCCAAAGCTGCCTTGTGTGCCTAGTTAGGATGGGCTATTTCATGTCAAGGTCCAAGGACATTATATTATGTTCCTGGAACATATTTGTTCTGTTTTATTTACTTACTTAACTTACTACTTTACTTGTTGTTGCATTATACTGTGAATTTGCACTACACACTACAGCAGAGCATTGCACTATATTGCCTAAATGGCTGTTTTTTGTTTTGTTTGTTTGTGCTTGAACATATTTTTGCACTGAAATAATTCTTTTTTCAAAGAATTGTTGTGAGACTGAGACTGTGACTGACTTTGCAATTTGCATTATTGTTGTGCTGCTGTTCAATGGCTAATGGCTATGAATAAATCGTATTTGGAAATTGTTGGTTCATGTTAATGACTTTAATGTAAATATCTCCAGTATACAATTACAGACAGTGTATAATGTTTTGTATAGCCTGAAGAACGTCAACTGGCAAAACTTTACTTTACTGGTAAAATGTCGCCATCTACTGCTTATATGAAATAAGCAGTAGATGGCGACATTTTACCATCTCCCAAGAATCGCATGGTCTATGGAATTGCTCTTTTCTTTTTTCGACTTAATGAGCTATTTATATTTCGCACGGTATCGCACCTATAGCATTCACAGGTTTGTTCATGTTGAATGGATTGATTTGAAATAGCTTGGCTCGGAGTACATCACCATTATAATGTAATACTTCCGCGTATCACCTGTCAAAAAAGCTGATCTACAAGCTCACCTCCGAGCTTGGAGATCTGCCATTTCCGGCGTCGATTCACGTGACGGTCACGGAAGACGGCACTGTCGCAAACAAATACGACAGTTTGATCTGCAAAATGTTTTTTTTATCTGAGACGAGACTTTCCAAATCTTTCACGGATTACATTAATGTCATGATCATGGATGGCCCTGCAATTTCTTTACTATACCGCGTTGGAATATAAACATTTGGAACGATGATTTGCAGCGTGACTACGAGACGAGCAAACATCAGCAGGTAAATAAAACGAGCAATAAAACTTGCGAGGCTACCGTGGCATCATAATAACATGGTGAATCATGATAATCATTTATTTTTGCCAGAAAGTGATGTCATATTAAATGTTCATTGATGAGGTCCATTCAGTATCAGTAAAGACAGACGAGGTTCACGTTAAAGTAAACTTCAAGTTCTTTATTGTTAATCTTTGTAGGCTACAGGTATTGTCCGGCTTCCTTAAAAGTAAAGCAGCAGCATAGGTGATAAGTAAACGACGGGACCTTTATAAAACCGCCATTAAATCGAATAAAAAAATGACATCTGGGGTCCGCGGTGCATACATTGTGCTGAGCTGCTCTATACATCTCCGTACACGGTGTTTTACCGGATTGTGCTGACTGCTGAGCTGCTCTATACATCTCCGTACACGGTGTTCCACCGGACTGAATAACACTATAAAACCGGAGGATTTTTTTTTCGCGGGGGGGGGGGGTGCGGTAATTACCGCCATACCGGCGGTATGGGGGCCGACAATAACCGCGGTAATAAAACTCCCATACCGCCCCAGCCCTAATACCCTAACATAACAGGGCATAACCCTCATCATTATGATGGTTATGCCCTGTGAAAGCCACTTTCTCTTTCTCATGTGGAATGTGTTTCACTCTGGGAGCGCACTCAGCGCACCATGTCAGTTTACATGACAGACTCCACCCTGTCAGTTTACACGACAGACTCCACCATGTCAGTTTACATGACAGACTCCACCCTGTCAGTTTACATGACAGACTCCACCCTGTCAGTTTACATGACAGACTCCACCCTGTCAGTTTACATGACAGACTCCACCCTGTCAGTTTACATGACAGACTCCACCCTGTCAGTTTACATGACAGACTCCACCCTGTCAGTTTACATGACAGACTCCGCACTGGCAGGAGGAGGAGACGGTTATTTTGGATCGCATTACGTAACGTGGGTAACTATACTAACTCACCCATTGAAAACACAGTAACTATAATGGCGTTGCTGATTGGGAAAGGGTTAACTACTGTAGTTACCTAATAGTTACCACAAAAAGTAGTTGCGTTACGTAAAGTAACTCGTTAGTAACTAGTTAGTCACAACAACACTGGTGGTCACCATGTGACACAGAGGGGTGATATAGTGCACAGTTAAGCTAACGCCACTCATTTGGCCAATGGGCTCATATGCACAACAGAATAACTCTTCCTAATTCCCTACCTCCTTACCGATGATACTAATTAAGGCTCTGTTCCATTTCGTGTGCAGTGGTTACTGTGGTTCTCAAACATTTTAATTTCAAGGAGCCCCATAAGGCCTCATTCACACGTACCAAACACCAATCAAGCAATGTTTGGTCGTTTTTTTGTTTTTTTGGGCCACCACAATGCTTTTCCAATGGGAGTCACATGGTTTGATCAAACATTTGTGTTTGATCGCTGATTGCTGATTGCTCCCCCCTCATCAAACAAAAATGTCTGGTCAAACCATGTGACTCCCATTGAAAATGATTTGGAGCAGCAATCAAAAAGCAATCAGGCATCACACACGGACCGAACATTTGTTGTGTAGGTGTGAACTAGACCTCAGAGAGCGTACAAATTGGAACCATGTGTACACTCTCAGAGTTACACACCCATACGAGGCCATTTGGAACCCACTCAAGGACACGTTGAGACCCACTGGTGTAGCAGAGTGTTTCCAGTGAGCCAACACGCACAATAGCAGCACCCAGCTGCATATTATAGCTCATTGTTAAGGTCAGCACACAGGTACACATTTTAAGGTAAAAAAAACAAAACAAAACCTGTTTGATATTCCTAGGTCGGTCTCCTCTGACAGAAAATTAATAATGCATAATAAATACACTTCAGTGTGCTGCTCATTTAGATTTGGTTCCATACAAACAGAACTATAGTTCTCTGAAGCAGTGGTTCCCAAACTTTTTCGTGTCAAGGACCCCCAAATCAACATTTATTAGGCCACGGACCCCCCATTTGAAAACATGGCAGTGACCCCGATAAGGACCCCCCATTTGAAAACATATGCCAGTGACCCCGATAAGGACCCCTCATTTGAAAACATGCCAGTGACCCCGATAAGGACCCCTCATTTGAAAACATGCCAGTGACCCCGATAAGGACCCCTCACTTGAAAACATATGCCAGTGACCCCAGTGATAAGGGAGAATTTTTACGGCTCTAGCAGTGATTCCGAAACATATTAATTTCATGGACCCCCCAGTTTCACACACATTATGCTACGGACCCCCGATTTAATGGCATTTATATCTCTGGTAACACAATTTATATTGTAAAACCACTGTTAATTTAACTCTGATAGTGTACAAATGAACCAAATGGACCCGTTAGGGTCCATATTTGGTTCCATTTGTACACTCTCAGAGTTACAGACCCATAAGGGTCCATTTGGTTCCTAACTATCTCTAATTGAGCTAGGTACCCCCTGGAACTCCCTCAAGTACCCCTATGGGTCCCCGTACCCCACTTTGGGAACCACTGAATGAAGGAATGAACTCTGTAGTGGAGATGGAGGTACGGACATGACAGAGAACTCTGTAGCGGAGATGGAGGTATACGGACATGACAGAGAACTCTGTAGCGGAGATGGAGGTATACGGACATGACAGAGAACTCTGTAGTGGAGATGGAGGTATACGGACATGACAGAGAACTCTGTAGTGGAGATGGAGGTATACGGACATGACAGAGAACTCTGTAGCGGAGATGGAGGTACGGACATGACAGAGAACTCTGTAGCGGAGATGGAGGTACGGACATGACAGAGAACTCTGTAGTGGAGATGGAGGTTCGGACATGACAGAGAACTCTGTAGCGGAGATGGAGGTATACGGACATGACAGAGAACTCTGTAGTGGAGATGGAGGTACGGACATGACAGAGAACTCTGTAGCGGAGATGGAGGTACGGACATGACAGAGAACTCTGTAGTGGAGATGGAGGTATACGGACATGACAGAGAACTCTGTAGTGGAGATGGAGGTACGGACATGACAGGGAACTCTGTAGCGGAGATGGAGGTACGGACATGACAGGGAACTCTGTAGCGGAGATGGAGGTACGGACATGACAGGGAACTCTGTAGTGGAGATGGAGGTACGGACATGACAGAGAACTCTGTAGTGGAGATGGAGGTTCGGACATGACAGAGAACTCTGTAGTGGAGATGGAGGTATACGGACATGACAGAGAACTCTGTAGCGGAGATGGAGGTATACGGACATGACAGAGAACTCTGTAGCGGAGATGGAGGTACGGACATGACAGAGAACTCTGTAGTGGAGATAGAGGTACGGACATGACAGAGAACTCTGTAGCGGAGATGGAGGTACGGACATGACAGAGAACTCTGTAGTGGAGATGGAGGTACGGACATGACAGAGAACTCTGTAGTGGAGATGGAGGTTCGGACATGACAGAGAACTCTGTAGTGGAGATGGAGGTACGGACATGACAGGGAACTCTGTAGCGGAGATGGAGGTACGGACATGACAGGGAACTCTGTAGCGGAGATGGAGGTATACGGACATGACAGAGAACTCTGTAGCGGAGATGGAGGTTCGGACATGACAGGGAACTCTGTAGCGGAGATGGAGGTATACGGACATGACAGAGAACTCTGTAGCGGAGATGGAGGTACGGACATGACAGGGAACTCTGTAGCGGAGATGGAGGTACGGACATGATAGAGAACTCTGTAGTGGAGATGGAGGTATACGGACATGACAGAGAACTCTGTAGCGGAGATGGAGGTTCGGACATGACAGAGAACTCTGTAGTGGAGATGGAGGTATACGGACATGACAGAGAACTCTGTAGCGGAGATGGAGGTATACGGACATGACAGAGAACTCTGTAGCGGAGATGGAGGTACGGACACACATGACAGAGAACTCTGTAGTGGAGATGGAGGTTCGGACATGACAGAGAACTCTGTAGCGGAGATGGAGGTATACGGACATGACAGAGAACTCTGTAGCGGAGATGGAGGTATACGGACATGACAGAGAACTCTGTAGCGGAGATGGAGGTTCGGACATGACAGGGAACTCTGTAGCGGAGATGGAGGTATACGGACATGACAGAGAACTCTGTAGCGGAGATGGAGGTACGGACATGACAGGGAACTCTGTAGCGGAGATGGAGGTACGGACATGATAGAGAACTCTGTAGTGGAGATGGAGGTATACGGACATGACAGAGAACTCTGTAGCGGAGATGGAGGTTCGGACATGACAGAGAACTCTGTAGTGGAGATGGAGGTATACGGACATGACAGAGAACTCTGTAGCGGAGATGGAGGTATACGGACATGACAGAGAACTCTGTAGTGGAGATGGAGGTACGGACACACATGACAGAGAACTCTGTAGTGGAGATGGAGGTTCGGACATGACAGAGAACTCTGTAGCGGAGATGGAGGTATACGGACATGACAGAGAACTCTGTAGCGGAGATGGAGGTATACGGACATGACAGAGAACTCTGTAGTGGAGATGGAGGTATACGGACATGACAGAGAACTCTGTAGTGGAGATGGAGGTATACGGACATGACAGAGAACTCTGTAGTGGAGATGGAGGTATACGGACATGACAGAGAACTCTGTAGCGGAGATGGAGGTTCGGACATGACAGAGAACTCTGTAGCGGAGATGGAGGTGCGGACATGACAGAGAACTCTGTAGTGGAGATGGAGGTACGGACATGACAGAGAACTCTGTAGTGGAGATGGAGGTACGGACATGACAGAGAACTCTGTAGCGGAGATGGAGGTATACGGACATGACAGAGAACTCTGTAGCAGAGATGGAGGTATACGGACATGACAGAGAACTCTGTAGCAGAGATGGAGGTACGGACATGACAGAGAACTCTGTAGCGGAGATGGAGATATACGGACATGACAGAGAACTCTGTAGCGGAGATGGAGGTACGGACATGACAGGGAACTCTGTAGTGGAGATGGAGGTACGGACATGACAGAGAACTCTGTAGCGGAGATGGAGGTATACGGACATGACAGAGAACTCTGTAGCAGAGATGGAGGTATACGGACATGACAGAGAACTCTGTAGCAGAGATGGAGGTACGGACATGACAGAGAACTCTGTAGCGGAGATGGAGATATACGGACATGACAGAGAACTCTGTAGCGGAGATGGAGATATACGGACATGACAGAGAACTCTGTAGCGGAGATGGAGATATACGGACATGACAGAGAACTCTGTAGCGGAGATGGAGGTACGGACATGACAGAGAACTCTGGCGGAGATGGAGAGACGGTAGCTGGACTGACACCTCTTGGGGTTTGGCTCTGGGCTTCTGACTGTCACGGAATAAACTGAAGATGCACTAATAGTGTCTTCCTTTCCAAAATTCCACAACAAAGGGAAACCATTTTCTTTCACGAAAGAGTAAAACAATAGAGCACCGAAGTCTTATTAGTCTTATATGAAGCCAATACACAGGTTCATGTATTTTTTTATTTGCAGTGAAATCTCCATCCTTCATATAAGAACTGTGTTTGAAAAATAAACCGACCACCCCGGCCTTTCTGTCAGGGGAGTGGCTGTGTGTCGTTAATGATGTCCATTCATATTTGATACAGCCAGTTTCTGGAGAAAATTGAATTAATGTGGCCGCAAAAGCCTTGAAACTACATATGAAGGCAATGTCGCTGCTAATATACGTCACGTCCATCTGTCAACACATTGCGTTCCTGAGATTTCTCGTTGACGTAAGCTCAGCTGGTGGTGACTCGACTCATACTAACCACGAAACATTAAATATCAATAAAATTAAAATAAACGTAATTAACATTCAGTTTCTGTTGTGCGACGGGCAGATGCAGCCACCCGCCTATCCGGAAATGTAGTCTCTGGGTTGTTTGACTCATTTCTAACGCTTATTTTGTTACTCTTTGGGTATATTTGTACATTTCCACCTTCAGTCGATGCTTCATATCCATATGAGTCAAAAGGCCTGGGTGATCGGTTCTTATATGAGGCGATCTAAAATCCCCCTATGGAGATTACAATGCAAATAAAAAGTACACAAACCTGTGGACTGACGCCCTCTACTGACAGTGACGTCAGGACTTCGGTGCTCTATTGGTGTGCACTGTGTATGATATGTCAATCATCAGAGGTCCAATGACAATATACCTATACAAAAGACAGCATAGATCAAACCATGTTTGATCCAGAAAAACGTATAAAAGCTGGCCCAGTTATGCCTTTGAACAATCTGTGCTCTCCGACAAGATAGTTCTATGAGCTCCCAGCTCTCTCAAAAAAAATCCCTTCACTCATTTTAGCACCCCTTGTTTCAAGTCCTGCCTTTGAACAATCTGTGCTTTCCGACAAGATATTTCTCCAATCCCAAAGGCACAAATATGAGCTCTCAGCTCTCACAAAAAATCCCTTCACTCGTTTTAGCACCCCTTGTTTCAAGTCCAAATGTGTGAAAAGTGAACGTGAACAGCAAACTGAGCATTCCCACTATATTGTTTTCTCCCAATGAATTCTGACTGTGGACAATAAAACTAGCAGAGCATAGCAGGGGAGTTGCAAGGTTTTTAGGCCAGGCATTTTGATTTGCAAACATGCACAGATAACTGAATTTTCCTATGATGATTTATAATCATCATCATCATCATCATCATCAAGATAAAAACACAGAATCAGAAATGTCCTTCGAGATACCAGTGAAGGTCTTTTTTTCTTTTTTTTGTCTTTTATATTACAGTATATTCCCCTGTGTGCTTTGCAGTAACAAGGATCACCTAACCCCAATGATGTTGACTTGGTCCTGCCGTCCTGGGATCTAAGGTGAGACAGGAGCAGAGAACTGCTCTATCCCTCCAGGCCAGAAAGCTATACTGGGATCTAAGGTGAGACAGGAGCAGAGAACTGCTCTATCCCTCCAGGCCAGAAAGCTATACTGGGATCTAAGGTGAGACAGGAG
>NC_136791.1:5578678-5588678 GCF_951216825.1 Electrona antarctica | reverse complement strand
CTGACTGTGAAAAGTGGACTGGTTAAGTAATCAATTGGCAGGTGTGGGGTTGCCATGGCGATCAATTGGCTGAGGCAGAGGCTGGAAATTGCACAGGTGAGGGCACTTGGGCTAATTAGGCTCTAATTAGGCTCTGGTCAGGCAGAGCCTGACCAGAGCCTTTTGTGGTGTTTGTGGACAACCGGATTTGAAATCGGTGGGGCAAACGGTTCTCGAGTTACGTGCATTACAACCGTACACACACACACACACACACAGACAGAGACGTGGCGCATGTATAGTTAGATGTGTCTGAGCAAATCGATATTATCGTCCTACAAAAAAATTAAATTCCCATTGACAATGAATGGAGAAATTACGTCATGTGTCTGAGCAAAGCTGTATTTTTGTCCTACACAAATGACATTCTTCCCCAAGATTAAATTGTGTCTGAGCAACCGTGGGTCTGACTGACTCCACACCGGGCACTGCACTCCCTGTGTGGGTGTGGAATGCGTGTATCGAATTTGAAGTCGGTGGGGCGAACGGTTCTCGAGTTACGTGCATTACACACATACGTGTGTACAGACAGAGACGCAGTGCTTTTATAGATAGATTCACATTCGTGTATTAACATGCCAAACATGGAGACGCTATCCCAATGGAACCATGTTCACAACATCATCAAGTTCACCATGCATGCGGCTACGGCCCCTAAACGCACCCGAGAGACTGTATCAATCAAAACGTCGATATGGGCATTAGTCTGAACACTCAGCCTGACACATATGATATTGCATTACTGTGTAACGACGCCACCAGGACGGGGGGCCCTGCTCCGCCACAGTGCTTCTCACTGTTGTTGGCTCTTTCCCAATGTCCAATCAGAGCCGTTTCACAGAGCCGGCGCCTGGGGTCCAATAGGTGCAGCCAGACAGTGATAAAGGAGCACGGGGCTGGAGCGGACCTGCAGGCTGTGAGAGAAACCTGGCTCGCACTTCACAGACACACATGCATATTTCATGCCCTCTATAAAACTGGCTTCCTCCTTGCATTAACTACCTGGCCTGCCCTGCCTGCCTGGCCAAAGGATGGTGCGGAATCTGTCAGATGTTGAAAGCCCTGACACCAAAATGTTTTCTACAAGGCCTTCCATGGGTCACACTGATAGACGTGACATGAATGACACACGATTTTTAATAATAATAATAATAATAATAATAATAATAATAATAAAACTTTATTTATATAGCACCTTTCATGACATGAAATGCAGCTCAAAGTGCTTTACAGAGCAATGGAGAAAGAAAGAAAAGAAAAGCAAGGCATAAAACATTAAAAATAATAGCAGTAATGCAATACAATGAGGACATGAATAACAAAAAATCAATTAAAGATCAATTAAAAGCAAGAGTGTAGAAGTGGGTCTTGAGCTGTGCTTTAAACATGTCTACAGAGGCTGCCTGTCGAAGGTACAGTGGGAGTTTGTTCCATGCTGTCGGCCCTTAGAAGCAAAAAGCTGCTTCACCGTAATTTTTAGTTGCCATTTTCTTTAGGCAAAGCGATCAGGCCAGCAGTGGAAGACCTTAGGGGGCCGTTTGGGACATATTTAGTTTGGTACATGTACTGTAGGTAGGAAGGTGCGAGACCTTTGAGAGCTTTATAAACAAGTAAAAGAAATGTAACATCAATCCTAAAAACAACCGGAAGCCAGTGCAGTGAGGCTAAAACTGGAGTAATATGTTCTCTCATCTTAGTTTGAGTTAAAACTCTGGCTGCCGCATTTTGGACAAGTTGTAATCTTTCAGTTAGGCGTTCTAATGTGTATCGTTCATCATTCTGCATGATGCATTGGTTTAAGATGATGAATGTGCACTGGTGGAAAGTAACTATATACAGTATGTACATTTACTGAAATACTGTATAATTTTGAGGTATATTTGTACTTTACTTGGGCTAGTGGTTAACCAGGGCTAGTGGTTAACCAGGGCTAGTGGTTAACCAGGCTACGACATTCCTTGATGTCGCTTTTTTAACGTAGTCAAGAGTGGATCGAGCAAATCATATAATTGACTCATTGGAAGACCTAAAGGTCAGAGGTCCTTTGACGAATGACTGTGAGCTTCAGTACAGTGGAGAAAATGCAGATGGTGCAGGAGGGAAGAATGAACTTCGGAGCTCCGTTGCAGGCATATAGCCTAACATTTACAGCTTTGTGATAGTTTTATCATGCTTTTTACTCTAACGTGAATTAACGTAGGACACACAAACTGTTTCTTCCTTCAGGAAGCATACATGCTCTCAGAATGTTTTTGTATGAAACATAATCGGTCAGGGACATCCTTCGGGGAGCCAGAAGCTCACATTGCGTGCCCACACAACACTTTCAAGGGTGCCCACTTTTCACATTCATTTTTTTTTCCTGGGAAACGTCCCATATGTAGTGCCCAAGACGTCCACAGACGTCTTGGGCACTACATATGGGACGTTTCCCAGGACGTCTGTGGACGTCTTGGGCACACAACCTGTTTTAACAGCAAGCGTCATGGCAATCCAGCAGTTTTCAAGATATCTAATTTAGGAAAATGTTGGCCTGATATAGCTATATAGAGGAATGATCACTGAGTCACCAAAATCAGTAGGGGTCGTCCTCCTCTGGGGATATGATGACGCATAGCAAATGTTCTGTTAATCCAGACAGTGTTTGGGACCATAATCGTGGAGGGATGGATGGATGTACGGGTAGGCAGACTGTCCCTGCCGCTAGTGGGTTCCTGATTGCCCCCACAAATATACACAGTGTATGTACGCAGTATGCAGTGGTGTAAAGTAACTAAGTACATTTACTTACATTTACTAACTAAGTGCTGTACTTAAAGGAGCATTCAGTGATTTGGGTGATTTGTAAAACCACCCAGTCCGCCCGGTAACAAAATGTGCACATGCACACGCTCTACAGTGGGGGGAAGTGCAACAGCATGTGCACCAAGGCCCGCCCCCACACATGATTGGAGGAAGGCCCCTCTCATCCTGATTGGATGAAGGCTTTGCCACCCGCCACCAAAACTGAAAATAGGGTTTTTTGACCCCAGGGGTTCACTGGGGACAGGGAGGAACTCCTTATATGGTCAGCACACTCTATAGTAGGGAGGATTATCCAAAAATGAATGAAGTGAAATCACTGAATATACCTTTAAGTACAATTTTGAGGAATTTGTACTTTACTTGAGTATTGCCAATTTCCAATACTTTTACTTCTACTCCACTACATCTCAGAGCCAAAAATCTGTACTTTTACTCCACTACAATTATTTGAAAACTTTAGTTAATTTGGAGATTTAAATTTTGATTAAAAAACATACGTTAAACACTTAAACCCTATATACATTTCGGCCATTTGAAAATTGGTGATCTACAAGCTCACAATGCGTCGCGATGCGACACATGTGGGCTTGTAGATACACATTTTGAACTTGACACTCAATATGAGTACTTTTACTTTTAGTACTTTAAGTACAGTTTGATGCCGATACTTTTGTACTTTTACTTGAGTACATTTTGAATATGGGACTTTTACTTGTAACGGAGTACATCTACATTGCAGTATTATATACTTTTACTTAAGTAAAACATTTGAGTATTTTTCCCACCACTGACAGTATGTAGGTTGGAAGAGTTTCCACGGGTCTCATGACTCATCGTCTTACAGAAGCAGTTGGTTGCTATTATGCTGTCTGAGATACAATATAAGCTATTTTGGGCCTGACACACTCATCATTTTTCCCTGCATAGGTTGTGCATCAAGGGAAAACATCAGTTTATATGAATGTTGTTACTGTCTGTGGAGTCTTTTTGTTTGTATTTATTTTTTATTAGTTTTTTCCCGTTGACTGACCTACATAGAAACCTGTCTATTTGTCTGCCTCAATGTGACACTAATGCATGTTTTAATTTATTGTATCTCCATTTGTGGTGGGGTTCTGACTTAAAGGGGCATTCCACTCATTTTCAACATTTTACTATGTCATTAATATACCTTAGAGCTGTTGTGTGGAAATAATAAAAAGTCCCCCCCATTCTGTGTTTCCTAGAACTAGAGGTCTGAAAAAAATCATTTTTACAGTTCTGGGAAACACAGAATGGGGGGACTTTTTTTTAGTATTTCCACACAACAGCTCTAAGGTATATTAATGACATAGTAAAATGTTGAAAATGGGTGGTTTTCCCCTTTAAGCATGCATGGCTGTGTCAGTCAGTCCATCCTGTCGGTTAATATGTCAAACAATATACAATACATTATATAAATTGAAATCTACTGGCTTGATTGCCCTGCAATTTGCTAGGAAGAGATCATACTTGAATAATTCCCACAAAGTTTAGATTTTGTTTTACTGTGACCTTGATTGTGACCTTGACCATTGAGCTTTTTTAGGCAAATTGTAAGCATTGCTTTGGAGCAACTTTCCGATTCCCAACCAAGTTTCATGAAAATCCACCTATCCATTCTCAAATTACTATCCTACCAGACAGACCTTGACCTTGGTTGACTTTGGCCTTTGAACATATTTTATCCAAAAGTTTTTAATGGGCAATAATATATACTGTACATTTACTTTTAACCCATTTTGGGCGGGAACCCCTTTTGGCGTTAGCATTACGTTATGCTTTAGCTATTGAAAAATAGCAGATCTACAAGCTCATAGCGCGCCACCGAGTGGCGCGCTATGAGCTTGAGACATGAGACATAGAAACATAGCTTTTTCAGAAAACTGTCAGGATGTAGAAGACATTTATAGAATCTGATCTCAGGTCAAAATTGGTTAATACACTGAAAGTGAAATTAATACACTGACACTGAGGTATCCAGGCCTGCCAGGGCCGGGAACATGCTGGCAGGTACCTGAAAGACCATTCCATCTTTGGGGAATATGATCCATCTATTACAGGAAATATTGTAGTGACACATTTATAATTGAATATATAATGAGCCTATACTAAATTGCAACATTGTTTTCATTTTCTCTGACCAAAGGTTATGAGTGATGTCCAATATAATGAGACAAAGTGGATTGAGGTAGATGGGAAACAATTTGAGTGGAACAGCTTGAACAAAGAATGATATATCTGCTGCCAAGATTCAAACGGAACTGTCACACAGTGTCACAGACACCCAGACATGCCAGGGCCAGGTTTTTGTCCTTGGTTGGCAGCAAGTTCTCTACAATTTACAATTTAGGCATTTAGAAGACGCTCTTAATCCAGAGCGACTTACATTAAGCAATAACAAAAGCATGGCATACATCACATATATAAAAGTAGTTATCATGAATCATGTGTAAACTAAGAACGTAACAGTATCTATGTAAACTATACATACTATACTATATTATATATTATACATGTGTACTATAAAGTACTATGACTACATAAAATGCAATTCTAGTGCTGTCTACGTAACAAGCTATAAGTCTGTTTAAAATACTATCTAAGTCTACATAAAGTGCTATCTAAGGGGCTAGGCTAGGGCAAGTGCTACGGGCCATGGTGGAGTCTGAAGAGGTGGGTTTTCAGACTACGGCGGAAGATTGGGAGTGAGGCTGCAGTTCTGACTGTGATGGGAAGTGCATTCCATAGTTTTGGAGCTCTACATTTCAGTGTTCATTTTGACAGAAGAATTCTGATTTAGTCGTACTAGTCATATAGTCTTTTGAACACACCAAAAAAAGAATACTTCCATTCTATGGCTACAGGCCATATAGATGATGTCCAACTCAAAATAGTAGCATCATTATTTGGAAATTATTTGACCTATATTAGGTCGCCTCTCGCCCTTAACCTCTTAAACCCCAGGGGGGTAAAGGGGGTATAAATTTGAACCGGAGACCAATTGGGTCTCCATTGACCCGCTGAGAGCTGTTCAGAGGTGGACAGCCGCTGCCCCCGCCGGCTGGGGCAATGGGGCTCAAGAGGTTTTAAGGCGTGTTACTGGTTTGTATTTGTTATACAATCTATTCTACACGATAAATACACACATTTCCGCTGAATGCGTAAAAGTTCTGTCTCTCCAACCGGCTTCAAACTTGTTGTGCCCAAGGTATTGCCGTGCATGCCTGGCATTGAGTCTGTCGTATAGGCGGTTGTCCAGAACTGCCTATTCGACCAATATGCCCATATGCATATTGGCATGGAGATCTGGTTGTCTATACTGACAAACTGATACGGAAATCACCATATATTGAAATAAAAGGCACAGAGAATACCCATTGTGCCTGTCTATCTATTTGACAAAGGGTCAAACGCAAAAAACGGTTTGCATAACCCGGGTGGTGCATTATTATTCCTGACTTGCATCGTGCAAGTAAAACATTTAAAATTAAAATACATACAGCCCACATTTCTAAAATATGTGGATTTTGATCTATTAGCACGATGCAGCTTGACTAATCCTTTAACCACTATACTCTTATCAGTGCTATAGAAATCAGTGACGCTTGTAATTAATGTCTGTCATGAGATCCTGCCTTTAAAAATGATGTCATGTGAACATGAAATGTTTAGCTAGACAAAAAGAGGTAGACATATGCTGTATAGGCACCCTCTCTACAGAGGCTTTCTTTCATGAAATGTTGTGTGTGTTGTTTGTTTTGGTCGGTGTTACACCACCAGTCCCCAGAGTGTGTGTTGTTTGTTTTGGTCGGTGTTACACCACCAGTCCCCAGAGTGTGTGTTGTTTGTTTTGGTCGGTGTTACACCACCAGTCCCCAGAGTGTGTGTTGTTTGTTTTGGTCGGTGTTACACCACCAGTCCCCAGAGTGCCGCATCCTGGCAGAGGCAGCCTCTGCTTTTACACTGGATGAATGACTACTCTGCTATTAGAGGGGACGCCAGACTGGGAACTGGAGCGGACATTATCGTGCCTTTAACCCATTTTGGGCGGGAACCCCTTTTGGTGTTAGCATTATGTTATGCTTTAGCTATTGAAAAATAGCAGATCTACAAGCTCATAGCGCGCCACCGAGTGGCGCGCTATGAGCTTGTAGGTCTGCTATTTTTTAAAAATCGAAGAACCACTGACATAGAAACAGCTTTTTCAGAAAACTGTCAGGATGTAGAAGACATTTTTAGAATCTGATCTCAGGTCAGAATGGGTTAAGAGAGAGAGAAAGAATTAAGGGCTGGGTGGAGGGGGCAGAGGGACAGGTATACGTACATACATACCTACATAGTACATACATACATACATACATACATATGTACGTACATGCGTACATGCACCCACGCACGCACACACGCACGCACGCACGCACGCACGCACGCACGCACAAGGTCAAGGTCAAGGTTATTGTCCACAAGGGAAATTTGTCTTGGGCTTTCACCCCAGCTACAGCCACACATAAAACATCAATGACAAACAAAAATACATTACAGAGGCAGAAGACACAACATTACACAGTTGCACACATGATGTGGATAATCTAGCCTCACACAGTTACTGCTGTTTCAGAGCCTCGTTCAACATCACAGCGCACACACACACACACACACACACACACACACACACACACACACACACACACATACATATACATATGAGAGACAGAGAGAGAGAGATATACTGTATAGAGACAGATAGACAGAGAGAGAGGGGGGGGGGGCGTGCATTGTCAGTTATTTACAGGCCACATCGATATATATATATTTCAAACATGACATGACTGAGTTATAGCATTTACCTACTGGGCTCATAATTGGTTCTGACCCTCTGCCTTAGTCCTCAATGCTGAGCCTGTCTATTGTGAGCGTATAGTAGATCAGTTAGACCGCAGAGATACGTCATGATGTGAAAGACTGTTCCCGCAGACTGGATACAAAATGATTTACCCCATATCAAGGTCAAAGGAAACTACATGGATTTTCTCGAGCTTGAGTTTATTCGTTAGCACGCAACAACATCCTATTTATAGGTCCTGCACCTGTTCACCTTCACACCGTAGCTATTGCACACTCATTATTCCTGCGTGAATGAGCTAAAAACTACAGTGTACACCATCTGGTTTGGAGAAAACCAAATAACTGTGGTGTAATGTATACCATTTCCACATCACAATTTACAATTACAATTACAATTTAGGCATTTAGCAGACGCTCTTAATCCAGAGCGATTTACATTAAGCAAGAACAAAAAGCATGGGAATACATCACATATATAAAAAGCATTTATCAAGAAACATGCGTAAGCTAATAACGTAGCTAGAACAAATCTATATAATGACACTGTACATATAAACTATACATATATACTATACTATGCTTTACATATATACTATGAAGTGCTATGACTACATACAATGCAATTATTGTGCTGTCTACATGACATGCTATAAGTCTGTATCAAATGCTATCTAAGTCTAAAAAGTGCTGTCTAAGGGGGTAGGGTAAGTGCTATGGGCCATGGTGGAGTCTGAAAAGGTGGGTTTTCAGACTACGGCGGAAGATTGGGAGTGATGCTGCAGTTCTGACTGCAACGGGGAGTGCATTCCACAGTTTTGGAGCCAGAAGGGAGAAGAGTTTGGGATGTGTGGAGCGGTGTCCCGGCGTGTCACACACTTAAATTAGGAAACCTCCTGATACCTGTGTTTAATTAGCCAGAGATTATGACTGGCACCACTTAATAGAATGATTACCAGCTTATACTCCAAACAATCCACAGTATGGAAGCCTGTGTCAAAAATGTGTGCCTAAAAGATGACACTGTCATGTTGCTTTTCATCGCATATGGACACATTCTTGGTGCTTTCCAAAGGCCAGGAGATGTTGATTTTGCACTAGTGTGCAACTGGCTGATTCAAGACTATAATTTAATTAACTAGAACTCGGTGGTGGCCGAGACAGACACACTCACTCACGCACACACAGTCACACACACACACACACGCACGCACACGCGCCCGCACACACACAAACACGTCATACAGGGAAAAATTAAGAATTATCTGTCTTTCACTCAATTTAATCAATGCACATCATCATAACCATCACTGTCATATCAATATCAATTATTCAGTATTCATCATCTTCATCATTATCATCACAATCAATCAGTTTAATTTCATCTTCCTCCTCTTCCTTCTTATTGCTACAGGTTTGTAGCTTGAACATTTCTGTGCACTTTAATTTGTTGGCAAGGCAGGAGCAGTCTGAAAGCTTGCAGGTCCGTACACACTAAATGACAAAAGGTTGAATAATTTAGTCATGGCAAGATACGAATTTCAGGACATGTATAGACTCAGAGTCTAAGAGAGACTAAGATAATCATTGACTACATGTGAAAAATGTAGAAATGTCCTTATTACGACTTTTGCAAATTATGCAAATTAAAAAGGTGGCATGATTGCACCATGGTAACAGATTCATTTCTATACATCACAAACATAGACTCACCTTTCTAAGTTAAGTAAAGCAAAGTTATAGTCATTTCTTGTGTTGGGGGATATTTAGCCAATTATGCTAATTTATTACTATAGGCCTACATGTTTATATACTTTTATAACATACTTTTATATGTCATAGCATTTGTGTGTGTGTGTGTATAATTATAAGTGTGAATAAACTTAATTGTAACATATAACATCTACAGTAAACTGCACAAAATCCTACTCTGCATATAATGGGAGTTAAAAACAATATTTGTACAGTAAATATGACAGTTGCGTGGATGCAATGTAGTGCAGCTGGATTCGGGTGGCATGCAGAATCTTTTGTGCATGGAGAGATGTGTGCTAACAGAGTGGTTTGGTAGGAGAAGGAGCACGGATAAATGGCCATGTGCTTGTGTACCCCCTGTCCATTAGGGTATAGAAGGATGTGAAAAGCTCAAGGATTATATCAAAATAGTACAATGCTTAGCAGGTATTACAGGCTTACAATACTGTGCTGTATATTAGTTTAACATTTTTAATATACTCTCTACCTCTAACAACGCCTCAGAGTGTACAACAACCCAGTTTTAAAGAATGAGAAC